>NC_035434.2:120063639-120434900 GCF_002127325.2 Helianthus annuus
GACTATGTCTTACAGCCGGAAACCCAGTGGGAAATTTGCTAGGTTTGAGTCTTCCTGCATAAATTCACACATACCATTGGCTTTGCAACCCAGTGGTGATCTCTTTTTCCTTATTGCTACATACCAGGGACTTACATACATACTTACAACGTTTCAAAGGTTTATACATACACACAAACGAACACATGAACTCGCTCAACTTTTGTTGATGCTTTTCAAACTACATGTACTTCAGGGAATTTGTAAAGTGGATCTGGCGGGCGTTGGAAGTTTTTATGCTGCGTTAAGAATAAAGATGTCATCCATGGTCTTTGAGTTTGGTTAGTGTGTCTTATTCCTGGACGAGACACGTCTTCCAAACCTTGGTGTTATTCATTAACTTTTTGACAAGTCTTTAATGAACTCATAATCAATTTGTAAGATTTGTAAAACTTGAATCTGAAGTCTATGTTTTAAAACGATGTTGTTATGTTTTATACTTATGTAATGGATGGCAAACCTATGGTTTTATCATATAGTTGATGTTATGATTGAATGCAATGATATTAAGAAAGTCACACCATAATCATGCTTCCGCAAAAGTCAGGGTGTGACAGCTTGGTATCAGAGCTTCGATCGTAGCGAACTAGGATTCATTCTCGAGTCTAGACTACGATCAATAGGGCTCTCACGAAAACGCTTTTACAAACATGTTTTCATTGCATACACAAAACGCCCAGATCCAGGGAACAAACATTTTTACAAACAAAAGGCACAAATACACATTCCAAAATTTACGTCTATAATTCAGTCTTAGAGACTGAGGGAGGTTCAGTCTTAGAGACTGAGGGAAGGTTGGTCTAAGAGACTAGGGAGTCAGTCTTAGAGACTGGGGAAACTTGGTCTTAGAGACCAGGGATTCAGTCTTAGAGGCTGGAGAGGATCAGTCTTAGAGACTGGGGAGGTTCAGCCTTAGAGGCTGGGGAGGTTCAGCCTTAGAGGCTGGGGAGGTTCAGTCTTAGAGACTGGGGAAGTTTAGTCTGAGAGACTGGGTGTTTTAGTCTTAGAGACTGGGTGTTTTAGTCTAAGAGACTGGATGTTTTAGTCTGAGAGACTAGGTGTTTTAGTCTGAGAGACTGGTTGGTTAGTCTGGGAGACTGGGAAGGATAGAAAGTTTCATGAAGAATAATGTGAATACATGACTACATGATAAATTACTTTGTTTGCATGCGCTAATGGTTAGTGATTACTATGGATATACGTGTTATGACTATTATGTACCGACACACATGTCACCTTGATTAGAAAGCGAGCTGTCAGACATTGATAACCCTACGACCACCGCCACAGATAATGGGATTACATCTGTGCCGGAAATATTTTCGTCAAACACTAAGAGTGGTCCTGATATGCTGACCAAGGACGAGGGCGACTTTTAACAGACCGCGCTACCAGATTGTGGTGATAATTTACCCTTGCTGATGGCTTCTCTGACAAGAATCCTCTTGTCACTCTTGTTTCAGTCCATGACCACTTCATCACTAGTCATCCCGATGGTGAACACACCATGGCTCCGATCCTCGACAATGCGCCTTTGTAGACATTCCTTCTGAAGGTTGGCTACTCAACAAATAATTGATGATGACTTTGACGTATTATTGATGATACTTCTGATAACGCCCATGATGAAGGGAAGATAGACGAAAACGTTGTTACTAAATTCACGTCTGGAGGCCCCTGTCAGCAAGCTATCCTCTGATTCTAATATGCACTCGATTTTAGACTCCTTTGAGTCTGTGACATCTGCAGCCTTACAGACGGCCGGATTACAGCTTTCTACTACTGACACAGACGACGACGACATGACTGCTACACTATCACATGCTCGAGGCACACACCGTTACTCGACCCAGAGCCTGCTCCTAAGCCAGCTCCTGTTCCTTTTGGGTCAGCTTGATGTTGCACCTACTGATCCTGCACCCTTGATTGATCATAACCCTGTTTCTTTTTGGTTTACCAGACATTGCACCCCTTATATCTGACCCAGTACTTGCACCTGACGATCTCCTTATTGGTTGAGACGTTTGCTTTTGCACCCGCAACTGCTGATGTTGCTCCTTCTCTCTTATGGAGACCAATGTCACACCCCCAAAATCCACCTGCGGATAACACCCGCTTCGGGGGCGTGACTGACCAGGATCCAGCCACCAATTTTACTGAATAATTAAAATTGATAACAAAAGTAATACTTACTAACCATAAGATTAGCAAATATCAAGTTCAGAGTTTAAGGTTTTAAGTTCAAACAGTTAATAAGTAGCGGAAGCATAAGTAAGGCAGTTTAAACAAGTTCATAGTTCAAAATAAGGTAACACCCAACACAAGGGTGGACAGACACTACTCGTTCCCAAGCAGCAAGCTCCTTCGTCACTGGTTACCTGCAAAGCATGCAGTAAGGGGTCAACAATGATGCTGAGTGAGTTCACTAGTTGTCCAGTTTTAATTACCAAAAACTTGTTTCACCAGTTAATTTATCCGTTTATACATGCCATGGGGAGCTACCCCAAAAGTTAGCGACTAAACTGCTTTTCCAATACCGAACACTAGGTAACCGTTGCGTTTCCGCAGGATGCCCCGATGTCAATGTTCTATCATCATTGACGGATGCCTGAGTACATTAGTTCACGACCGATCCCAAACCAGGGCACGGTGTGAGGCTGGTAAACACCTAAATAGCGCTATCAACTAATAACCCGTTCGCCTGGCCCCGGCGACTAATCGGTATTATGTAGTAGGGACTTGAGTGATAGAGTTTCGTTTAGTGCCGTTAGTTGCAATCCGTATAAACAGTAATTAACCAAAAGGTTTCCCAATACTAGGGAAGGAAAAGTAAGTTTGTTCCCAATAACTAGGGAAGGTATGTAAATGGTATCCCCTTTTACCAGGGGATGGGGTTGTTTTAGTCTCGTGTCCCAAACCACCGGGACGCATGCTTTTAAGTTGTGAACTCACCTTGGGTTGCTCGGTAGATATAGGTTACTTGGTCAAACACGCTGGTCACCACGTCCTAACATGGTTACCGGTATAGGTCAGGTTCGGTTATACAAGCATTTACGTAAAACACATACTGGCACGTAGCATACATACAAATAAACAGTCGCGGGGTTATTGGGCCGGCCTAAACAATTAAGCAGTCAACAGCAACACATAATCCAGTCAACAGATAGCCCAAGTTAAACACATATTGGCCCAATAACCAAAATGGACAGCCCACTCGCAACCAGGCGGTCTCGAGTCGCAACCAGGTGGTCTCGGCTTGTCATGTTGTGGTTGCGAGTCGCAACCGTGGTCTCGAGTTGTCACGTTGTGGTTGCGAGTCGCAACCGTCGTAGTCTCGAGTCGTATCGTGTGGTTTCGAGTTGTCACGCTTTGGTTGCGAGTCGCAACGGCGTGGTCTCGAGTTGTAATGCCGTGGTTGCGAGTCGCAACGGTGTGGTTGCGAGTCGGAAGCTGTCCCTTTCATGTACACGTGATGATGCAGATGTAACAGTCCAATTTGTACCAAGTAATCAGGCCCAAATCGGGCAACAGCCAATGAGGTTTCACAAACAACTTTGCCTAATCTGAATATTAGTAAACTTAGATCAAACTTTGCCATTTTTGAATCTTCAAACCACATTCAACAAGTTCATCCTATATTCATAGTTTTCTAGGGTTTTCTCCTTAACAAAATCATACATTTTGGACCGAAAATCACCTATTTCTAACAAGATTATTATGCAAGAACAAGTAAAACATACACTTTATGACCTAGAACATAGTTTTGGTTGACCATAAGCATTCTTTAAACCATTATTCTATAGCCATTATGAACATGTTATCAAGCTTCATACATAAGGGTTTTCACATATAGTCAATCTTCACAAATCATACTAAAAGTCATGCATACAAATTTTAACTAACCATTTCTTAGTTTATGAACATTTTATTTATCAAACATTCAAAGCATCTTCCACAAAATAGGACACTAACCGGTTAGAAGAAGAAGCCGAAAACAAGGAAAGGAACCGAGAAAGTAGAGTGTCCGAATGGTGATCTTGACCGAGTTTCTTGTCCGAAATCCTTGAGCTTGGACCGAGATTTTGGAGAAGGAAAGTGGTGTTTGTTGAGGGTTTTCTAGTTGAGAGAGAAATAGGAGAAGTGTGGGTATGTTGTGTAGCAAATGAGGGAAATAAGGAGAAGGTTGGGATTTATACAAGGGGGTTTTCGGGTTGGGCTTGGGGTTTCGGCCCAAACCGGTTACGGCTCAAAGGCCCACTCGAGACCGAGTGGCCCACTCGCAACCGAGTGGTTGCGAGTCGTGGTCTCGGGTCGTGGTTTCGGCTCTCATATATATATATATATGTACTACATATATACAACACGTAATATGCAAAAAGGATCACGTTTTCATTTAATAATATTTATATACAAAAATATTACAAGGTGTTCGTTCGGAAAAACCTAGAGTGTCACATTATCCCCAAGTTTTAAGAACTTTCGTCCCGAAAGTTAAGGCAGCCACTGCCAAGCTAGCGTGTTTCAACGGGGTGTCACATCATCCCCCCGTTAGTTTGGAATTTCGTCCCGAAATTCGGTTGTAGCTTCAGTGCTGGGGTTTTCGTTTGGGAACAGCTGGGGATACTTAGACTTCATCTGGTCTTCCCGCTCCCAGGTAAACTCTGGGCCGCGTCGTGAGTTCCAACGAACTCGCACAAGGGGTATCTGGCTACGTTTGAGGGTTTTGATTTCTCGATCCGTGATCTCAATCGGTTCCTCAGTAAAGTGTAGCTGTTCATCAATAGTGAGTTCCTTGAAAGGAATTATGAGCGTTTCATCTGACAGACACTTCTTCAGATTAGACACGTGAAAGACATTGTGTACTGCACTCAGCTCTGTAGGCAGGTTCAATCTATAAGCAACCTTACCGATTTTCTCGGTAATCTCAAATGGTCCAACATATCGTGGATTCAGCTTGCCTCGTTTACCAAAACGAACCACACCCTTCCAGGGTGAGACTTTAAGTAGAACCCGGTCCCCGACCTGGAATTCTAACGGTTTCCTACGCTTGTCAGCGTAGCTTTTCTGACGGTCACGAGCTGCCGCCATGCGTTGCCTGATCTGTGAAATCTTTTCTGTTGTATCTACCACCAGTTCTGGGCCTGTGAGTTGACTATCACCGACTTCCGCCCAGCAAAGAGGTGATCGGCATTTACGACCGTACAATGCCTCAAAAGGTGTCGCCTGAATGCTAGTGTGGTAGCTGTTATTGTAGGAGAATTCCACCAGCGGTAGATGCTTCTCCCAGTTCTTGCCAAAATCGATCACACATGCTCTAAGCATGTCTTCCAGGGTTTGGATGGTGCGTTCAGACTGCCCATCCGTTTGCGGGTGATAAGCGGTGCTCATGTCCAAACGTGAGCCAAAGGATTTGTGCATAGCTTGCCACAATTCGGAAGTAAAACGAGCGTCTCGGTCGGAAATAATAGAAGTTGGCACCCCGTGCCTGGAGACTACTTCCTTTAAATAGATTTCTGCCAAGGTAGAAAACTTGTCTGTTTCCTTAATGGCCAGAAAGTGTGCAGACTTAGTCAATCGATCTACTATCACCCAAATAGTGTCATTCCCGCGTTGGGATCTAGGTAGCCCTGTAACAAAATCCATGGAAATCTGTTCCCATTTCCATTTCGGGATTTCGGGTTGCTGGAGTAGGCCCGCTGGTTTCTGATACTCGATCTTGACTCTTGCGCAGGTCAAACATTTGCCAACGTAAGCTGCTATGTGGGCTTTCATGCCAGGCCACCAGTATGTGGTTCTTAAGTCGTGGTACATCTTATCTGAACCAGGATGTACTGAATAACGGGACTTATGGGCTTCGTCCATCACAAGCTCTCGTAGATCTCCGTAAAGTGGGACCCAAATGCGCCCTGCCACATAGTAGGCGCCGTCCTCTTTTTGTTCTAGTTGCTGCCTCGATCCTCGCAGGGACTCAGCCCTGATGTTTTCCGGTTTCAGAGCTTCAATCTGGGCATTTCGAATCTGGGTAGGGAGGTTAGACTAGATGGTAAGTTGTAATGCTCGCACGCGCTTTGGTATAGTGTCCTTCCGGCTGAGGGCGTCTGCCACAACATTGGCCTTGCCCGGATGATACTTTATGGCGCATTCATAATCATTCAGAAGTTCGACCCATCGACGTTGTCGCATGTTTAATTCCTTTTGCTTGAAGATATGCTCGAGACTCCTGTGATCGGTGTAAATGGTGCACTTGGTACCGTACAGGTAGTGTCTCCATATCTTAAGCGCAAAGATCACTGCTCCCAGCTCCAGATCGTGCGTTGTGTAGTTCCTTTCGTGCGTCTTAAGTTGTCGAGAGGCGTAAGCAATAACTTTCTCGCGTTGCATTAACACGCAACCGAGCCCATGAATAGATGCATCGCAATAAACTACGAAGTCGTCAGTGCCTTCAGGCAACGAGAGAATAGGAGCACTACAGAGGTTATCCTTAAGCCTCTGAAAAGCAGATTCCTGTGCTTCATTCCACTTGTAGGTGACGCCTTTCTGAGTGAGCGTAGTGAGGGGTTGTGCAATCTTTGAGAATCCCTGAATGAATCTGCGGTAGTAACCTGCCAATCCCAAGAATTGGCGAACTTCAGTGGGAGTCTTAGGGGTAGGCCAATTCTTTATAGAGTCGATCTTAGCCGGGTCGACGTGGATTCCATCTTTGTTAACCACGTGCCCAAGGAAATGGACTTCCCGAAGCCAGAAGTCGCATTTCGAGAACTTGGCGTACAGTTGCTCATTGCGAAGGAGTTCGAGGATAAGGCGTAGGTGTTGCTCATGCTCTTCCTGACTTTTCGAGTAGATCAAAATGTCGTCTATAAACACGATCACAAACTTGTCGAGGTAGGGTTTGCATACTCGGTTCATGAGATCCATGAATACTGCGGGCGCGTTGGTCATTCCAAAGGGCATAACGAGGAATTCATAATGACCATAACGAGTTCTGAATGCAGTTTTGGAGATGTCTTCATTACGGACCCTTAACTGATGGTAGCCTGATCGCAGGTCAATCTTAGAATAGTAACTCGATCCTTGCAGTTGATCAAACAAATCGTCGATTCGCGGGAGAGGGTAACGATTCTTGATGGTAACCTTGTTCAGCTCACGATAGTCAATGCACATTCGGAACGTGCCATCCTTCTTCTTAACAAAGAGTACCGGTGCTCCCCAGGGTGATGAACTAGGGCGAATAAACCCTTTATCCAATAGTTCCTGTAGTTGAGTAGAGAGTTCCTTCAATTCTGCGGGGGCTAGACGATAAGGTGCACGAGCTATGGGTGCTGCTCCGGGAGCTAGCTCGATTTGGAATTCGACCTGACGGTGGGGAGGGAGTCCAGGTAGTTCCTCAGGAAATACCTCAGGGTAGTCACGCACAACTGGAAAATCTTCAATCCTCTTTTCCTTTTCCTGCGTGTTGGTGACAAGTGCTAGGATAGCGGTGTGCCCTTTTCGTAAACACTTCTGGGCCTTCAAGAAAGAGATAACGCCGGAGATTTCTCCACCTTTGCCACCTTGTACAATGAGGGGTTTGCCAGAACGGCGGGGAATACGAACTGCTTTCTCTTGACAAAGGATTTCAGCGCGATGCTTGGATAGCCAATCCATACCAATAACGACGTCGAAGCTTCCAAGAGTAACAGGGAAAAGATCGATACTAAATGTCTGACCAGACAACTCTAGTTTGCAGCCTTTGACCACATGTGAGGCCTCGATGTTTCTACCATTAGCTAACTCGACGATATGAGGAGAACTTAGCAACGAGAGCGGACGCTTAAGCTTCTTACTAATACGTAGGGATACATAACTAGCATCGGCACCGGAATCAAATAACACAGAAACATAACGATCATCAAGTAGGAACTTACCCGCCACGACATTGGGGTCATTCCTTGCTTCACCAGCTCCAATCACGAAAGCCCTTCCTCTAGCACCATTCCCAGCATTGTTGTTTTGATTGTTGTTTCCAGCTCCCTGATTATTGTTGCGGTTCTGATTCAGTTCAGGGCAATCCTTCTTAAAGTGCCCTGTTGCCCCAAATTTAATACATGCTCGGTCGTTTCCCTGCTGCTGTTGCTGTTGAGGTTGTTGCGGATTCTGTCTTGCTGGGAACTGACTTCTACAATCCTTGGCTTCGTGCCCCATCTTGTGGCATCGCTGACACTGGCCCTTGTTACACGCCCCATTATGGTGTCTGTTACACTTGTTGCACTTAGGGTAGCTTCCCCGGTAGCCACCCTGTTGCTGAGTGCCTTTGTTGTTTTCAGTTTTCCTTTGCTGCGCTGGGGCCTGAGTGGGATTAGCATCCTTGCCCTGACTTCCTTCCCACTTACGCTTATTGTCAATAGAAGTTCCGACAGTGGCACTGATCCTTTTGGGCAACCTGCCCTCCTCTACGGCCTGATCAGTAAGTTTGTGAGCGAGTCGAACGATCGGCTGAATGGTAGTGTGGTTGGCTGAAGTTACATGGCTTCGAATTTCTGGAGCCAAACCCTTGATGTACAGTTCGATTCTTCGATACATAGGTCGAGACATGTTTGGGCAAAGAGCAGCATAATCGTTGGACAGCTTGGTGTAAGTTTCAATTTCCGACCCAACCATCTTGAGCTCATAGTACTCATTCTCAAGCTTGTGGATGTCATCCCGGTGACAGTATTCCTCCTTAATCATATCCTTGAAATCCTCCCATGCCGTAGCATTTGCAGTTTCCAATCCAAACATCTGAATATGCGCCTTCCACCAAGAAAGCGCGCTTCCTTCAAGCGTAGCAGTAGCAAATTTCACCCAATTTGCAGGGGGACACTCGCAAACAGCAAAAACAGCTTCAATTTTCTCAATCCAATGTAGAAGACCTATGGCACCCTCAGTGCCGTTGAAAGGGAGAGGCTTGCAATCCATGAAAGTTTTGAAGGTACACACGGGTGGTTGCGCAGGCGCATGCTGACCTATAGGGTGAGAAGCGAAACGTATAGACTTAGAGGCGAAAAGACGATGTGGCGGTAGGATCTAAACATCCTAAAACAACGAGCTTACCTATAGGGTGAGCTGCGAAAGCTGCAGCCACTGTGTTGAGCAGGTTAGTGAACTGAGCCTGAGTCATGTTGATGTTTCCTCTTCCACGTCCACTCATTGTCTTCATAACCAGAAAACACAGTATGAGTGTGATGTAGCGAGAACGAGGTAGAAGAGGGAGGTGTATCTATCTAACTAGGCACACTAGTACGTATAGCATAACAGGAAACATAAAGTAAGCAAACAAGTAAACACTGGTCCGAGCTATGAGGTCAAAAGTGTTGAGCCTTGTACTTGGAGTGTAGTGTCGTCACGAGTCACGGGTTATAGTCTGGTTTTCTCCAAAAAGATTTTCCCCTTTTTAAAACCAAGTTCACTATAACCAATGGCTCTGATACCAATCTGTCACACCCCCAAAATCCACCTGCGGATAACACCCGCTTCGGGGGCGTGACTGACCAGGATCCAGCCACCAATTTTACTGAATAATTAAAATTGATAACAAAAGTAATACTTACTAACCATAAGATTAGCAAATATCAAGTTCAGAGTTTAAGGTTTTAAGTTCAAACAGTTAATAAGTAGCGGAAGCATAAGTAAGGCAGTTTAAACAAGTTCATAGTTCAAAATAAGGTAACACCCAACACAAGGGTGGACAGACACTACTCGTTCCCAAGCAGCAAGCTCCTTCGTCACTGGTTACCTGCAAAGCATGCAGTAAGGGGTCAACAATGATGCTGAGTGAGTTCACTAGTTGTCCAGTTTTAATTACCAAAAACTTGTTTCACCAGTTAATTTATCCGTTTATACATGCCATGGGGAGCTACCCCAAAAGTTAGCGACTAAACTGCTTTTCCAATACCGAACACTAGGTAACCGTTGCGTTTCCGCAGGATGCCCCGATGTCAATGTTCTATCATCATTGACGGATGCCTGAGTACATTAGTTCACGACCGATCCCAAACCAGGGCACGGTGTGAGGCTGGTAAACACCTAAATAGCGCTATCAACTAATAACCCGTTCGCCTGGCCCCGGCGACTAATCGGTATTATGTAGTAGGGACTTGAGTGATAGAGTTTCGTTTAGTGCCGTTAGTTGCAATCCGTATAAACAGTAATTAACCAAAAGGTTTCCCAATACTAGGGAAGGAAAAGTAAGTTTGTTCCCAATAACTAGGGAAGGTATGTAAATGGTATCCCCTTTTACCAGGGGATGGGGTTGTTTTAGTCTCGTGTCCCAAACCACCGGGACGCATGCTTTTAAGTTGTGAACTCACCTTGGGTTGCTCGGTAGATATAGGTTACTTGGTCAAACACGCTGGTCACCACGTCCTAACATGGTTACCGGTATAGGTCAGGTTCGGTTATACAAGCATTTACGTAAAACACATACTGGCACGTAGCATACATACAAATAAACAGTCGCGGGGTTATTGGGCCGGCCTAAACAATTAAGCAGTCAACAGCAACACATAATCCAGTCAACAGATAGCCCAAGTTAAACACATATTGGCCCAATAACCAAAATGGACAGCCCACTCGCAACCAGGCGGTCTCGAGTCGCAACCAGGTGGTCTCGGCTTGTCATGCTGTGGTTGCGAGTCGCAACCGTGGTCTCGAGTTGTCACGTTGTGGTTGCGAGTCGCAACCGTCGTAGTCTCGAGTCGTATCGTGTGGTTTCGAGTTGTCACGCTTTGGTTGCGAGTCGCAACGGCGTGGTCTCGAGTTGTAATGCCGTGGTTGCGAGTCGCAACGGTGTGGTTGCGAGTCGGAAGCTGTCCCTTTCATGTACACGTGATGATGCAGATGTAACAGTCCAATTTGTACCAAGTAATCAGGCCCAAATCGGGCAACAGCCAATGAGGTTTCACAAACAACTTTGCCTAATCTGAATATTAGTAAACTTAGATCAAACTTTGCCATTTTTGAATCTTCAAACCACATTCAACAAGTTCATCCTATATTCATAGTTTTCTAGGGTTTTCTCCTTAACAAAATCATACATTTTGGACCGAAAATCACCTATTTCTAACAAGATTATTATGCAAGAACAAGTAAAACATACACTTTATGACCTAGAACATAGTTTTGGTTGACCATAAGCATTCTTTAAACCATTATTCTATAGCCATTATGAACATGTTATCAAGCTTCATACATAAGGGTTTTCACATATAGTCAATCTTCACAAATCATACTAAAAGTCATGCATAACAATTTTAACTAACCATTTCTTAGTTTATGAACATTTTATTTATCAAACATTCAAAGCATCTTCCACAAAATAGGACACTAACCGGTTAGAAGAAGAAGCCGAAAACAAGGAAAGGAACCGAGAAAGTAGAGTGTCCGAATGGTGATCTTGACCGAGTTTCTTGTCCGAAATCCTTGAGCTTGGACCGAGATTTTGGAGAAGGAAAGTGGTGTTTGTTGAGGGTTTTCTAGTTGAGAGAGAAATAGGAGAAGTGTGGGTATGTTGTGTAGCAAATGAGGGAAATAAGGAGAAGGTTGGGATTTATACAAGGGGGTTTTCGGGTTGGGCTTGGGGTTTCGGCCCAAACCGGTTACGGCTCAAAGGCCCACTCGAGACCGAGTGGCCCACTCGCAACCGAGTGGTTGCGAGTCGTGGTCTCGGGTCGTGGTTTCGGCTCTCATATATATATATGTACTACATATATACAACACGTAATATGCAAAAAGGATCACGTTTTCATTTAATAATATTTATATACAAAAATATTACAAGGTGTTCGTTCGGAAAAACCTAGAGTGTCACATTATCCCCAAGTTTTAAGAACTTTCGTCCCGAAAGTTAAGGCAGCCACTGCCAAGCTAGCGTGTTTCAACGGGGTGTCACAACCAACGTCCATTGCACTGGCATGCCTATCGCTTTCTCTTAGGACTTACCCGCACGCCGGAAAGGTACTCCAGGCCGGCACCCGCGTAATGATCCCTATTGTTGCTGCAACATTTTCTACGACCTCACCGGCCGCATCGTTTACTACATTCACCTCTACATCGCTGGACGAGCCATTTCGATGGTTCCTATAATACACTATGCTGATTTTAGGCCCTTACCATCCCTCACATTATGGAGGCTACACACGAGATGAGTGCTCTTGTAACATCAGCTACAGTTGAAGATACAAGTCGCAGAGTTTTGGAGCTTGAGCTGACACCACGTCCACCACCATGTATACTGCCAGTATACTTTGATCCTCAACATTTATCAAAGATTCCTTTTGCACTCTCACCTGCTGCTATTACGCCTTTCCCAGGTTTTTTATGCTCGTTTCTTTACTATCGAGCGGCAGACCAGTTAATTACTTCGACGTATATACAAGCTCGAGGAGGAATTCACGCATGTTAACAGTTTACTTTTCTTTCCTCCTCCACCTCAGTCACCAGTATAGTGGTTTCTGGATTATGCGGATTGCATTACATCTAGGTAAAGACACTAATGATAAGCCGGGATTATGGAGACTTTTGGAGACCACATCTGACTACGTAATTTTGATACACTGATATACTTTTCGGACAAGGGTAGGGTGACCCTGAGTCCCTTTTGATGCGATACATTTTGTAAGACAATGCAATTGTGGTCGGAGAATAATGAGGGTCCAATCATCATTAAACATGCGACGATACTTTGCGGCTAATAAACAATGAAGGCTCAGTCGTTATGTCTTCATTAAGCACGTCGTTGATCTATATGTGTGTGATATAATTATAACGCCACATGCTTACTTGCTACGCTCTCATTAAACATAATTACCAAATTGCTTGGTTATGCTATGATTATGCTATTGCTTGATCGATTGGTATGATAACCTATTATGTGTATGTACATATGACCACTAAACAACTAAATACACTTCCTGAACAAATAAGACTTGACCTAACCAATCTTCTTCTTAGAAGATGTCGATACAAGGGAACATCGATACCAACAGCCCTCCGCCAACAACAGCGGCAGGACTATAAGGGCGCATCTCACAGGCCATCGCACAGCTCGAGGCCCTCCGCTCCGAACACGGCGGAGGTACCTCAGGAAATAACCCACCCAGCGGCTGCACCTACGAGCAGTTCTTGAACCACAAACCTCGAGAATTTGACGGCACTGGGGGTGCCTTAGCTTTGTGCGTTGGGTGGAGAAGACGAATTCCGTTTTACGGTTGAGCAAATGTGCCCCAGAACATCAGGTCGCGTACGTAGCTGGACTATTTGTAGATGGGGCTCTGTCATGGTGGAACTTTCATGTTCAGGCAATGGGCGAGGCTGCTGGGAATGCTTTAACGTGGGACGAACTGAAAGAACTGATGCGAAAAAGGTATTGCTCCAGGGCAGAAGTCCAAAAGTTGGAGACTGAACTATGGAACTTGAAAATGGAAGGCCCAAAGATAACTGAGTATGTGGAGAAATTTGGCGAATTATTACAAGTTGCTTCGCGTTTGGTGGAACCAGAATCTAGGAAGATCGAACGCTTCATTGGGGGACTGGCACCTCAGATTCTAAGCCTGGTAACAACATCTAAGCCTTCAACAATCATCGAAGCTATCAACATGAGCGTGGCGCTCACTGAAGAAGCAATTAGACTAGGAGAATTTTCCTCTTCGGAGGAGAAAAAGGAGACTCCTGTAGAGTCATCTGGGGATAACAAGAGAAAGCTCGCAAGTTTCAAAAAGGTTACTCGGGCGAATAACAAAAAGAAGGCCAAAAAGGGAAAAGATTACATGGGTATCCAACCCAAGTGTGACAATTGTCTATGTTATCATGTCGGGCGATGTAAATATGGAAAATGTGATAACTGCGGTAAGAGGGGGCATCCTAAGGAAACTTGTAAGCAGGACACTGAACGTAGAAATGGAGGCCAAGATGGCAGCGAGAATCACGTAGAAAACAACGAAAATGACAAAGGCAGGACGAGTGACAAACAAAAGCGTGCTCAAGGGTGTCTTAAATGTGAGAGCAAGAGGCATTTCAGAAAATACTGCCCTAAGAAGAATCAGGCACAAGGATAAAAGCTCAGTAGCAGAGCTAGGGGAGCACACCAGGAATCCAAGCGTGGATATCGGTACGTCCCATATTACTCAACGTTATGCATTTGTGCTGCTAGATACTGTTGCAAATATTAGCTACGCATCTCTAGAGTTGAGAGTATATGTCACAACCCCCGATTCCAAATTCTCGGGAGCGGGCGGCCGTGAGCCAGTTTTGGTGGTATCTCGTTATTATCAAATTTGGCAGCGGAATTTACATCAGGACCGTAGTTAGGAAATATTTTGTCAGAGTAAAACACCACACTTTTATAACATCAAACACATTGGGAAAAAAACCCAAGTTTTTATTACAAACTGATTTATAGGGATAAAACCCATTTTATTGAAATAAACGCTTTCTTTTATTTAGGTAACTTTTATAGCCACTTTTCCAAGCCTTCAGTGCTGTCCAGCTGGCTTCTAATTGGCTTTCACATTGTGTTACCTGAAACGCGTTTTAAAAACATTTGTCAGTGGGAAATACTGGTGAGTGAATCCCAGTTTAATCTAGAAACATTAATTTAATTTAAACAGTATTGAGGGCGATCACAATGTTTACATCTACCCAATTACTCATTTAGTATTGTCAATCCTGACTGGTGGGTCATATTACACATTGGCTAACTCTTCGTCTAATGGTAACGTTACTCACATTTTGTATACAAAACCCCAACATACCGGCAGTAATCGTAGAATTACAAAGACTCAATCACTGCTAAATTGCATTGTAAAATTTTTAAGGTTTTATAAAAACTGTTTACAAAATGGGTTTACAAAAAAAGGATAACTCACATTGCTGTCTTAGGGTTTTCAGTAAGGATTTCCTGGGAATAATCTATAAATTACATAATTGCACGTGTGTTAGTATAATAACTCATTTTAACATTAGTAATACCCTCCCCGAGACGGCATTCCAACGACTACGTCGGGTAGAAGCACGACAGCCGTTACGGAACCCTAGATCAATCGGGCAGAATATCTAATACGTCTCCAGGGGTTATGATACTTACATCGTAGCAGAACCTCGCTATTTAGGGGGGTATTGGACTCGGGTATAATGCCCACTATTCAGAAATTAAGGTTGAGAATTGAATTTTGAACAAGCAGACTGAAGATCCGAGGCCATCTATTTATAGGGCTGATTTTCGACTTTCTCGCGGCCCGCGTAAAGGTAAGCCTAGGCTTACGCGGCCCGCGTCAACCCTCGGTCAAAGCGTAGCTTAGCTGGGTCATCAGGTAGGGTCAACACGCGTCGGCCACATGGCCGCACCGGCCTGCGCCATGTTTTTAAGTTCACGCGGCCCGTGTGAAGGTTAGGGTAGGTCTTACGCGGCCCGCCTTAACTTAAAATTTCAATTTTTAATTATTTTTAATACTATTTTATGTATTTGAGGCCTGTTTTCGCGTATGGGGTATATTTTGGGACATATTGGGATATTTTAAAATATATTAGGGTGTCGGAAAAATTATGAGGGTGTCGGTTTTATTGAGGATTGTTACATCCTCCCCACCTTGTTTTAGAGCTCGTCCTCGAGGTCTACTGGAACAAGTGTGGATATTTTCTTTGCATTTCCGATTCAAGCTCCCATGTGTACTCAGGTCCTCTTTTGGAGTCCCACTTCACTTTGACCAGAACTAATCTTTTATGCTTAAGATTCTTTATTTTCCTATCTTCAATTTGTAGAGGCCTCTCTACAAACTTAAATTGTTCATTGACCTCTATATTCTTAAGAGGCATTATGAGTGATTCATCAGCTAGGCACTTTTTAAGATTAGATACATGAAATACATCATGTATTCCTGCCATTTCCTCTGGCAGTTGTAGCTGATAGGCTACAGGTCCTATTCTTCTAATAATTTCAAAAGGTCCAATATACCTGGGACTTAGCTTTCCCCGTTTGATGAACCTTACCACTCCTTTCCAAGGAGAGACTTTTAACAATACCTTGTCACCTACCTGGAATTCTAACGGCTTACGTCTGTTATCAGCGTAGCTCTTCTGTCGATCACGTGCTGCTTTTAGTCGTTCCTTGACTTGAATGATCTTTTCGGTTGTTTCTTGCACTATCTCAGGTCTAGATAGTTGCTTTTCCCCAATTTCTGCCCAACAGACTGGGGTTCTTCACTTTCGTTCATAAAGTGCTTCGAATGGTGTAGCATTGATACTTGTGTGAAAACTGTTATTATAAGAAAATTCTATTAAAGGTAAGTGATCATCCCAATTACCTCCGAAATCAATTACACAAGCTCTAAGCATGTCTTCCATTGTCTGAATTGTCCTTTCGCTTTGTCCGTCCGTTTGAGGATGATAAGCTGTGCTTAGATTCAGCTTGGTTCCCATTGCTTTTTGGAAACTTGTCCAAAAATGAGAGGTAAAACGGCTATCCCTATCAGAAACAATTGATAAAGGAATCCCATGTAATGAAAAATTTCGTTTACATACAATTTGGCTAATTGTTCCATGTTAAAAGTTTCCTTCATTGGTAGGAAATGAGCTGACTTAGTTAGCCTGTCTACAATTACCCAGATTGTATCATTACCTTTTCTTGTTTTGGGTAACTTGGTAACAAAATCCATTGTTATCAATTCCCATTTCCATACTGGCATTTCTAACTGTTGCAACAAACCCGAGGGTTTCTGGTGTTCAGCTTTAACTTGTGAACAAGTTAAACATTTAGAAACATAAGCTGCTATGTCCTTTTTCATTCCTATCCACCAGAAATTTTTCCTTAAATCCTGGTACATTTTATCACTTCATGGATGCATCGTATATTTAGACTTATGAGCTTCTTCTAATATGCGATGGCGTAGGTTTCTTAATTTAGGTATCCACATTCTCTTTTTATGGAATCTCCAAATTCCATCTGTTCCTTGTTCTAATTCTTTAATCATTCCTTTTAATTTTTCAGTATCTTCCTTGATTACTGATTCTTGTGCTTTTCTAATCTGTTCATTTAAATCTATTTGTAGATTTAATTTAAGAGAACGTACCCTTTTTGGCTTTTCTTGATACTTTCGACTTAAAGCATCAACCACTACATTGGCTTTTCCTGCATGATACTGGATATCACAATCATAATCACTAAGCAATTCCATCCAGCGTCTTTGTCTCATATTCAGCTCCTTTTGCCCAAAAACATACCTTAAACTCTTATGATCTGTAAAAATGGTAAATTTACTACCATAAAGATAATGTCTCCAAATCTTAAGGGCAAAAATTATGGCTCCTAATTCCAAATCATGGGTTGAATAATTCTCATCATGATTCTTAAGCTGTCTAGATGCGTAAGCTATAACCTTTTGACGTTGCATCAATACACATCCATAACCTAATTTAGAAGCGTCACAAAAGACCACAAAGTCTTCAGTTCCTTTTGGTAACGCTAGTATAGGTGCATGGGTGTCACACCCCTATTTTCCACGTGTCACCGGTGGGCCCGGTGGGGGGTTCCGTGACGTAGCTGATATCGTCATAGACAAACAATACAAAATATAAATGCATAGCGGAAGCAAAAGAAAGATTTTTTCAACCAAATAAAATTGTAATATCCAGTATCACAAACAGTTGAAATAGATCCACAGGCGGATCAAAACAAAGAGGAAACTTTAATTCAACAGACTTCATGCATCCTAAGCTTGCGAGACTTTTTATTGATGCTAAGGAGTGGCCAGTCTATTACGCGTAGTACCTGCACTTAGCCTTTTTGGAAAATACGTCAGTTTTCACTGGTAAATACAATTTAACTGACTCATTTTGAAAAGGTTTAAAAATTGATTTGAATGCCCGCGGCACAAAACTTTTTATATCTTGGGATAATTATTTGCTTATAATCTTGTAAAAGAATTACATGTTTGTTATGCGTTCAGTTATCCGGGTCGTACCGGGTTAAAGTTTAATAGACACACCACATAGTATAGTTCCACCGCGAGATTTCTTCTCGTACCGACTGTTATACTTTATTGATTTTGATGCACTATGGGTGTACGCCTACACCCGTGTGCTAAGGTCGTGGCCATTCTTTGAATGATGCCAAGGATATCCGGGACATGGTCATTAAACCCCCAAAGGCGTTAAACAAACAAAACAACATTTTCAAACGGGTCATTTTAACAACACTTAACCACCGACCGGTTAAGGTCAATTACCCGACCAAGCGGTATTTTATATACCGTACCCCAAGCCCGTATAAGGGAAAATAAGTTAAATGTATTTACCTGAGCTAAATATAAATTTAATCCCAGTCGTATCAAATTAGCAAGTACAGATAGCTTTTACTAGGCTCCTATATCTGGAATGAAGGTTTTTAATAACCTATTAGAATCCTAACGGGTCTTTTAATTCAGCCTAAGCTTAGACCGATTAGTTTTAAATGAAGATTACGGTTTAAACGCACGATACGGCGAAGACCGTTTTAGAATGTGGTTTTGACCCGACAAGCTTGCATACTTGTTTAATATGGGTAACTTAATCACATTCTGGATTTTGAGACAGAAATGATATGGTTTAACCCGTTTCGGCTAAAATGGGTAAACTAGTTACTTAAGCCGATCCGAACGCGTAAGGTGCGTAACGGGTAACCATAAGAGTCATATACAAGTTTCCTAAGTTAATATGCCTTAAACATGTTGTGATATCAGTAAGATACCTTCCATTATGCCCCAAATGGTTTTAAACCCAAACTATGCCTCATAAGGGCATTTTGGTCATTTTAAAGGGTGAAAAAGAGTTTAAACAATAACCTGAGTTACAGGTCTGATTAAATCAGTAAATATACTTAATTTACTAAGTTATAACAGTAGGGTATCATATATATGTGAAATTTATTACTTATAACCATACTATGCTCCGAAGGGGCATTTTGGTAATTTCGCATATGCCTAAAGAGTCAAAACTGAAATTCTGAGTTTAAAACATTAGCCTACTGTTAAGATATAAAAGTTTACTGAATACATCAGTAGGTTTCAACCTCATTTTCTTAAAAAGGTTCTAGTACATACTTATGTGTTAAAAACGCTTAAAAAGGCGGTTTGGAGCCAATTCTGGGTTTTGTATAGAAAGCTGATATTTTTAAAATTCCAGAAGGCTCAAAATAATTTATTTAACGTATTGAATCAGTAGAAAAAGGTTTGGGGTCAAAAGGATTTATAAAACTCATTTTATAGTCCAAAAGGGCAAAACCGGCATTAACCGAATTAAGCTTAGAATACTAAGGTATGCTCAGCCTAAAATTAAATAAAAATCTTTAAAAATCCCAAAATATTATTTTATATCAGTAGGTATAAAGTTTTGTTTAAAAATTTGGGTTTAGATAGGCTATATGCAATTTACGCCATTTAATTACTAAAGAAGCTTCTAATTACGCTAATGAGCATAACTCTTAATCTATACCTCAAACTGATCTCAAATTTCAGGTGCAAGCTTATAAATCAGTAGCTAAGGTGTCTACTCTTTTATATTTCCAAAAATCATATTTTAAGGTCATTTGGGCATAATGGTCAACATATAAGCATTTAACGGAAACATGCATGTGAATAGGATATCTAATGGACCAAGTTGTATAATCACAGGGGGTTATACTAACATGTAAATAGGTCCAAAAGAAGCTCTAAGGCAATCCTAAACTTGGCTTAAACGGGTCAGAACTAAAAGTCAAAGTAGAAGTCAAACTATGCGACTTTCGGTTCCAAACCGAGCCTATACTGAAAATTGTCGAGTTGAACATGTTAGGACATGTTCTTACATTTATTACCAAGTTATATTAATGATCAAACAGGTTGCATGTACCCTACATTGCTAATTATGCATTAATTTGGAAATAAGCATTCTGTTGACTTTTTAAAGTAAGCTTTGACTCGACAATTAACATAGTTAGAGTGGGAATCTGAGAATACCCTTTTAAGGGTTTATTACCCACATAATTACCTACTTATAGGTAACTTTAATTCGAGATTTGACTGAATAATTATTGACTAATCTCGAAGTAAAACCTTAATTACGACGGTTTGACTTTTAGCTAATTAACTAAGCTAAAACGAACTAAGGAGGGTTAAGAGTACTTACAAGAGTCCTAATTATGATTAGAGACCACTAGGAAATTTGCTTGATGTCCAGAGAGCTCCAGAAATACTCTTGTGAATGTTGCAAATGCAAGTGTTCATATGTTACAACTCAAATCTTCTTATATAGTGAAATTGATCTCACAAGATGATGCCAAATAACCCTATGCATGGATTCAGATCATCACAACTGTCCCTAGTGCATGAAAACTGGTTGGGGCAGCCCCCTGGTATGCAAAACAAGCCTTTAAAGTCGGTTAACAGCTTCAACAGGCAACTGTCCAAAATTTCTATCGCTGGGCTATTCTCGCGGGCCGCGTAAACCCATAGGGTAACTTTACGCGGGTCGCGTGGCCTCACAGAACCTGCCAAGCAAGTTTCAAACTTTGCATTTTTGGTCCCTGGTCCTTTGATACGTGGTTTTAAGTTCCATTTTTGCTATTTCAGCCTTCTAACCTTATTTTTAAGGGCTTTAGGACTTTTACCAACTTAGTTAAGTCCCTGGTTAATTTTGTGAACACCCGAAAGGCCTAGAATTTCATCGTTAACGGTTTTAACCCCTCGTACACGAATTTGATCATAACTTTCTCATACGATAACGAAACTTTATGAAATTTTTACCACACATTCTAGTGACTATAATTTACCGTTACAAAGCTTCGGGTATGCTAAAAGGTCACTCGGAGGTATACTTTGCATATGTTGACACATTTAGCCCCTGTAGTTTGTAATTTCTCACTTTCTTTCATATTTAGCTTCGTATGATCCATGATTTATTCGTTTGAAGGTATAAACATCTTGTAGGGCTATTTTTAAATATAATTATCCATCGTTGACACTTTGGACCCTTATATTTACATAGTTTCCCCGTTTGTCAGCTTTAGTCCCTCTAAAGTATTCTTTCACACGTTCAGAGCTTATGACACGTGTTCATACATTATTGGACATAAATTTTCAAAGTGTTACATCCTCACCCCCTTAAAAGAAATCTCGTCCTCGAGATTTACGGAAACAATTGAGGGTATTTCTCTTTCATTGTGGACTCTAATTCCCACGTATATTCAGGACCTCTACGGGCATCCCATTTCACTTTGACGATAGGCACAAGCTTCCTTCGAAGCCTTTTTACCTGTCGATCTTCAATCGACACAGGTTTCTCCACAAATTTCAAGCTCTTGTCTATGTGCACATCTGTGTGTGGTATGACTAGCGATTCATCAGCTAGACATTTCTTCAGATTGCAGACGTGGAATACATTATGAATACCACTGAGCTCTTCTGGTAAGTTTAACTTATAAGCCACTGACCCTATACATTCGATGATCTCGAACGGTCCTATATACCTTGGGCTTAACTTACCTTTCTTACCAAATCGCATCACCCCTTTCCAGGGCGATACTTTGAGCAAAACTTTATCGCCAACCTCAAACTTGAGAGGTTTTCGCCTTTTATCAGCATAACTCTTCTGCCTATCCCGAGCAGCTTTTAGGCGATCGCGAATCTGGACAATCTTGTCCGTCGTCTCAAAGACTATATCAGGACCGGATAATTGCGTGTCTCCTACTTCTGCCCAACAGATGGGCGTTCTGCACTTCCTACCATATAGTGCCTCAAAAGGTGCAACCTGAATGCTGGTATGGTACCTATTGTTGTAGGAGAACTCGACCAAAGGTAGGTGCTTATCCCAGCTACCTCCTAAATAAATCACACATGCACGCAACATGTCTTCCAAGGTCTGGATGGTACGCTCACTCTGCTCATCCGTCTGAGGATGGTAAGCCGTACTAAAATTCAATTGCGTGCCCAGAGATTGTTGGAAACTTTTCCAAAAATGCGACGTATATCTGGTATCTCTGTCTGAGATAATAGCCACTGGTACTCCATGCAGAGATACGATTTTATCAACATACAATTGGGCTAACATGTCAGAACTGTAAGTTTCCTTAATGGGTAGGAAATGTGCTGACTTAGTCAGTCTATCAACTATGACCCATATAGTATCATTTCCTTTCTTTGTCTTTGGCAATTTGGTGATGAAGTCCATCGTCACCATTTCCCATTTCCAAGTGGGAATTTCAGGCTGTTGTAGCAAACCTGACGACTTCTGATGTTCAGCCTTGACTTGAGCGCACATCAAGCATTTAGTTACATAAGCAGCTATAGACTTCTTCAAGCCTATCCAGCAATAGTTTGCCTTTACATCTTGGTACATCTTGTCGGCTCCAGGATGAACGGAATATTTGGAACTGTGGGCTTCCTTGAGGATAACATCCCGAAGTCCTTCGAAAACAGGAACCCATATACGTCCATTTAACCTTAGAATCCCGTCCTTGCCGTAGGACAACTGTTCTTCAGTTACTCCTAGCTTTTCATCAGGATAGTTAGCTTCCAACACAGCTTCCTTTTGTGCAGCTAACAACTTTTCATTCAAGCTATTCTTGATTTCAATGCTTTTGGCGTTGATTCTTATTGGCTTCACTCTCTCTTTTCTGCTTAAGGCATCTGCGACTACATTAGCCTTTCCTGGATGGTATCTTATTTCACAGTCATAATCGTTCAGAGTTTCCATCCAGCGTCGCTGCCTCATGTTCAAATCCTTCTGATTGAACAAATGTTGAAGGCTTTTGTGATCAGAGTATATCACACACTTAGTTCCATACAGATAGTGCCTCCAAAGCTTAAGTGCAAATACAACGGCACCCAGTTCCAAATCATGAGTGGTGTAGTTCTTTTCGTGCACTTTCAATTGTCGTGAAGCGTAGGCAATGACCTTGCCTTTTTGCATAAGCACACACCCCATCCCGGTGTGTGATGCATCACAATATACTACAAACTCTTCAATTCCTTCAGGTAACGTCAGCACTGGAGCATTGCTCAACTTCTGCTTCAAAATATCGAAGGATTCTTGCTGCTTAGGTCCCCAATCAAACTTGCTATTCTTACGAGTGAGTAGAGTCAGGGGTGCTACAATTCTTGAGAAGTTCTCGATAAAGCGTCTATAGTATCCTGCCAATCCTAAGAAACTGCGAATTTCTGTAGGCGTCTTCGGCTCTTGCCAGTTCATGATAGCTTCAATCTTAGCGGGATCTACTTGGATACCACGCTCACTAACAACATGTCCAAGAAATTGGACTTCACGAAGCCAAAATTCACACTTTGAAAATTTGGCATAGAGCTTTTCTTGTTGAAGCAGTTTCAGAATGCAACGGAGATGCTTCTCGTGATCAGCTTGGTTCTTCGAGTAGATGAGAATGTCGTCGATGAAGACGATAACAAATTTGTCTAGATAAGGCTTGCAGACGCGATTCATGAGATCCATGAATGTAGCAGATGCATTAGTGAGCCCAAAAGGCATCACTAGGAACTCGTAATGACCATAACGAGTCCTAAATGCAGTCTTGTGCACATCTTCATCCTTAACCTTCAACTGATGGTAGTCTGACCTCAGATCAATCTTGGAAAAGTAGCTTGCTCCCTGAAGCTGATCAAACAGATCGTCTGTAACGCCCTGCGTTTTCATACTTTCCATATTTAGAAAACAATGCTTGTATTTTCCGTACTTCCATGTTCGTAGAAAATATGCGTTTGTTTCTCTATTTTTTATAATCACAGTTGGAACCAGAAAAAAAAACGGTTTAAGAACCGAAAACAACGCATTTTACGCACTTTTAATGCAACCGACAACAAACGCGTCACGCATTTATTTCTGACATCCTTAGCTTATTTTTTTTCAATGCTAAATAAACAATTTACGACCTATTACAACGCTCGGGTTCGAAAACGGATCTTGAAAACGTGATTGGGCCGCTTAAAAACGCTAGTAACAGGCTTGTGGGCCCGGGGCCCAAGCCCAATTATTAACCTAACTATTTAAACTAAGTTATCTTTCTAAACCCTCACCTCTCTTTCAAAAACACCAGCCGACACCTCCCTTGTCTCTGCATCTATCTTCTACACATAGCAACCAACACCCTCATTCTCTCTCTCGTGAATTTCCGGTGACCGGAGCCGGCTCTCCGGGGCACTCTGACGATGGGAACGAACACACACACCACACAAACCCCCCCCCCCCCCCGGTCTCCCATCTGTCTCTCCGTCGGGTGACGCGGGTAGCAGCGCCGCCTAAGGCGGAGGTGGTTGCCGACTGGACTGCTTTCCGATGAGAAATCGCAAACACAGCGACGGGAGAGAGAAGTAAGGCGGCAACAGTGGTTTGCGGCGGCTCTAGACCGACCGTTTTCCGGCAACGCAGGCAAGGTTGTTTCTGTTGCGGCGCGAGTTCAGGTCTGTTCCTGTTTCGGGACACATTTCTTCAGCGGCAGTGGCTTGGTTTGTTTCGGGACAGGTCCACGTTTGGTTCAGCTTTCGATTTCGGGTTCGAGCAGCCGCACACATGAATCTGGGTTCTCGCCACTCCCTTAACATCTTGGTATACCACTCTCTAAATCCTTGTTTTCCTTGTTTCGACCCACTGTTGATAAGATATACAACTTCCAAAATCAACTAATACATATGAAACAATCTTAAGAACAGTGTTTACGTATCGTTTTGTTTGAAAAGAATCTTTCACCCTTTAAATGTCAACACTGTCTACTATCACTTGGCATATATCCCTAAACCTTTTCTTCATGTTTGTTATTTGCCATACACATTCCATGATCATAATTTAAAATCATTATTAATTTCTAACAAATTTTAGTTCATATTTTCATTATTCATGTGTAACAAGCACATGATTTCGATAAGAAGGAAAAATAAACTGTGCTTGCTAAAGTAATCACATACACAATTGTTTTTAAGTATTGAAGAAGATGATAACTACCAACCTAGATCCTATTATATAGTGGAGAAATACAAAAGTGTGTTATTATTCTTTTAAAATATAATGTATTACTTATAAAAAACGAAAAAGTGATAAAGGTTGGATTGGTAGTCTATGTTGTTTCATCTTAAAGTAAACTATCTTATCATTCGGGGTATCTAAAATGATATATATATATATATATCTTTTTTTTATTTATTTCTTTTCTATTTTTAATCAGTAAATACAAAATGAAACATGTTATGTTTATTAAGTTATTCCTTTTGAACTACACTTATACATTAACCAATTTCATTAAAATCTTTTTGTTATATACATCAACGGATTATATTTAGGTAAAATACTCAATTAATTTGTAAACTTTAAATATTAGGATTAATTATTAAACCCATGGATTATATTATAGATCAAGTAATAGTTATTTTAATTCTTTTATCATAAGTTATAATAAATTATATAATCTAGATAACTAAAGTGTGGAAACAATATTAGGAATATTAATAACGAGTTCGTTATATATTTTGATATCTAGGATAATTCGCTTTACTCGTTCTCTTGGATTTTCTCAATCTTTACTCGTGCGATAATTCAAGGAATTCTCATACGCAACCAATGTGAGTATACTCGTATTCCCCTTTTTACTTTTACCACTTTTGGGGTGTAACATGTTTATCTATCAACAAACTTACACATGAACATTTTGCTTAAACACATGAACATTCCTATAACATGCTTGTATACGTGATGGCTTGATGCTTTAAACTTGGATTAATCTTATGTGTCGAATTTATCATTAACTTCGTACGAGCCAAACCGTGACATATGTAGCGCTATAGGATTAACGACCCGCCCTTTATCATCGGTAATGTCATGAGCATATTGCGTTTCCTTGGTTTGATATGTTAGACACATGCCATGTTTAAATGTTTATCTTGAATCACATGCTTGCTATGAGGAATGGTTTAACACTTATCTTTTACTATGTACGTATCAAACTTGTATACTCGCATTTGCTTTTGCATTGACTTTATTTTAACATGTTAGAGGTGGATGTCGACGATGCATGGAATTTAGTAGGATGCTTAGATACACACTTAAAAAGAATTGTATTCATATTGTATTATTTTATTATTCATGTTGTTGTATTTGTTTCAAAAGCCTTGTAATTGATCCTTTAGAAATGGAATGAAATGATTATTTAAATACTTGTCACAATTATTAGCGTTATGATGTCTCGAGCAATCTTCACACTTCGTCTCATCCCGATGTTTCCGCCATTGGTTGGGGTGTGACAGATTGGTATCAGAGCCATAACTATAGGGAATTGGGGAAAGTAGGAATGCTTTAGCCTAGTCTATAGTTTTAGAGCTTTATTCTTATGTTTTGCTTGAAACTACTTGCATGCTACCTTATTTATTCTTATTTATTCCCTTTTGATCTTTTAAGCATATATGTCGCTTATGTGTTAACACTTGGCATACTATATTTGCTTTATTATGTGCTAAAACATGTTTTATTGTCCCATTCATTATGTGCTATTCTTAATATGCTTCATTGAGCGTTCAAATTTGTTTGTTTATTCCTTTAACATACTCTTTCCCTCATGCATTTTACTCGACTATTCTAAATCCGTAAACACTCGCATTATACAAATGAGACGAATTCACCAAAATAGGCGTGAAACCCACAATTTGGTGAACGACTCTCAATCCATCTATTCTTCTTTTTTTCATGAGATATCGCCATTAAGCTAGGAGTGAAATCCACATCTTAATGGTAAATCTCAAATTTCAAATTCTAGTGGACCCTTGTCAACATGTCAAAACTAAATTTTGACCCGACGAGTACCAACCACACTTAGGATACGAAATCGTCAAGTTAGGGGTGAAACCCGCACCTTGGCGACTAGTTCCACTCCTTGATATTTTTTTTTTTAATCCCGCCAAGTCTCGAAATTTCGATTGATTTGGGACATGTAGTAACCGGAAGGGTAAATACCGTTAACCGACTTGTCGGCGAGAGTATTTTACCTATTAGGCTAAAGCATGCTCCTCAAATTCAAAAGACTTTTCGACCACTTTGGTTAGTCAAAGTTCCGTTTTGGAACCATCCAAATTTTAATCAAACATGTGTTTCTATTATTTATCTTATACGATGCAACCTTTCAAATTCAAAATTTACTTTCGATATTCCCTTTTCACACACACAACATATTAAATCTTTCCATACGTTTATACATATGCATGATTTCATATAAATTAAATTCATATTCCTTGTAACGACAAGTGGAGACATATCATCGAGATAGGAGTGATTTCCTTACCTTGACGATTGACTCCACTTCCCATTTTTCTTAAAACGACCTCACCAACGAGTTAGGGGTGATTCCCTTACCTAGGTGATCGTTACCAAAACGCCTCTTCAAAATATCTTATTATGCAAACTCGATCATATATTGTACATAAATTGTTTATCATTATTCAAAATACCAACTTATATCGATTTCAAAATACATTGTTTTATCAAGCGTACTTTCTATCATACAATCTGTTTTTCACTCAACTCATATACACGGGATTCTAAATCATGTCTTAAAGCGTTTTATTACCCAAATTTCAATCATTACAAAATACGTTATGCATAACCAATGAGTACTTTATGTTCCCTTACATTTACAAACTATACTCTACCTTCCCATTCAACTCAATCTATTTTGATTCGATAAACTCAACGTTTCGTTTAAACAACTATACGTACATATCATCATACGCGTTTTAGTCGTTGCATCGCGACAAATCCAGTTATATCATTCGTAATTACATGCTCAACCTTTTGAGCACTTTCACTTGCTTAAATTTGTTATGTTTTCAATTAATATGATATACGCAATCACTAGTATTCGTACTCGCACTCACACTCATGTTCATAACAATACATTTTACGCTTATACTTATAATCATATTCATACTTATATTCATACGTTTCATGTTTTACTTATACTCATACGTATCATGCTTATCCATACATGCCTACGTTTCATGCTTACACATATACTCACACTACACGTACGTTTTATGTTGATACTCATACTTACGTGCCTATTCATACTTAAACTTATGCTTATGCTTGTGCTTTCATTTATACACATGATTTATACATTCGTACCTATACGCGAGCGTAATCCAAGGGATTCGCTTGCGTGGGTCCCTTACATACTTAAGCAAGGACTTGCTTATACTATATTCTTATACGTACACACTCCTATTTTTTTAAATTATGCATACCCTGATTCATACACAACTAGTACAAGCTATGCGGATCATGCGACGATCAAAATAATCACGGGTGCACACGAGATTATAGTGATTGGCTCATGAGAACCATAGAGTGTACTACTGTCTAAGATAAGACACGAAACGTAACATGGCACCGAATACGGAACAGACGTAATGTGGTAAAAACATGGTGGATACGCCGCTAGTACTTCCTATATATAAGTGTTTTCGCCACGTTACCAAACTTTCGTAAAACGTGTCATGAGAAATTCAGTGTTTTACAGACCTATTTAGACCTAATACAACTTTAGACAACTCACAAACGCATTATATCCGAGTATCCACGACGAGACTTCATTCTTAACACACTACGTTCATCTATCCAACACTTATGCTATTCTTATACTTGCACTCTTTGAGAGTCATTCGTTCATTTCTATACTCGTATTATTCTCCTTTATCCCTTCCTTTCATACAAACCTCGTTCACAATCAAGCTTGTTTAAACATTCGAATCCTAACTTATCTTATTACCTTTAGAACCGTCTTTCTATTCCTTATTCTTGTGTAAACGTATTTAGTAGGTCATTAATACTTTATTTTACCAAACTTCCTCGTTCCACTCAAGAAGCAATTTTTATAAATATGTAGTCTTATACTACCTTTAAAACTTCCTATGCAACCTACCTCACTTTTATTGACTTCAAACCATTATATAAAGGCCTCCTTCGTAAAATAAAATACATTTGTAAAGCAACTCCAAATTTAGCTATTCAAAATCGTTTTACCCACGCACGTTTCACTCATGCTTATGCCTCTAAACCATTTTAACTAAACAAATCATTTTACAAACCTATTATGACTATACCCCCAAGATTTCATACTTTTCAAACGTTTCAAAATTTCCAAGACTCAAGATTTTTACCAAAACCCTTCAAGTCTATCTCTTGAATAAATTTTGGGACGAAATTTCCTAAAGGAGGGGAGACTGTAACGCCCTGTGTTTTCATACTTTCCATATTTAGAAAACAATGCTTGTATTTTCCGTACTTCCATGTTCGTAGAAAATACGCGTTTGTTTCTCTATTTTTTATAATCACAGTTGGAACCAGAAAAAAAACGGTTTAAGAACCGAAAACAACGCATTTTACGCACTTTTAACGCAACCGACAACAAACGCGTCACGCATTTATTTCCGACATCCTTAGCGTATTTTTTTTCAATGCTAAATAAACAATTTACGACCTATTACAACGCTCGGGTTCGAAAACGGATCTTGAAAACGTGATTGGGCCGCTTAAAAACGCTAGTAACAGGCTTGTGGGCCCGGGGCCCAAGCCCAATTATTAACCTAACTATTTAAACTAAGTTATCTTTCTAAACCCTCACCTCTCTTTCAAAAACACCAGCCGACACCTCCCTTGTCTCTGCATCTATCTTCTACACATAGCAACCAACACCCTCATTCTCTCTCTCGTGAATTTCCGGTGACCGGAGCCGGCTCTCCGGGGCACTCTGACGATGGGAACGAACACACACACCACACAAACCCCCCCCCCTCGGTCTCCCATCTGTCTCTCCGTCGGGTGACGCGGGTAGCAGCGCCGCCTAAGGCGGAGGTGGTTGCCGACTGGACTGCTTTCCGATGAGAAATCGCAAACACAGCGACGGGAGAGAGAAGTAAGGCGGCAACAGTGGTTTGCGGCGGCTCTAGACCGACCGTTTTCCGGCAACGCAGGCAAGGTTGTTTCTGTTGCGGCGCGAGTTCAGGTCTGTTCCTGTTTCGGGACACATTTCTTCAGCGGCAGTGGCTTGGTTTGTTTCGGGACAGGTCCACGTTTGGTTCAGCTTTCGATTTCGGGTTCGAGCAGCCGCACACATGAATCTGGGTTCTCGCCACTCCCTTAACATCTTGGTATACCACTCTCTAAATCCTTGTTTTCCTTGTTTCGACCCACTGTTGATAAGATATACAACTTCCAAAATCAACTAATACATATGAAACAATCTTAAGAACAGTGTTTACGTATCGTTTTGTTTGAAAAGAATCTTTCACCCTTTAAATGTCAACACTGTCTACTATCACTTGGCATATATCCCTAAACCTTTTCTTCATGTTTGTTATTTGCCATACACATTCCATGATCATAATTTAAAATCATTATTAATTTCTAACAAATTTTAGTTCATATTTTCATTATTCATGTGTAACAAGCACATGATTTCGATAAGAAGGAAAAATAAACTGTGCTTGCTAAAGTAATCACATACACAATTGTTTTTAAGTATTGAAGAAGATGATAACTACCAACCTAGATCCTATTATATAGTGGAGAAATACAAAAGTGTGTTATTATTCTTTTAAAATATAATGTATTACTTATAAAAAAAACGAAAAAGTGATAAAGGTTGGATTGGTAGTCTATGTTGTTTCATCTTAAAGTAAACTATCTTATCATTCGGGGTATCTTAAATGATATATATATATATATATATATATATATATTTTTATTTATTTCTTTTCTATTTTTAATCAGTAAATACAAAATGAAACATGTTATGTGTGACAACTCGAAATTTAGAACCTCTCGTCGTGACTTGATGTAACATACTTGTACGTTATGTGATTAGTTGACATGTTTGGTGCAATGATATATGTGAACATTTTATGTGAATTACATGTTATATTATGTGTATGCGAGTATGTATATGAACCGAAACAACAAGGACCCGACTCGAGACCATGTGGTCTCGAGTGAACAGTAATCGGTTGGGCCACTTGGGCCGTAAACCCCCTTTAACCGATTCCTAAGCCCTTTAGGGTGCATTGTGAAACAAGTATATATATTATGCTTGTAACCATCCTTGCCATTTTCTTGGGCAACCAACACACCCACACTCTCACTCCTTCCCTCTCACTAAAACCCTTAAGACACAAACACTTCATCATTCTCGGATCTTTGGACGTTTGGAGCGGCTCACACTCAATCGGTTAGAAGCCACACACACACCCCTCACCAACCGGTTAGTATTTATGGCGTTTAGATTGATGTTTGTTGTTGTTAGATGATAAAAGGGATGATAGGATGTTTATTGTGTTTGAATGCTAGTGTTTGCACAATGTTCTTAATGTATATGATGATTCTAATGTGTATAATGTTGATAATCGATTAATATGTCTTAATTTCGGATATATATTGCATGATGGGTTGTGGCATCTTGTGTCTAAATGTGATTCAAACCACTTATGATGATGAACATGAAACCGGGTTGCACTTGTTATGTAATCGGATTTGTATAAAAACCGAGTTTGTGTGTTGTGCTAAGTGTTTTGATGCTTGTTCATAATTTGGTAGAATAAGGGTTGTTTATGCTTTGAATAAATGAAGAACTTAATGTTTGTGCTATGAATATATGATGAACATGACTTGAATATATGAAGAACTTGTTGAATATGATATGAATGTGGTTTGAATGTTTGAAATCTGAATTGTTTGATCCGTTTTTGGTAATGGTTAGACAACAAAACATGTTTTAGTGGATAGTACCATATAATGTTGCATGACATTTGAATTCTATTGGATAGTACAACTGTGCAGAATCAGCAACTGTTGGGGAGTCGAGAACCCCTGGTTGCGACTCGAAACCTCAGGTTACGACATCGGTTGCGAGTCAAGAACGCCTAGTTGCGACTCGCAACCACAGCATGATGAACCGAGACCACAGGTTACGAGTCCCGTTGCGACTCGAGACCTTAGCATGACGAGCCGAAACCATAGTTGCGACATAGGTTGCGACTCGCAACCACCTATGATCAACATAAACAGCATGACCCGCAACCACGCTTGCGAGTTCGGTTGCGACTCGAGACCTCTAGTCTCGACTCGAGACTGCAGGCTGGACTTACATGATTTGGGCCTAAGTTAGTGGGCCGAATACGTGGACTTCTGTGAACTGTAATTGTGTATACGTGTACTGTCTGGGCTGGCCTGCTACTACGAGCCCAACTGTTCGGGCTATATACTTAGACTTTGGGTTGTACCTAATTGTTAACTGTGAAACTTGTGGTGAACTATCAATGAACTGCCATGCTAGAACTTGTATGCCATGATCATTACATGCGTGTGAGTACGTGTAGTTATACGTGAAATACTTGGATTGAACCTGACTTAAACAGTATCTATGTTAGGACGTAATTGACTACTTGCGACTTGATTGACCTTTCTGTGTTACTACCGAGCAAACCAAGGTGAGTTCACACCCTCTACAAAGCATGGGATTCCCTGGGTTGGGAACGGGGTTAAGGAACGTGGATTCCTCGTCCTTCTTGGGTAGGACGGCAGTGGTTCAGGAATGTGATTCCTCGTCCGGATGGACGGATAACTCGTACTAGACTAAAACTCTATCACGAAGTCCCTCCTTTTTGTATCGACTTAATCGCCGGGCCAATGGCGAGCGGGTCATTAGTTAGATAGCGCTATTTAGGTCTGACAAACCTCACACCGTGCCGCAGAGGACGGGCGTGAACTAATGGATCTGGGGCACGTCAATGATGATAGACATTGATGTTTTCAGGGCACATAAACATGACTACAGTCAGCAGTCGATATGGTAACGAGTCTAGTGTACGCATGGGGTAGCCCCCACGGCCGAAATGCCTGATAACTAACATGGGGTAGCCCCCACGGCTGGAGTGCCGGAGTAATTGGGAATGAACAAGTCACGTTTTTTTTAGACTATGGGGTAACCCCCACGGCAGGATGCCAGATAAAGGAAACTGTTTTCGAAACACTTAAAACGAACACCCAACTGTGAACTCACTCAACTAGTTGTTGACTCGTTACTACATGCTTTGCAGGACCATAGGTACTCAGCTGGAGCTTGCATGGAGGAGAGTCGTTGTGGGACACGGTTTGCTGCGTGCCATGTTCTATTTGAAAACATTCGAACTTATGTTTTAACTTTAAACTTATGCTTCCGCTTGCAACTTAAATTTGGTTTTGTTGGAACACCAATCGTATTGGTTAAACTTTTATGATTATTTATATGCTTGTTCAGTATGATTGGTGGCTGGATCCTGGTCAGTCACGCCTCCAAGCGGTAGTATTCCGCGGGTGGATTTTGGGGGTGTGACAGATTGGTATCAGAGCCATTGGTTATAGTGAACTAGGTTTTAATAAAGGAAAAACGTTTTTGTTAAAACCAGACTATAACCGGTTTAGTGCTCAACGGTCCACAACGACACTTCACTCCACATGCAAGGCTCTACATTTTAGGTAATATGATATGTGTATATTGCCTACTTGTTAGTTACATAGTACATTGCCCATGGTATACTTGATTAGTATAACTACTGTTGTTTGAACATGTGTGTGCTTGCTCTATCCTACTATCGTACTTTCGCGAACCTCTCTCACTCGTGCTACTCTTGATATGAAGAATCATGTCTGGACGCGTTAACATGACACAAGCCCAGTTGACGGCTTTGATCAACGAACGAGTTGCCGCAGCACTCGCAGCTGCACACGCAGGAGGTATATCCTGCAGCCCGAACTTATCCTAGGATCTTTAGGGTCCTACTCTCGTGAACCAACCTTTGTGTTAAACTCTGTCTTTCTTTCACCTACCTTAGGTCAATATGCTCAGGCACCGGTGTGCACTTTTAAGACCTTTATGGACTGTCGACCCACTACTTTTAGCGGAACTGAAGGAGCAGTAGGTCTCCTACACTGGTTTGAGAAACTAGAATCTGTGTTCGAAATGTGTGAATGCCCTGAAGCGCGCAGGGTGAAGTATGCTACTGGTACTCTCGAGGGCTTGGCCCTCACGTGGTGGAATGCTCAAGTGCAAATGCTGGGGTTGGTTGCTGCCAACGCCACCCCATGGGAAACTTTCAAGGAAATGGTCAAGGAGGAATACTGCAGTCGTGATGACATTCACAAGCTGGAAGATGAGTTCTACAACCTCAAGATGACGGGGTCAGAGATTGAGGCGTATACTAAGAGATCGCATGAGCTTGCCTTGTTGTGTCCTACTATGGTGGACCCTCCCTATAAGCGAATTGAACTCTATCTCAAGGGCTTGGTGCCAGAGATCCAAAGTCATGTGACTTCAGCAAACTTGACTACTATTCAGCAGGTTGTTCAGTTGGCTCACCGTCTCACTGATCAGGCGGTGGAGCAGAACAAGTTACCAAAGCGCATAGGTGCTGCAACTACTTCTGGTACCTCTAGTGAGAACAAACGGAAATGGGATGGAACTTCAAGCAAGGGTTCAACTTCTGTGTAATCTCAGTCTCAGCAGAGAAAGACTGACGACCACAAGAGCCCCAGTCAGCAGTCGTCTGGTGGTCAAAGTCATGGTGGGTACAAGGGGAATCACCCCAAATGCAATCGTTGCAACCTACACCACAGTGGGCCATGCACCAGGGGCAACTGTCATCGGTGCAACAAGCCTGGTCATGTTGCAAAGGATTGTAGGAGCGCATACCCCGCCAATCAGAATCGTCAGCAACCTCAGCAGAACCAGCGACAGCAACAGGGTAACAACAAAGGATGCTTTCAGTGTGGAGCTGAAGGCCACTTCAAGAAAGATTGTCCTCAACTGAACCAGAACAACAACAGCAACAATCAGGGGAATGGTAACAATGGGAACCACAACAACAACAATGGTGCTAGGGGACGAGTGTTCGTGATTGGCCAAGGTGAAGCAAGGAATGATCCCAACGTGGTGACGGGTAAGTTCCTTCTCGACGACTTTTATGTTACAGCTTTATTTGATTCGGGTGCCGATACTAGCTATGTGTCACTAGAAGTTAGTAAAATGCTTAAGCGTATTCCAACACCCCTGAGCGACAAGCACACTGTAGAGCTAGCAAATGGTAAGAGTTTGGAGGCCTCGCACGTAGTCAAAGGTTGCAAACTTGTTCTCGCTAACCAGACCTTCTCTATTGACCTTATTCCTATCGTCTTGGGTAGTTTCGACGTTGTCATTGGGATGGATTGGTTATCCCAACACCGAGCAGAGATTCTTTGCAACGAGAAGATCGTTCGTATCCCTGGTTTAGGTAGTGAACCCCTCATGATTCGTGGCGACAAGAGAAGTGCTGTTGAGAACATCATCTCTCTTCTTAAGGCCCAGAAGTGCTTACGAAAGGGCCACACTGCGATTTTGGCTCTAGTTACTGATACCACAGAGAAAGAGAAGAAGCTAGAAGATTTTCCAGTTGTACGCGACTATCCTGAGGTATTCCCTGAGGAATTACCTGGTCTTCCGCCCCATCGCCAAGTCGAGTTTCAGATTGAACTAGCTCCTGGAGCTGCGCCTATAGCACGTGCACCTTATCGCTTAGCTCCATCAGAATTGGAGGAACTCTCTACGCAACTACAAGAACTCTTGGATAAGGGTTTTATTCGTCCTAGTTCATCGCCTTGGGGAGCCCCAGTACTATTTGTGAAGAAGAAGGACGGTACCTTCAGAATGTGTATCGACTATCGAGAACTCAACAAGGTGACTGTGAAGAACCGTTATCCTCTACCGCGCATTGACGACTTGTTCGACCAGTTGCAGGGGTCGAGCTACTATTCGAAGATCGATCTGAGATCGGGATATCACCAGCTGAGAGTTCGAGAAGAGGATGTCTCTAAGACAGCCTTTAGAACTCGATATGGGCACTATGAGTTTTTGGTCATGCCGTTTGGGCTGACGAACGCACCCGCAGTTTTCATGGACTTGATGAATCGAGTGTGCAAGCCCTACCTGGACAAGTTCGTTATAGTCTTCATCGACGACATCCTGATCTATTCTAAGAGTCAGGAGGAGCACGAACAGCATCTACGACTTATTTTGGAACTTCTTCGAACAGAACAGCTTTATGCGAAATTCTCGAAATGCGACTTCTGGCTTCGTGAAGTCCATTTCCTAGGACACGTGGTAAACAAGGATGGGATTCATGTTGATCCATCCAAAGTGGACTCTATTAAGAACTGGTCTGCACCTCGTACACCAAAGGAAATTCGCCAATTCTTGGGATTGGCAGGTTACTACAGGAGGTTCATTAAGGATTTTTCTAAGATCGCGCAGCCTCTCACCTCGTTAACGCAGAAAGGCGTTGTCTATCATTGGGGAAATGCACAAGAATTAGCTTTTCAGCATCTAAAGGATAGACTTTGTAGTGCACCTATCCTTTCACTGCCAGAGGGCACAGAAGATTTTGTGGTTTATTGTGATGCGTCAATTCAAGGTCTTGGATGTGTATTGATGCAACGAGATAAGGTCATAGCTTACGCCTCACGACAACTCAAAGTTCACGAAAAGAACTACACTACACACGATTTGGAGCTGGGAGCTGTTGTTTTCGCACTTAAGTTATGGCGGCATTACCTGTACGGAACCAAGTGCGCCATCTACACCGACCACAGGAGCCTAGAGCACATATTCAAGCAGAAGGAACTGAATATGCGGCAACGACGATGGGTCGAGCTGCTGAATGACTATGAGTGCTCCATGAGGTATCACCCGAGCAAGGCCAATGTTGTGGCTGACGCCCTCAGTCGAAAGGACACTGCGCCTAAACGCGTAAGAGCTCTACAACTCACGATACATTCTAGTCTACCTTCGCAAATACGAGCTGCTCAGATAGAAGCACTGAAACCAGAAAACGTAAGGGCCGAAGCCCTACGCGGGTCAAGGCAACGCTTAGAACAGAAGGAAGACGATGCTTACTACGTAGCAGGACGCATTTGGGTCCCACTCTATGGCGACTTACGAGAACTTGTGATGGATGAAGCGCACAAATCTCGCTACTCGGTACACCCTGGTTCGGACAAGATGTACCACGATATTAAAACTACGTATTGGTGGCCTAGCATGAAGGCCCACATAGCAACTTACGTCAGCAAGTGTTTGACTTGTGCGCGAGTCAAGACGGAATATCAGAAACCCTCAGGCCTACTCCAACAACCAGAGATACCACAATGGAAATGGGAGCAAATTTCCATGGATTTCGTTACTGGCCTACCTAGATCACAACGCGGAAACGATACTATCTGGGTGATCGTGGATCGACTTACAAAATCCGCACACTTTTTGGCGATTAAGGAGACGGATAAATTCTCCACTTTAGCAGAAATATACCTTAAAGAAGTTGTTTCGAGGCACGGGGTGCCCACCTCTATCATCTCTGATCGAGATGCACGTTTTACTTCGGAACTGTGGCAAGCAATGCACAAGTCTTTTGGCTCACGTCTAGATATGAGCACAGCGTATCACCCACAGACGGACGGGCAGTCCGAACGCACTATCCAGACATTAGAAGACATGCTTCGTGCTTGTGTAATCGACTTTGGCAACAGCTGGGAAAGGCATCTGCCACTTGTGGAATTTTCATACAATAACAGCTACCACACCAGCATTAAAGCTGCTCCGTTCGAGGCATTGTACTGACGTAAATGCCGGTCACCTCTCTGTTGGGCAGAGGTGGGAGATAGTCAAATCACTGGTCCAGAACATGTGGTAGACACCACTGAGCGGATTGCTCAAATACGACAACGCATGGCGGCCGCTCGTGACCGTCAGAAAGCCTACGCCGATAAGGGCAGGAAACCACTTGAGCTCCAGGTTGGGGAGCGGGTATTACTCAAGGTTTCACCCTGGAAGGGTGTGGTTCGTTTTGGTAAACGAGGCAAACTCAACCCACGATACGTTGGACCTTTCGAAATCATTGAGAAAATAGGCAAGGTGGCCTACAGACTGAACTTACCAGCAGAACTCGGTGCAGTTCACAACGTTTTCCATGTGTCGAATCTGAAGAAGTGTCTGTCAGATGAGACCCACGTGGTTCCTCTGAAGGAACTCACGATCGACGAACAGTTGAAATTCGTCGAAGAACCAGTCGAAATCACGGACCGGGATGTTAAGGTCCTCAAGAGCACTAGAATACCTCTCGTTCGAGTTCGTTGGAACTCACGTCGCGGCCCAGAGTTCACCTGGGAGCGCGAAGATCGGATGAAACAAAAGTATCCCCAACTGTTTGAGAACAGTACAACCACTACTGAGGCTGAAGCTACGGAATTTCGGGACGAAATTCCAGATCAACGGGGGGTGGATGTGACACCCCAAGATAACCGGGAAAACCTTACAACTTAACTAGCTTCCTCAGTGAGTGCCATCAAATTTCGGGACGAAATTTCTTTCAACTTGGGGATGATGTGACAACTCGAAATTTAGAACCTCTCGTCGTGACTTGATGTAACATACTTGTACGTTATGTGATTAGTTGACATGTTTGGTGCAATGATATATGTGAACATTTTATGTGAATTACATGTTATATTATGTGTATGCGAGTATGTATATGAACCGAAACAACAAGGACCCGACTCGAGACCATGTGGTCTCGAGTGAACAGTAATCGGTTGGGCCACTTGGGCCGTAAACCCCCTTTAACCGATTCCTAAGCCCTTTAGGGTGCATTGTGAAACAAGTATATATATTATGCTTGTAACCATCCTTGCCATTTTCTTGGGCAACCAACACACCCACACTCTCACTCCTTCCCTCTCACTAAAACCCTTAAGACACAAACACTTCATCATTCTCGGATCTTTGGACGTTTGGAGCGGCTCACACTCAATCGGTTAGAAGCCACACACACACCCCTCACCAACCGGTTAGTATTTATGGCGTTTAGATTGATGTTTGTTGTTGTTAGATGATAAAAGGGATGATAGGATGTTTATTGTGTTTGAATGCTAGTGTTTGCACAATGTTCTTAATGTATATGATGATTCTAATGTGTATAATGTTGATAATCGATTAATATGTCTTAATTTCGGATATATATTGCATGATGGGTTGTGGCATCTTGTGTCTAAATGTGATTCAAACCACTTATGATGATGAACATGAAACCGGGTTGCACTTGTTATGTAATCGGATTTGTATAAAAACCGAGTTTGTGTGTTGTGCTAAGTGTTTTGATGCTTGTTCATAATTTGGTAGAATAAGGGTTGTTTATGCTTTGAATAAATGAAGAACTTAATGTTTGTGTTATGAATATATGATGAACATGACTTGAATATATGAAGAACTTGTTGAATATGATATGAATGTGGTTTGAATGTTTGAAATCTGAATTGTTTGATCCGTTTTTGGTAATGGTTAGACAACAAAACATGTTTTAGTGGATAGTACCATATAATGTTGCATGACATTTGAATTCTATTGGATAGTACAACTGTGCAGAATCAGCAACTGTTGGGGAGTCGAGAACCCCTGGTTGCGACTCGAAACCTCAGGTTACGACATCGGTTGCGAGTCAAGAACGCCTAGTTGCGACTCGCAACCACAGCATGATGAACCGAGACCACAGGTTACGAGTCCCGTTGCGACTCGAGACCTTAGCATGACGAGCCGAAACCATAGTTGCGACATAGGTTGCGACTCGCAACCACCTATGATCAACATAAACAGCATGACCCGCAACCACGCTTGCGAGTTCGGTTGCGACTCGAGACCTCTAGTCTCGACTCGAGACTGCAGGCTGGACTTACATGATTTGGGCCTAAGTTAGTGGGCCGAATACGTGGACTTCTGTGAACTGTAATTGTGTATACGTGTACTGTCTGGGCTGGCCTGCTACTACGAGCCCAACTGTTCGGGCTATATACTTAGACTTTGGGTTGTACCTAATTGTTAACTGTGAAACTTGTGGTGAACTATCAATGAACTGCCATGCTAGAACTTGTATGCCATGATCATTACATGCGTGTGAGTACGTGTAGTTATACGTGAAATACTTGGATTGAACCTGACTTAAACAGTATCTATGTTAGGACGTAATTGACTACTTGCGACTTGATTGACCTTTCTGTGTTACTACCGAGCAAACCAAGGTGAGTTCACACCCTCTACAAAGCATGGGATTCCCTGGGTTGGGAACGGGGTTAAGGAACGTGGATTCCTCGTCCTCCTTGGGTAGGACGGCAGTGGTTCAGGAATGTGATTCCTCGTCCGGATGGACGGATAACTCGTACTAGACTAAAACTCTATCACGAAGTCCCTCCTTTTTGTATCGACTTAATCGCCGGGCCAATGGCGAGCGGGTCATTAGTTAGATAGCGCTATTTAGGTCTGACAAACCTCACACCGTGCCGCAGAGGACGGGCGTGAACTAATGGATCTGGGGCACGTCAATGATGATAGACATTGATGTTTTCAGGGCACATAAACATGACTACAGTCAGCAGTCGATATGGTAACGAGTCTAGTGTACGCATGGGGTAGCCCCCACGGCTGGAGTGCCGGAGTAATTGGGAATGAACAAGTCACGTTTTTTTTAGACTATGGGGTAACCCCCACGGCAGGATGCCAGATAAAGGAAACTGTTTTCGAAACACTTAAAACGAACACCCAACTGTGAACTCACTCAACTAGTTGTTGACTCGTTACTACATGCTTTGCAGGACCATAGGTACTCAGCTGGAGCTTGCATGGAGGAGAGTCGTTGTGGGACACGGTTTGCTGCGTGCCATGTTCTATTTGAAAACATTTGAACTTATGTTTTAACTTTAAACTTATGCTTCCGCTTGCAACTTAAATTTGGTTTTGTTGGAACACCAATCGTATTGGTTAAACTTTTATGATTATTTATATGCTTGTTCAGTATGATTGGTGGCTGGATCCTGGTCAGTCACGCCTCCAAGCGGTAGTATTCCGCGGGTGGATTTTGGGGGTGTGACATTATGTTTATTAAGTTATTCCTTTTGAACTACACTTATACATTAACCAATTTCATTAAAATCTTTTTGTTATATACATCAACGGATTATATTTAGGTAAAATACTCAATTAATTTGTAAACTTTAAATATTAGGATTAATTATTAAACCCATGGATTATATTATAGGTCAAGTAATAGTTATTTTAATTCTTTTATCATAAGTTATAATAAATTATATAATCTAGATAACTAAAGTGTGGAAACAATATTAGGAATATTAATAACGAGTTCGTTATATATTTTGATATCTAGGATAATTCGCTTTACTCGTTCTCTTGGGTATTCTCAATCTTTACTCGTGCGATAATTCAAGGAATTCTCATACGCAACCAATGTGAGTATACTCGTATTCCCCTTTTTACTTTTACCACTTTTGGGGTGTAACATGTTTATCTATCAACAAACTTACACATGAACATTTTGCTTAAACACATGAACATTCCTATAACATGCTTGTATACGTGATGGCTTGATGCTTTAAACTTGGATTAATCTTATGTGTCGAATTTATCATTAACTTCGTACGAGCCAAACCGTGACATATGTAGCGCTATAGGATTAACGACCCGCCCTTTATCATCGGTAATGTCATGAGCATATTGCGTTTCCTTGGTTTGATATGTTAGACACATGCCATGTTTAAATGTTTATCTTGAATCACATGCTTGCTATGAGGAATGGTTTAACACTTATCTTTTACTATGTACGTATCAAACTTGTATACTCGCCTTTGCTTTTGCATTGACTTTATTTTAATATGTTACAGGTGGATGTCGACGATGCATGGAATTTAGTAGGATGCTTAGATACACACTTAAAAAGAATTGTATTCATATTGTATTATTTTATTATTCATGTTGTTGTATTTGTTTCAAAAGCCTTGTAATTGATCCTTTAGAAATGGAATGAAATGATTATTTAAATACTTGTCACAATTATTAGCGTTATGATGTCTCGAGCAATCTTCACACTTCGTCTCATCCCGATGTTTCCGCCATTGGTTGGGGTGTGACATCGTCGATCCTGGGCAAAGGATACCTGTTCTTAATAGTGACCTTATTAAGCTCACGGTAATCGATGCATAAACGCAACGAACCATCTTTCTTCTTGACGAACAAAATTGGCGTTCCCCATGGAGACGAACTAGGTCTAATAAAACCTTTGGCTAGCAAATCATCTAGCTGCGTCCTCAATTCCATCATTTCTGTTAGTGCTAATCTATAAGGCACTCTTGCAACAGGTGCAGCTCTGGGGATGATGTCAATCCTGAATTCTACTTGCCTATCTGGTGGCAAACCAGGTAGCTCTTCTGGGAAAACTTCAGGGTAGTCAGAAATGACAGGTATATCTTCAATCTTAGGTTTCTCCTCATCAATGGTTACCTGTGCCATATAGATGACACAACCCTTCTTCAGACATCTGGATGCCTTGAGCATAGTCACTTGCTCAGGCAATCCATGTTGAGTATCTCCCTGAATGGTAAGTGGTTCACAAGATGGAGTCTTGATCACCACTTGTTTCTTGTTGCACACAATCTGGGCTTGGTTATGTGATAACCAATCCATGCCTATCACTATATCAAAGCCAGCTAGCTTAAAAGGTAATAAGGACAAAGGAAAAGAGTGGTTCCTAATGGATATGACACATCCATCTAATACAGTCGAAGCGGTTTCTATGGTTCCATCAGCTAATTCCACTTCATATTTCACACTTAAGGCTTTAACAGGTAATTTCAATAACTCACAGAACTTCTTATCTACAAAGGATTTATCTGCTCCAGAATCAAAAAGTATCCTTGCATAGATATCATTTACGAGGAAGGTACCTGTTATCACATTGTCGTCCCGAACAGCTTCCTTTGCATCCATGCGGAAGACCCTTGCGTTGGTCTTCTTTCTCTCCTCAGCCTTCTTTGCAAGCTTTGGGCAGTTGGTCCTAAGATGCCCCTTTTCATTACAGTTATAGCATGTAGCATCCTTCATTTTCTTACAATCCAATGCCTTGTGGTCTAATGACTTGCAAATCCCACACCCTTTTGGCTGGGACTGGGACTTCGACTCATGCCTGCACCTCCCAAAATGGTGCTTCTTGCAAACCTTACATTTGGGTTTATCACCCGTCTGTTGATCACCTTTCTTGGATCCCGACCCTTTCTTGTGGTCGTTGTTTCCCTTGTGCTTCCTCTGAGCGTCGTGAACCGTCATCTTCGCGTTTCCTTTTCTTGGCATCCGTATTTCTCAGCGATCTCTGTCTAACTGCGTCCAGCGTGAGGGACAGAGATATGTCAGCTGCTGATCTAAATGTAGCGGGCCGAGAGGCCTTGACACTTGCTTTTATTTCTGGGGGCAGATCCCCAACAAAACGGGCTATCCTCTTCGGTTCAGGTGTCACAAGGTAAGGAACTAACCTTGACATAGTACTGAAGCTTGTGAGATAAGCCTGGCAATCCAGGTTTTTCATAACCAGAGATAGAAAATCAGACTCTATCTTTTCAACCTCATGCTGAGGGCAGTAGTTTTCCTTGATGAGGGTAACAAATTATTCCAAAGACATGCTGTACAAATGTACCTTTCCGGTGGCTTAGAATCAACGATCTCCACCATGCTAGGGCTTCACCCTTGAAAGACTGTGATCACAATGTCTCTTTCAGCACAACCACTTATGTCTACCACCGTGTCCATCTCATCCAACCAAGTCATGCAATCCACCGCCCCTTTCTCCCCAGTAAAATCTTGGGGTTTACATGAAACAAAGTACTTATATGTGCAACCCTTGGCACGGGGCTTATCATTAAATACGATCCTTTTGGATGGAATGTTGTTTTCGTTGGAGGAATGTCTGTCATCATCTTTCTTTGGTTCCTCTTTCTTAGACTTAGGTGGGGTAGGTGGTGGCTTGCTGTGAGCCTCAGAATGAGTTTTTGGCTTGGAAGGTGTTGTAGATAGGGTCCTACTCCTGGTCCCACTATAATCACTGTACTGACGTTCCATAGCCTTTGCAACAGCATTGTCAACTAATGCTTGCAATTCCGCGCCAGTAACCTGTATTTTAGCATTCTCATGGTTCTCCACCGGACGACTATTCACCTCGTCCGACCCCGCCATGTAGCTTCAAATGCTACATATAGAAAATAATGGGCAAGGTTTTATTTAGAAGCTTTTACAGAGATCTATAATTTATTAACCATGGTTTTAAATAGCCATTTCCGGTTAATTTGTTAATTATTTATTTATTCAGGACCTTTATTAAAATCCTATATTCCATTTTAATATTAGCATAAAATTCTAGTCCCAAGGACGGTTATAACCAGGATTTTCACAGAATCGAGGTATTCGGGTCTGAATCACAGTTCATTACCCTTTTCTTGACAGTGAGTTGCAGACTTCAATTGTCTCTTAGTCCCAGAGGACGTTAATTATTACCCGTAGGCACTTCATCCTCAAAGGATGGTTATATAATTACAGGGAATTTAAATTAACCCAAATTTTTAAAGATAGCCTGTGTGATTTTTACTGCATCACAATTTGCCCAGCATGTTAGCATACTTACGGATGTTAACAAAATTTGGAATCTTTTGGACAGGTTCTACCATCTTGGCCATGTCTACAACGAGACGTGTCTAGGTTTTACCCCTAAGATTCCCTTTTAATATTAAACGCAGAAAAATCCTAAGTTGAGATGTTAATTATAGATCTGAATCTAATTATGGAGATACCATCTTGGCCTTGTCTTAAAATGACACATGGCTAGGTCTTGTCCTTTTTAGATTTTGCCACTTTTATACAACGGTAGATCTTTTATAGGAATGTTATTTTCATTTTACTTTGTGTTTTAAGTTTATGCATATACTTAATAATAAACAAATATGAAAATTTAAATTCAACCATTCCATTCTAAAAATTAACAAGTACAACATTTGCCCTAAACGGGACTTCTACAAATAACATGCCCGCGCAGGGGCGAAATACAAACAACAAACAAACCCACGCAGGGGTTAACTAAAAGACATGCCCACGCAGGGGCAGAATACTGAAAGACAAGCCTACGCAGGAGCTGAGTACAGAAACAAAAAGTCCACGCAGGGACTGATTACAACTAAACAAATAAACAACAAAGGTCTTTAATGACCCTTTCTTTTGGACTTCCCCTTGAGTAGGTCTGACAGACCCTTGAAGAAGCCTCGGTTGTTTTCGCGCACCGTTCGGATTTCCTCTTCACATTGACCCAATCTATCGAGGACCTCTTGTTGACGTTCCAGCGGAATCAGCTGCGGCTGCGGCGGCTGGTACAGAGGTTGAGGAGGTGGCGGACGCTGGTACCCATAAGTTGGGTAACCAGTGGTCCAAAGACCACCATAGGGTCCCTCTGGGTGACGAGCATTGTAGTCCCATGCCTCCTGGTATGGTTCACATTGGCATAGTCATACTGGGTATGAGCCGGCTGCTCAAAAGGGTTATACGCCGCTGAACCGGCGTAGGCAGGAATTAGGTTATTAAAACCCAATGGTGGCACCACAAGTGCAGAGTTCGCCTCCGTGATGGGGTTTGATGGTCCCCCCATCTGCGGGTCTTCTTCTTCCTGGAGTGGCGAATAATGACTGCCACTCGAAGGCTGGGGAGTGCTAATGCGGACTCCCCCTCGCGCGGACATCCGTGCGTTTGACCTTCTCCGCCTCGGTGGCTCCGGAGGCGGTTGCTGTTCCACTGGTGGTGGTGGTGGCGGAGTGACTGCCACAAATCGGGGATCCTCGGAAGGATCATGCTGATGTTGCTGCTGCTGCTGGTATGGGGACGAGTGTTCAGAGGGCGTGAAATACCAGTTCCACTGGTTAAACCTCGCATGGTAGCTGTCAGGACCGCGGTAAGGCGATCCGTGAAATGATGACCCATCGGAGATTTCGATGGGATGGTTCGGGGTCCCGGTTGCAGGCTCCACGGGATCCGTATCTTCATCCATGTCTTTTTCACCCGAGAAGTGATCCTCGGGTCCTAGTGGGTTAAAACCCACGGGTTCTTGAATGAAATTAGCCGGGTTGAACCGGCTTTGGAAAGCAGGGGTAGGGTCACCAAAAGAATGGTGCGAGTTTGACCGCTGCAACGGTATGAAGGAAGGCGGAGGGTTGTCGGGCTCGTTTTCGGATTGCGGCCCGAAAGAATGCAAATAGGACGGTGACGAACTTAAGGAAACTGATCACCTCCCGGGTTCAATGTAAACCCTCCACGGCTCCTGCGGGCTAGTGCTCATTGTAATCGATGGTGTACGCCGGTGCGAAGGCCCGGCTTCATGGTCATGGCCCGTTACTGGGCCCTTGCCTCTTCCTCTCAAAAACCTTGGCGACATTCTTACCTGCAACATGAGTAAGATACAACAACAAACATATAAAATAAAGACCGAATAAAACAAAACAAAACAGAGTTTGTCCTATGTTCTTTGTCTAGACTCGGAACTCAAGGAATGTGCATTTATTTAACTGAGATTAAACACAAAAAGGCTAGTGTTTAATTCACTCAGCGTTGGCTCTGATACCAACCTGTCACACCCCTATTTTCCACGTGTCACCGGTGGGCCCGGTGGGGGGTTCCGTGACGTAGTTGATATCGTCATAGTCAAACAATACAAAATATAAATGCACAGCGGAAGCAAAAGAAAGATTTATTTCAACCAAATAAAATTGTAATATCCAGTATCACAAACAGTTGAAATAGATCCACAGGCGGATCAAAACAAAGAGGAAACTTTAATTCAACAGACTCCATGCATCCTAAGCTTGCGAGACTTTTTATTGATGCTAAGGAGTGGCCAGTCTATTACGCGTAGTACCTGCACTTAGCCTTTTTGGAAAATACGTCAGTTTTCATTGGTAAATACAATTTAACTGACTCATTTTGAAAAGGTTTAAAAATTGATTTGAATGCCCGCGGCACAAAACTTTTTATATCTTGGGATAATTATTTGCTTATAATTTTGTAAAAGAATTACATGTTTGTTATGCGTTCAGTTATCCGGGTCGTACCGAGTTAAAGATTAATAGAGACACCACATAGTATAGTTCCGCCGCGAGATTTCTTCTCGTACCGACTGTTATACTTTATTGATTTTGATGCACTACGGGTGTACGCCTACACCCGTGTGCTAAGGTCGTGGCCATTCTTTGAATGATGCCAAAGATATCCGGGACATGGTCATTAAACCCCCAAAGGCGTTAAACAAACAAAACAACATTTTCAAACGGGTCATTTTAACAACACTTAACCACCGACCAGTTAAGGTCAATTACCCGACAAGCGGTATTTTATATACCGTACCCCAAGTCCGTATAAGGGAAAATAAGTTAAATGTATTTACCTGAGCTAAATATAAATTTAATCCCAGCAGTATCAAATCAACAAGTACAGATAGCTTTTACTGGGCTCCTATATCTGGAATGAAGGTTCTTAATAACCTATTAGAATCCTAACGGGTCATTTAATTCAGCCTAAGCTTAGACCGGTTAGTTTTAAATGAAGATTACGGTTTAAACGCACGATACGGCGAAGACCGTTTTAGAATGTGGTTTGACCCGACAAGCTTGCATACTTGTTTAATATGGGTAACTTAATCACATTCTGGATTTTGAGACAGAAATGATATGGTTTAACCCGTTTCGGCTAAAATGGGTAAACTAGTTACATAAGCCGATCCGAACGCGTAAGGTGCGTAACGGGTAACCATAAGAGTCATATACAAGTTTCCTAAGTTAATATGCCTTAAACATGTTGTGATATCAGTAAGATACCTTCCATTATGCCCCAAATGGTTTTAAACCCAAACTATGCCTCATAAGGGCATTTTGGTCATTTTAAAGGGTGAAAAAGAGTTTAAACAATAACCTGAGTTACAGGTCTGATTAAATCAGTAAATATACTTAATTTACTAAGTTATAACAGTAGGGTATCATATATATGTGAAATTTATTACTTATAACCAGACTATGCTCCGAAGGGGCATTTTGGTAATTTCCCATATGCCTAAAGGGTCAAAACTGAAATTCTGAGTTTAAAACATTAGCCTACTGTTAAGATATAAAAGTTACTGAATACATCAGTAGGTTTCAACCTCATTTGCTTAAAAAGGTTCTAGTACATACTTATGTGTGAAAAAACGCTTAAAAAGACGATTTGGAGCCAATTCTGGGTTTTGTATAGAAAGCTGATATTTTTAAAATTCCAGAAGGCTCAAAATAATTTATTTAACATATTGAATCAGTAGAAAAAGGTTTGGGGCCAAAAGGATTTATAAAACTTTTATAGTCCAAAAGGGCAAAACCGGCATTAACCGAATTAAGCTTAGAACACTAAGTTATGCTCAGCCTAAAATTAAATAAAAATCTTTAAAAATCCCAAAATATTATTTTATATCAGTAGGTACAAAATTTTATATAAAAATTTGGGTTTAGATAGGCTATATGCAATTTACGCCATTTAATTACTAAAGAAGCTTCTAATTACGCTAATGAGCATAATTCTTAATCTATACCTCAAACTGATCTCAAATTTCAGGTGCAAGCTTATAAATCAGTAGCTAAGGTGTCTACTCTTTTATATTTCCAAAAATCATATTTTAAGGTCATTTGGGCATAATGGTCAACATATAAGCATTTAACGGAAACATGTATGTGAATAGGATATCTAATGGACCAAGTTGTATAATCACAGGGGGTTATACTAACATGTAAATAGGTCCAAATGAAGCTCTAAGGCAATCCTAAACTTGGCTTAAACGGGTTAGAACTGAAAGTCAAAGCAGAAGTCAAACTATGCGACTTTCAGTTCCAAACCGAGCCTATACTGAAAATTGTCGAGTTGAACATGTTAGGACATGTTCTTACATTTATTACCAAGTTATATTAATGATCAAACAGGTTGTATGTACCCTACATTGCTAATTATGCATTAATTTGGAAATAAGCATTCTGTTGACTTTTTAAAGTAAACTTTGACTCGACAATTAACATAGTTAGAGTGGGAATCTGAGAATACCCTTTTAAGGGTTTATTACCCACATAATTACCTACTTATAGGTATTTTTAATTCGAGATTTGACTGAGTAATTATTGACTAATCTCAAAATCAAACCTTAATTACGACGGTTTGACTTTTAGCTAATTAACTAAGCTAAAACGAATTAAGGAGGGTTAAGAGTACTTACAAGAGTCCTAATTATGATTAGAGACCACTAGGAAATTTGCTTGATGTCCAGAGAGCTCCAGAAATACTCTTGTGAATGTTGCAAATGCAAGTGTTCATATGTTACAACTCAAATCTTCTTATATAGTGAAATTGATCTCACAAGATGATGCCAAATAACCCTATGCATGGATTCAGATCATCACAACTATCCCTAGTGCATGAAAACCCCTGGTATGCAAAACAAGCCTTTAAAGTCGGTTAACAACTTCAACAGGCAACTGTCCAAAATTTCTGTCGCTGGGCTGTTCTCGCGGGCCGCGTAAACCCATAGGGTAACTTTACGCGGGCCGCGTGGCCTCACAGAACCTGCCAAGCAAGTTTCAAACTTTGCATTTTTGGTCCCTGGTCCTTTGATACGTGGTTTTAAGTTCCATTTTTGCTATTTCAGCCCTCTAACCTTATTTTTAAGGGCTTTAGGACTTTTACCAACTTAGTTAAGTCCCTGGTTAACTTTGTGAACACCCGAAAGGCCTAGAATTTCATCGTTAACGCTTTTAACCCCTCGTACACGAATTTGATCATAACTTTCTCATACAATAACGAAACTTTATGAAATTTTTACCACACATTCTAGTGAGTATAATTTACCGTTACAAAGCTTCGGGTCTGCTAAAAGGTCACTCAGAGGTATACTTTGCACATGTTGACACATTTAGCCCCTGTAGTTTGTAATTTCTCACTTTCTTTCATATTTAGCTTCGTATGATCCATGATTTATTTGTTTGAAGGTATAACATCTTGTAGGGCTATTTTTAAATATAATTATCCATCGTTGACACTTTGGACCCTTATATTTACATAGTTTCCCCGTTTGTCAACTTTAGTCCCTCTAAAGTATTCTTTCACACGTTCAGAGCTTATGACACGTGTTCATACATTATTGGACATAAATTTTCAAGGTGTTACAATGGGTTAGTCTTTCCTTAAGGATTCTAAAGGCTTCTTCTTGTTTTGGTCCCCATTCAAACTTATCAGATTTACAGGTTAACTTAGTTAAGGGAATGGCTATTCTAGAAAAATCTCGAATAAATCTTCTATAATAACCAGCCAATCCTAAGAAACTTCTAATCTCGGTTGGTGACTCAGGGGTTTTCCATTTGGTAATCGCCTCGATCTTTGTTGGATCCACATGAATTCCTTCATGGTTAACTAAATGTCCAAGAAATTGTACTTGTTCTAACCAAAACTCGCACTTTGAAAACTTAGCGTAAAGATTTTCCTTTCTTAATAGACTTAAAAGTAAATGCAAATGCATTGCATGATCCTCTTTACTCTTAGAGTAAATTAGAATATCATCTATGAAGACAATTATGAATTTATCCAAATATGGCTTACATATTCGGTTCATCATGTCCATAAATGCGGCTGGGGCATTGGTTAAACCAAATGGCATGACAGTAAATTCATAATGACCATACCTTGTTCTGAATTCAGTCGTAGGAATGTCCTCTTCCTGTACCTTTAATTGATGATATCCTGATCTTAAATCGATTTTAGAGAAAAATCGAGCTCCTTGAAGTTGATCGAACAGATCATTGATCCTTGGTAATGGATACCGGTTCTTAATCATGACCTTGTTCAATTCACGGTAGTCAATGCACATACGCATTGATCCGTCTTTCTTTTTAACGAACAATATCGGTGCTCCCCATGGCGATGAGCTTGGCTGTATGAACCCTTTCTCCAACAATTCATCTAATTGTTTCTTCAGTTCCTGCATTTCGGCTGGTGCCAAACGGTAAGGTGCTTTGGCAATTGGGGCTGTCCCTGGTAGCAGGTGGATTCTGAATTCAACTTCCCTGTCTGGCGGTAGCCCTGGCAATTCTTCTGGAATATATCTGAAAACTGGGACACTACTGGAATGTCTTTTAATTCTTTTCCTTTAGTGTTAGTGATTATAGAAATCAAATACACTATAGATCCTTTTCTAATATAACTTGCAGTTTTCATCATAGAGATGAATTTAGTGGATCTAGATGGTTTATCTCCTTTAATTGTGATCTTTTCACCCCTTGGTGAATTTACTTGAATTGACTTTTGATCACATAAAATACTGGCTTTATTGGCTATTAACCAATCCATCCCTAACACAACATCAAATCCTACCAGATTCATTGGGTAAAGGTTTGCAATAAATTTTTGATTAAAAATTTCTATTCTTGCTCCCTGCAAGATTTCAGAAATCTTAACGGTTTCTCCATTTGCTGTCTCTACTAGACATTCTTGTGGTAGTTTAGTTAATGATTGATTTAGAAGTTTGCAAAACGAAGTATTGATAAAACTTTGGTTTGCACCAGAGTCAAATAATACTTTAGCAAAAATATCATTAACTAAAAATGTACCAGCTATGACATCCGGGATCATCTTGGCTTCATCTGCCGTTAGAACAAATGCTCTAGCATTTTTAAGGTTCTTGTTGTTTGCAGCTGGAGCTAATTTCGGACAGTTTGGCTTGATATGACCTTTTTCACCACAGTTGAAGCATATCCGATTATTGGCTTTCCTCCTGCAGTCTTCTTCCTTGTGACCTGATATTTTGCAAAAATTGCAATATATGGAGCATTTTCTAGAATGCTTCCTTTTGCAATACTTGCAATAAGTTGCAGATGTAGATCCTATATTTTACGGTTGGAATTCCCAGAACGGAATTCTTGGGTAAGCCTTTAGGTTAGGTTTCTCCTCTGGTCTTCTTCTCTAGTTCGTACTAGTTCATCAGTCAAGGTATTGGCTAGTTCTACAGGTTCTTCTATGGTTTGGGGTCTAGCTGCCTTGACTACATGCCTAATCTCTCCAATTAATCCCCAGATGTAACGAGAGATTAATACCGGTTCAGGTGATGCAAGGGTTGGCACTATCCTAGCATATTCAAAGAATGTGGTAGTATAACCCTTACTATCTACCCCGGTCATTCTAAGGTTCATAAACTTATTTGCTATCTGCTCTTTTTCATTGGGAGGGCAGAATTTCCTTTCTACCATATTTTTAAACTCCTCCCATTCCATGTTGTATACCCTATCACTTCCCCTTGACTTGAGGATAGTGTTCCACCATTCTAGCGCTGAATTCTTAAACAGATTCGAAGCAAACATTATCTTGTCTTTTTCAGCATATTTGCTTATTTTCAGAACAGCCTCAGTCTTTTCTATCCAGCGTAGAGCTGCAATGGGTTCTTCATTGCCCGAGAATTCTATTGGTTTGCAGGACCAGAATTCTTTGTAAGAACAACCATATGGCATGGTTCTTCTTCTTTTGGGAATAGGCACTTGAAGTACGGGTCCATTGTTCACGCTGTGTTCAGGTTTAGTTGGTCGCTTACTGCTATGCTTACTTTTATTTTCAGCTTCCTTAACAGTTTGGATAATAAATGGCATTGCATCTATAATTCCTTGTGCCACTACGTGTTGGATAGCACTATTATCCACTTGGTTTCCATTATTGTTGTTTGGATTCTCATTAACCACGTTAATTTTACTCTGGTTATCGTTATTCAGATTATCTTGATTTCCTTTGTCGGCCATCTGAATTTTAAACATTTACCACATATTAATATCACAAATAATATTTGAATATAGCTAATTACATAACACGCACTTTGGTCAAAAGCGTCGAGCATTGCGACTTTTACTCTTTCTTATAGTATGCATCTAGTACACACCAGTACTGAAATTAAAATTACAATGCCGACTGAAATGTAAAGCTACAATACTAGTAATATGCATCCGTAGTTTTTTTTTTCTAACATATACACACATATTATATTATATTATATTATATTATATTATATTATATTATATTATATTATATTATATTATATTATATTATATTATATTATATTATATTATATTATATTATATTATATTATATTATATTATATTATATTATATTATATTATATTATATTATATTATATTATATTATATTATATTATATTATAGAGTGAATTGCAAGTTTTGTCCTTTATCTTTAGGCCATTTTGCAAGTTTTGTCCTTTATGTTTAAATTTGACGAGTCTTGTCCTTTATGTTTAAAAATCAAGCACGTTTTACCCTTTGGGGCAAAACGTGCTTGATTTTTAAGGACAAAACGTGCTTGATTTTTTAAACATAAAGGACAAAACGTGCTTGATTTTTAAACATAAAGGACAAAACGTGCTTGATTTTTAAGGCCCAAAGGGTAAAACGTGCTTGATTTTTAAACATAAAGGACAAAACTCGTCAAATTTAAACATAAAGGACAAAACTTGCAAAATAGCCTAAAGACAAAGGACAAAACTTGCAATTCACTCTATATTATATTATATTATATTATATTATATTATATTATATTATATTATATTATATTATATTATATTATATTATATTATATTATATTATATTATATTATATTATATTATATTATATTATATTATATTATATTATATTATATTATATTATATTATATTATATTATATTATATTATATTATATTATATTATATTATATTATATTATATTATATTATATTATATTATATTATATTATATTATATTATATTATTACTACTACCATTTCCACCGTCACATTCATGGATATGGATTCATCCAAAAATCCATATTGCGCTCATCGTATTTCCACACGAGATGCTCTCCCACCTGTCTCATTCTCTCACTGCTTTCTAAAATTTCCTCACTGAAAGTCCTAAGTTCTTGAACGTTTTCTGCACTCATTGGGGGCGCAGGTTCTAGGACTGGGTTCGGAATCTGGGGTGCGGGTTCCTGATATGGAGGTATAGGGGCCTGGTATGGGTAAGGATTTTCTAAGATCTCCCTAATATATGCATCATTATTGAAATAGGGATCTTGAGGATCTAACCCTGGGTAGGCTCCTAGATTGGGCATTGACACATTTTCCTGTATCGGGTAGCGTTGCACATAGTCTCTAACATCATCCCACCAGGGGTCGTAATTTGGGTCTAGGGGATTTGGTGCAGGCACCCTAGGAATCTCCTCCGGATTGAAATCATGCATTTCTACTTGATTTCCAAGGTTTTCTATTTCCATGGGTTGATCAAGAATTGGTGGTTGTGGTTGGGGTGCTAACATTTGCTCCAGGTTTGGGTCAGCTGCAGTGGTTGCTAAAATATGGATATTAGCTATACCCCTATTAAGCATATCCTGGGCATATGCATCGGTTTTTCTTTTGGCTGCGGCTAACACTCGCTGTTCCTGTAACTTTTTCATACACTTTCTACGCTCGTGTGCTCCCCTACTGAACCATCCCCTCTTTTTCAGAGGAAATGACTCTTCAGACTGAGCCTTAAACACGAATATTCCTTCTTCTGTATCAGCAGAGTACCCCAAGAGGGCAGGCTGAGAAGAGGAGGTGCATTCGCTTCTAGGCGAACCAGACAATTGACGATACGCGTCAGATGGTCCTTGGTCGCTCATACTGTAAACTAACAAATAGCCAGATAACACATAACAAGAAAATACAATTATACACGTATTTCTGTTATTTATTTCCTAACACTTTGAATTTTGATGTCAGCAGAACACTTCTGTGGCTGAATCAGTGGCATAGCTAGGATACCACCTTCTGTCACAACCCCCGATCCCAAATTCACGGGAGCGGGCGGCCGTGAGCCAGTTCTGGTGGTATCTCGTTATTATCAAATTTGGGCAGCGGAATTTACATCAGGACCATAGTTAGGAAATATTTTGTCAGGGTAAAATACCACACTTTTATAACATCAAACACATTGGGAAAAAACCCAAGTTTTTATTACAAACTAATTTATAGGGATAAATCCCATTTTATTGAAATAAACGCTTTCTTTTATTTAGGTAACTTTTATAGCCACTTTTCCAAGCCTTCAGTGCTGTCCAACTGGCTTCTAATTGGCTTTCACATTGTGTTACCTGAAACGCGTTTTAAAAACATTTGTCAGTGGGAAATACTGGTGAGTGAATCCCAGTTTAATCAAGAAACATTAATTTAATTTAAACAGTATTGAGGGCGATCACAATATTTACATCTACTCAATTACTCATTCAGTATTGTCAATCCTGACTGGTGGGTCATATTACACATTGGCTAACTCTTCGTCCAATGGTAACGTTACTCACATTTTGTATACAAAACCCCAACATACCGGCAGTAATCGTAGAATTACAAAGACTCAATCACTGCTAAATTGCATTGTAAAATATTTAAGGTTTTGTAAAAACTGTTTACAAAATAGGTTTACAAAAAAAAAGGATAACTCACATTGTTGTCTTAGGGTTTTCAGTAAGGATTTCCTGGGAATAATCTATAAATTACACAATTGCACGTGTGTTAGTATAATAACCCATTTTAATATTAGTAATACCCTCCCCGAGACGGCATTCCAACGACTACGTCGGGCAGAACCACGACAGCCGTTACGGAACCCTAGATCAATCGGGCAGAGTATCTAATACGTCTCCAGGGGTTATGATACTTACATTGTAGCAGAACCTCGCTATTTAGGGGGGTATTAGACTCGGGTATAATGCCCACTATTCAGAAATTAAGATTGAGAATTGAATTTTGAACGAGCAGACTGAAGATCCGAGACCATCTATTTATAGGGCTGATTTTCGACTTTCTCGCGGCCCGCGTAAAGGTAAGCCTAGGCTTACGCGGCCCGCGTCAACCCTCGGTCAAAGCGTAGCTTAGCTGGGTCATTAGGTAGGGTCAACACGCGTCGGCCACATGGCCGCACCGGGCTGTGCCATGTTTTTAAGTTCACGCGGCCCGCGTGAAGGTTAGGGTGGGTCTTACGCGTCCCGCCTTAACTTAAAATTTCAATTTTTAATTATTTTTAATACTATTTTATGTATTTGAGGCCCGTTGTATATTTTGGGACATATTGGGATATTTTAAAATATACTAGGGTGTCGGAAAAATTATGAGGGTGTCGGTTTTATTGAGGATTGTTACAGTATACTTGGTTTAGTAGCAAATAAGTTAGATAGCCCGCACTCGAAAGAACTAGCTAATGGGAAGCTAGTGGAGGCCCACGAAGTAATTGAAAATGACAAGATAGAACCCGGAGAGCGTGAGTTTACGCTTGACCTACTACCAGTTGAATTGGGAAGCTTCGACAAGGTAATTGGATGGATTGGTTGTCAAGTGATCAAGCGGAGATTGATATCTGCGTCCCGATGGCGAACGAAGGAACAATCTTGACTCATGAAGCAGGGTACGCCTTTACAAATTACTAATTGCTTGAAGGCACGAAAGTTGTTGCGAATAGGATGTGTTGTTTTCTTGACTCATGTCGTGGACAAGGGAGTCGAAGGACCAAAACGCAAAGATATTCCTGTGATAAGGGAATACCCCGATGTCTCCCCCAAAGACTTGCCAGAATTATCTCCTCAACGACAAGTCGAATTTTCGCACCGATGTGATCCCAGGCGCCACGCCTGCAGTTAATGCACCTTAGCGACTTACACCTTCGGAGATGCAAGGATTATCAGTATACCCTCGGTAGTTGATAGAGAAGGAAGTTAACAGACCAAGATTCCCGTTATGAGTAACCCCAATCTCTGCTCGTCAAGAAGAAGGACGATGATTTTCAAATGTGCATCAACTACCAGGAGCCGAATGAGCTAACCAACAAGAGTCGGTGACTCTTGACAGGGACTAACGAATTTCTTACTTAACTAACTGTGAGGATCCAACTACTATTACACGACTGGTCGATGATCGAGTGTCATTAGCTGAGAATTCAGGAAGAAAGTATACCACGGAGATGGTGGGACAATAATTTGTTTTTAAACATCCACGAAAATGGTGTTTCCTATACAATTCACAAAACAGATTTACACAGAATACGAAACCCTGAGGATCTAGAAAACTTGTACTTATGACCTTTGGGAACCCAGGTCCAAACTTGTAAAGGTTGACACTTAGGAACCATATCTGTTAACTTAATCAAACACCATTAACCTGACATATATGCCATTTCAGTTAACAAAACAGGAAGTACTTAAATTTCTTTTGTTGAAATCTTCACTTTTTACTTCTAGCGAGTAGATGTTTGCATCTCTACGCCCCTTAATGGTAGTTGCATCGCGTTAATCTTCTTTGCTGAGAGCGAACACTCATTTGCTTCGAATAGTTGGTCATTTCTCCATTTTAGCAAATACTCATTGCTTCATTACTTGAAAACTCATATGTTACGCATACACCATTTGCTACGCATGCGGTTTCATTCCAAACGCTTCATTGAAGTTCAAATATTATGTTGACAAACCTAATTACGGATTTGTGATTCGAATGACCTACTATGCATGCGGTTTCATTCCAAACGCTTCATTGAAGTTCATGGATTATCTTTGTGACCATGTCAAGGTTCCTTTGTTGATACATACGTTTATTGTCAGGTTACGCTAAAACCAAGTTCAATTGCTTGAACTTATCCATCTCACATGTTCGATTTAAGATGCCATATGATGTATTGGGAACATCATATTCAAATATTTTTGCAAAGGTTCTTTTGTTTCGAGTCATAGTAGACTTGATTGGTCTACAACCCCACTAAATCATTTGTTGATTTCGATACCTTACGGTGATACCATCACGAAATTGAAGCTTGCGCTAATTTGGTTACATACTTAATACACGGATTTAATTACTTAATTACTAATTTGCTCTAAATCCGTCTTGTTATCACGATTAAAGCAGTACCAACACAAGTTGTGTGTTAAGGCAATGGTACATAGATTCATTTCATAAGCACAATGTACCTCCTAACGATTCTTTCATTGTCGATCGAATACCTTACGATACTTAATACTTTATCACCTTCGATCAAAAACAGTGGCCCTTTGATGTTCCGTATTTAACTAAAAACTTTATGACATGGAGTAAATCAAATCTTCAGATTGTCTCAGTACACTCTCATTTGATTTCAGGCATGGTGAACTTGTCCAGTCACCACTATTATTGAATCTCGTCATTACGACACCTTGTGGTGTCATTAACTTGTGCTAATTATGGTCAACTGTTCACACAAAACTACATATACTTTTGTTTGACTTGTCATTTAAACACTGCTGATACAACTACGAATTAAGACAATGATACACCAGATTCGCTTGTACTTCATTCGGTGTATTTTCGCAATTCGAGAATGCCAACACACTAATCCTTACCATTTAGTTATTCGAAAATTGACAGATCATTTTCATCTCCAAGTTGTTGATTTTGAGTTCATATAGCGGATGCTATGGTTTGTGAAAACTCGTTTGCATAATTGCGATCGATCGTTTGAGAATCCTATTAGTCAAAACTCCTTTTTGTGGAACCCCTGTTAACTGTCGTCTTATACCTTTGACACCAAATGCTAAAAGCACATAACTTTTAACCATTGGATTCGTGTTGTTATATATTCTTGGACTCACCAGATGTGAATAAGGTTTGATTCGGCTTGGTGATTGTCTACCTCGGTATTATTCATATACATACACGCATAATGAAACCCTAAGGAGTTAAGGTAGTACAAATTTCGAGGACGAAATTTTCTTAACAGGGGGAGAATGTGACAACCGTCAAATTTGCATGCATCCGTACAATTAATTAATATTGATTTATGCTTAATGACTGTGCTTAATTACAACTGATGACGTAAACTGCTTACTAATTTCTATATCATACATACATGTGCATCACATTTCATACTGTCACACCATTTGCTACATACAAACTTTGGTGACATACTTGATGCACAAAGCACAGTTAGCACAGTGGGCGGATAACTCAGAAATATACTGACAGTGCCAGTACATAGACAGACAATGTTTTGAGGCCAGAATGAGCCAGAGACAGGGTACTACACTAGTATGGAGTGTAGGGAAGTAAGGACCATAAAACTGCGTCACTAGGTGATAGTTTAAGTGCCGGAAAGTGCCTAAAACCCACTAAAAGTGCAGAATTCTGCATATTTCAGCAAAATTCAGCACTTTAACATACTGGTATTATGCAGAAAGTTGACTAAATGGTCATGTATGCTTTCCTAAGTGTCGGGAATTAAAAATATCACAAAAGGGTACTTAAAGAACACTAAACGGAATAACTTGACACTTTAACGAACCGGTATCTAACCGAACAACCGGACATTACCCGGAACACCAAAATTTTACTAGAAACATTGTTTAATTATTTTTGGGACTAGTTATGATCCCCGAACACCTTAACACACTATATAATGTGTCATACACTTAAAACACTAGATTTTTCACTTAACCCCCAACTATTATTCACATACCATCAGAACTTACACTTGGACCCCCTCCGCCCCCCCTTATATTTTCAGTCACAAGGTGTGGCCCCACTTGTGATCTCCAAAATCTTACAAGATTTTCAATAATCTTCCATATCTAGCAAGATCCTAAATAATCTTCTCTAGATATTGCTTAGATCCTCCTTGGATTTTATGTGATCTTATTAGATATGGTTAAAATTTACATTTACCCCCCCCCCCTTTGGAACTTACAGTCACAAGGACCCCACCAAGATCACCACCATATCACAAAGATTTCATTTCTTTTATTTTATTAGATCTTGCTTGATATAGTGGACATAATATTTAGAAGAAGGATTATAAGTATGGTCATGGATTCTAAAGATCTTCACAATCTTCACCCCACTCCCTTACTGACTCTCTCTCTTCCTCTCGGCCTAAGAGTGCCGCCACTACCACCACCACTTACAACCACCATTGATCCATCTTCAAGCTTATTTCAAGTGTTAGAAGGTATCTTGTGGAGCTTGGTGCTTGAAGAAGTTCAAGAACCTTCATCCTTTGCTTTTATCATTCATTTTCGTCATCTTTTTCTCTAGTGATCTTCCCTAGCCTTTGAGCTAGTTGTAAGCTTCTTGTTACTAGTTTTTACTTCTTATTTTGTTGGTTAAAAAGATATATATTGTTATGAATCACAAGAGCACTAAAAGAACATAAACAAGAATCATAAACATAAGCGTACATATGATGATTTATGGATGAAATGAGGTTGCTAAATACATACATGGCACTTGATTGTTATTTACTTGAAATTATGATGATGATCACCATATGGAGCTTGCTAAATTATGATTAAACACATGATTTAGCAAGTTAGAGGATGATTATGTGTTAACCCAAGAAGATAATCCTCACTTATAAACATGAACTTGAAAATAAAATTATTTCTTGAAAAATAGTAAACAAAGTGAGCTAGTAATTTTGCAAATCTAAGATTTATGAATAAATTTCCAGTAAAATCAAGTTCAAAATATGATTTTTAGTAGAACTTGATTCTTACATAAATGTACATTGCTTTTGGTGATAAAATGAGTGTAAGAACACTTTATTTACAAGAAGATTTTAAAAGAATAATTTTTGTAAAATATGTTTACAAGTTGTAAACACCTAAAATTTTCAAGAAGGAAGTTTATTAAGAAATAAACACACTTTAAGGGGGTAACTAAGTCTACTGAACATGTTATCAAGTTACTACGAGTTTTGTGAAAGTTCATGTTCATATTGTTATATACATTGTATAGTTTTTGCACTTGGGAAGTGTAGTTTGAATATTGATTGTTGGGTAGATTTTTAAAAAGAAAATGACATGCTTTAATAGCATGGATACCTCCGTTTTTAGGGGAAACTATGGCGAAATTTTCTAAAAATATAAACACTTAGAATTTATTTTCTAACAAGTGTTTACAAATATGTATTAAACTTTGTTTTTCAAAATAAACTTCGCCATAGGTTTTGTTACAAAAATACAAAGTGTCGGAGGTTGGTTTTCGTAAATAAAAATGGATAAATATATATTTAGAATATATATTTTATAATAAGACGCTTGTGTGAATATTTGTACGAATTGTGAACTAGTTATATTGTTTTGGGGTAAAATAATATATCTTAACAAAATACCATGGGAATTACAACTCCACAACAATACCAAAAATCTCACGGAAGAAATATTTAAGTTACACACTTAATATTGTGAAGCCAAACGATAAAACGTAACTTATGTAATATTCCGGAAAATACTCGTACAACTATCATTTTCGGTAAATATTATTTTGGGAAACAAAAGAAGTGAAAATATATTATTTTGGGAAAATATATATATTTTGGGAATACATTATTTTTGACAAATAAATTATATTTTTAGTGAGACTTAAAAATATACTATTTTGGAACTACAATATACATATACAAATACCCCCATCCTTGGGAAGGAAATACTTGAGGAGTATTGTTACAAAATATCGTTTAACAAATTATTCCAAAACTAAATATAATTTAAAGTTAAAATAATTATTATTTTAGCAAATAATTATAACTTGGAATAATATTGGGAACATAAAAGGAACGTAACTCAAACACGTAAATACTAAAACAAGGCACGACCCGTCCGTCTAATAGACATCAGTACATTGTAGGTAGTCGTGTTTGCCGAAGGGATTTGAGTTACAATTGTGAAGACGCAATACAGTGAGTTCATGCTCCCCCTTTTCTCTTAACTGTTTTCAGTTTTATACTTCGGGGGTGAAATACATGTTACGATTACTACCAACATTTTATACATGGTATGGTTAGCTAAGGAGGGTTACTACTAGATCATGTGAATGAGTAGGGCGATTAAGACCATCAATCCTCGATGTAGGACCGAGAGGCCTGAGTGATAGATCTATTTGGGTGTAGCAAGCCCCACCCCTGAGTCCGCTGAGTGGACCACGTGGTGACTATGTCTTACAGCCGGAAGCCCGGTGCGAAATTTGCTAGGTTTGAGTCTTCCTGCATCACTTCACACATACCATTGGCTTTGGAACCCAGTGGTGATCTCTTTTTCCTTATTGCTACATACCAGGGACTTACATACATACTTACAACGTTTTAAAGGTTTATACATACACACAAACGAACACATGAACTCGCTCAACTTTTGTTGATGTTTTTCAAACTACATGTACTTCAAGGAATTTGTAAAGTGGATCTTGCGGGCGTTGGAAGTTTTTATGTTGCGTTAAGAATAAAGATGTCATCCATGGTCTTTGAGTTTGGTTAGTGTGTCTTATTCCTGGACGAGACACGTCTTCCAAACTTTGGTGTTATTTATTAACTTTTTGACAAGTCTTTAATGAACTCATAATCAATTTGTAAGATTTGTAAAACTTGAATCTGAAGTCTATGTTTTAAAACGATGTTGTTATGTTTTACACTTATGTAATGGATGGCAAACCTATGGTTTTATTATATAGTTGATGTTATGATTGAATGCAATGATATTAAGAAAGTCACACCATAATCACGCTTTCGCAAAAGTCAGGGTGTGACAAGAAGTGTGTACTTCTTGTTATTTTTGAATTTGTTTCTTGGGTCTTGTTTCTCTCTACATCTTGTCTGCTTCTCATGTTCTCATCACAGACTTAGAATTCTGCTAAATTTTGAGTAGAGTTGCTTTATATTATGTAAGAGATTCATAAGATTTTTCTGTGTATCTTTCATACTGTTTGTTCTCTAAAGTATCTACAGTTTCTTATATTTGCTTGATTCTTGTAGATTTTGTATAGATTATCATGTGGTAATCTGTAGGGTTGTCTTGTCTTAGAAGTCATGTGTCTTTATGTTTATCAGATGTGTGTCTGATAGTGTTCTGTAATTGTATGTTACTAGTGTTTTATCATATGTTGTCTTGGTTGTTGAATCTTGTGATTCTGTATTCTGATTTAGCTATTCAGAAAGTTATGTCAACTTATGTGCATTGTCTTGTATCTTACTAGTGTTTTATTTGTGTAGAAGGTTGCTTTCATATTCCATCTACTTTATAGGAGACTAGTTGTGTAATAAGTATGATCCTATGTTCATGTGTAACTGATTATCTGAATCCGCTTCTCGTATTGGACAAGTCTCATGTCTTGTAATTTCTTGTTTGATTTTGTTCATGTTTGTTATTGTGATACAATCTGTGTTCTTGTCTTGTTTGAGTTGGAATATTTTCTTATGTTATTTCTAGATTATAGCAAGTTGGCATACTTGTCTGTTGATGCATGTTTAAAAAAACTGATTGAACAAGATTAGACATTGCTTCTAAATAAATATTTGAGGATGTCTGTGGTTTAATAAACTTTATCTTTAAAATATATAGTGGGTGTTTTTTTGTTTGGATTTGTCTATGTTCGTCTCAAGATATAGTATGACTTATTCAAATGAATTTCTTTATTTTTAAAGTTTTTTTTAAATAAGCTTGTATCTAGGATCCTGCTCATATCTGGTTGATTGTTGTATCTAATCTCATAATTGCTCATGTTTTGGTATGGTATTGTCCTTGTTGTGTTGTTGTCTCTTGGTTGTATGTGGTTCATCAATAGGAGTGTAGTATCTTGTTCGTTAGAGTTTTGTATTGTTCTATGTCAGTCTTGTTATCAAGAGTCTTAAACTCAAATAATGTTATATTTTTGGTTCGGTTCAAGTTTCAAGTTCTTAAATGATCAATATAAATTTGTACAAGTTTTCTTGGTTTATTGAACCTCATGTCTTTATGTCGTGGTAATAGAGTCTTGTATGTTCATTGGTTGATTCTCATGTAATTCTCTATTTTGTTGTTATATGTTCTTGTGTTTTCGTTTAGTTTTGACCTGAAAATGTTGTTGATTTGTGTGGTGTGAATCTTTATCTTGGGACATGTGATTCAATTCTGTTGTTTTTGGACTGTCGAAGTGTCTCCTGGGCGTTGTCCGTATGTCTTATTGTCCTTTGTTGTATGATTAGTCAAACCATGTGGTTTGAGTGTTCTCTAATATGTTGTTTTGCCAAGATTGTTATTGATGTATGTGTCTGTCTTGTTGTGAGATCTGTATGTTGAGATTTTTTGTCTTGAATGTTGTTAAAATGTCTCTGATTTACTGTCACTATGTCTGTTTGTCTATAGTCTTGTTTGTATGGTTAGTTGAGCTATGTGATTCATGTTTAACCAATGGTTTTATCAAGATTTTTTTTTGTATATGTGACAGTCTTGTATGTTTCTCTTGTGAGAAATATTGTTCTGGTTGCAAATTGTATAATTTTGTGATTAATCAGGATTTGTTTGGCTGTATCTTATAATCTTGTGTGTGTCTTGTTATTCTTTGTCTTGTTTCTTGAATGGTGTGATTAGTCTTTTCTAAAAGAATCATATGTCTATCTTGTTGTGAGGTTAGTTGATTCATGTGTTTGTTTGAATGGTTTATGGGTGTGATTTGTATATCATATTGTATGATTTTTCATATCTCATGATTTGAATAGGTCTATTATGATCTGTTTTCAAGCTTGTCTCTTGTATGTATGTTGTGCTAGCCTGGTATTTCTCTCTTGTGTAAGAGATGTGTTTCTAGTTGTGTATTTTCCCAGACCCTGTGTAGGCTATCATTGTTGTCTGGTGTTCTTAGTCATAATAGTTTATCTGTTTTGTTGACTGTCTGTTGTTGAGAGCTCTTTGATTTGTTGTTGGTATTTGGGTTTTCTTCAAAGAATCTCCTGTCTTGTCTCATATTGTATTTTTTCTGGGTTCTTATATGTCTGAGTTAGGATATTGGTTATAAAAATCATATTTTTGACTTGTTTCTCTATGATTGTGCGTTTAAGGTTCTATTGCATGTGATTTGTGTTATATTTTGCATTGTATAAATATTTGGTGTTACTATTGTTCGCCTGTTAAAGCTTGTATGTGTGATATCAGTTGGTATGAATCTTGGAAAATTGCGACTGTAGATCGGTTGGCGGACTTGGTTACAAAAAAGGTTGAGTTGTGTTCAGCTTGATCTATTGTGTTTTGAATTAGATCTAATTGACATGTTTGTTGTTTGAATCAAGGAGGGTGTTAAAAATATAATGCTTAAAACACAAACATGTTAAGAGGATTTGTGGTTCAACATTACTGGACTTGTCATCTTTGGGCTCATGTTATCGTTGGACTTGTTATGAGAATGGGCCCTGGTCAGTTTGTTATTGGCAGTTGGGCTTGTAGTGTTGGGCCTGGTTATAATATTGGTTTGTTATTTTGTTGATAAAGTTGTTGTAACAGTATTCAAGTTCTGGAAGTTTGAGGGGTCAAAGTGAACATATTGGAGGGCTGCGATCATCTCTCTTCATATTTTTGGACCAAAGTGTAACTTCATATATTTGCACAGATAAAAGGCTCTCATCAGTTCACTTGTGTAGATTAACCCCAATTTCTTTTGTCATTCACTTTCATTCATTCGTTCACCTTCAACACATACAGTTTCTCTGTCTGTTCAAGACAGCCATTCCATTTGAGTTCTGATCTGATGTAGATAAGTTGAGGGGCTTGTTCTACTGATGATCCGATTGTGGTTTCACTATTTGTATCACCCCGAAAACGGGTTTGGTATTTTAAACCCGGTAAATATAAGGAAACGTGTAAAGTACCGTTAGTGGTAAAAACTAGCCCGTAAACAAATAATAATAATAATAATAATAATAATAATAATAATAATAATAATAACTAGGAATATATTTACCTAGTTATTAACATGTAGGTAAATGTAACACCCCGAAAATATAAAACTTTATATTAAATTTATAAAGTGTAAAATAAACAAGAATAAACTAACTAGGATAAATAACCCAGTTAGTTTATTAGTTTTGTAGTAACACATGAGTGAATTAAAAAGCCTAAGATATAAACTAAATAAAAAGTGGAGGGGCCCATGTTGTTAAAAACTGAAACTTATGTTATTAAGTTTGATAAAACAAAAACCAAACACCCCATTTGAGGGTCTGGTTCGATCAGAAGCAGGAGAAGGGCGACCCCCCATTCTCAAAACCCTAACCTTCACTAATTCCTCAAATTGAAGGCTCAAACCAAGTTAAAATCGAAATCTGAACATAGATTCGTGATCACTTCGTCAAAGGGATCATAAGGTATGTCAAATTAGGTTGTTTTGATTCAACTCGAATTTCTTGCATGTGAAAGAAATCAAATGTTGAGCTTGATTATTTGTTGTAAATATGAAATTGGAAGTGATATAAGGTTTAGGGACAAACCCTAGGTATTTTCTTGTCAAAATCTTGCATGATATTTGCAAGGTTCATAATCACCATAGTGAGTGATTAAAAAGTTAGTAGAACTTGATAAACACTAGAAATTGATGGTAGTTCTAGTGTAATTTGAATTTTCGTAAGTGAATTCTGATGTTGTAGATGCGAACAATTGAGGTGAACATGTTAATTGATGTTAAAACTTGGTTAAAACAATAACCATGAACTTGATAAAAGAAGAATATAAATTATGCATATTAGGTGTTTGTTAAAATGCCTAAATGAGAAATAAAGTGTTGAAATTAGAGTGAAAACGCATATTTAAATGATATGGCAATTACGCGTAATATGAAGTGATAAAGGTTCTAAATATTATGTTGATTTAGACTTAATGTTGTAAACCTTGTGATTTAAAGTAGTTAACTTTGATAAACTAAGTTAACTAAGCATGAAGTCGAACAGTAGCTTCGACATAGAAAATAAGTGAGGTGGAATAGTCGTGATTGTTAATGACTAATTTAACCGCCTTGTAAATGATTGACAATAGTTTGACGCTTAAACGAGCTAGGTGGAGGCTTGGGAAAGAAGCGGCCAAATAAATAAAGTACAAGAAAAGAGAAGCACAGTTTGGATGCGAGGTAAGTGTAGCTTACGCCCTTTTATTTTATTACCAAATACTTGATTGCGAGTATTGAATCTGAATTATATTGAGTAAACGAAACATGAAGTTCCGACACGATTTAAATGCAAGTCGGAAAAAGTGAGAAAGATAAGAAACCATGAATTATGGTAAAAAGGGTAAAAACGGTCAAATAGTAATCCGGACATGGACTAACGAATATATAAAGGGATTTGAAAGGACACCATTTGGCATGAGCCATAACGGGTCAAACAAAACGAGAACAATTCTTAAGTAAGATGAATTCAAAAGTAAACCAGGATAGGTTAAAGGGGGTGAAATGGTAATTTAATTCCATCTCGAAATGATAATTGGTCATTTCGACTAAACGGGTCAAATGGTGTTGTTAACACCATTTGTCAATAATATTTGATGATTGCTTGTTGAGTTTTGTGATCACAGGAATTAACACATGGTTAGCATTGATATTAACTAGATATTAATAGCGAAAGGTATTTAAACGGGTCAATCTTATGACCCGAGCCAGGTACGCATGTTTAGAATTATAGCTAAAAGTGATATTTTGGTCAAATAATATCGGAAGTCCTTCGTCGCGTAAATGAAGGGCTAAAATTGACCAAAAAGCCCTTGAGGGGTAAATAGGGTAAACAACCTTTAAAGAGTTGTTTTGAAATAAGCGTCTTGTTAAATTGAGTCCTTGGAATTCGTATAAAAATGGTGATAGGATGTAAACCAATAGAAGCATGATTTAAGTCTAAAAATGTAAAATACTCGTAACGGGTCAAAACGAGTATATATGCATAACGGGTTAAAACTTCTTAAGGAACCCGTAAAGTTAAATCTTGAAAATTAGTAAACGGATATAACATGATGACCATGGTATTTTGAAGGAAAATAACAAGTTAGTTTGGTAAAAGCATGAACGGGTCAAAAGTGTCATAGTTGAATATCAAGCCGAGAGCTTGAAATCTAAATTTTTGTGAATTCGGATGTTGGATTTTAACTCCATGTGATGGAGAATTAAATTACGAACGCGTAAGAAAAAGAATCGTGTAAAACAGATCAATAACGAATGAGTTATGTCCATTTTCGTGAAACTTGGGTTGGCTAGGAATTATGCAGCAACAAATAAATAACTTGCTGTAAAAAGGGGGCTAGGTGGGGCGTCTAGCCCCCCCTGAATCCGAAAAATGTTCAATTTTGTTTGTTTGACCCATATAACTTGTTTAAACTTGTTATTTAACCATCAAAACTAACTTTTAAGTTGGTTTTGATCATAGGTGATCGCCATGAGTGCCCGGATGAAGATCAAGCTCGAAGAAGAACCGAACACGATAAAGTTAAAAGCTTCCGCACGGCGTTTCGTCCTATCTCTTAAACGACGAACTCAAATTCATTACAATGTACATAAACCTTTATTTGTAAAAGTTTTAAATTAACCGTATTTAGTAAAGTACATTTAATCATGATTACATGCTTATTTTCGTAAACTATACGAAAACCATAAAATAATAACAAAGGTGTTACACTATTGTTGAAGATCACGTTGATTTATTCATTTTGTATTGTTGAAGATCGTGTGGATCTTCATAATTTTGGTCTTTCAGTATCCTTTGTTAACCAGTCTAGTATGTTCTGGTCATAGTTGATCCTGTGTTGGATCTTGTTGTTTGATATTTCTTTCTATGATCAACATATACTTTATTTGTTGATCTTGTATTTTGTATTTGTTGATTTAGATCTTACATAAGTAAGATCTAGGGTTTGTTGGGGGGGGGGGTTTGGTTTGGGTTAAATAATAAAATTTCAGTCGCCGTTTTGTCGCTTCTTTATATGTTCTGAGTTGTTGATCGACTAGTATTGTTGTTTTTTCATACAATTGGACCCTGTTCCCAAGGGCGCTGCCCCTGGACCTCCGCCAAGATCGTAAAACGCAATGACTCAATTCAAAAACTCATATCGTAAAAATTGCAATTCAATAATTTCTTACATGGATCGAAGCCAATTTCTTCAACAATTGACGAAGTTTGAATGATAGAAACACTTATCAGCGATCGAATCGAACGGATTGAGTGATTCGCTTCAAAATCACGGGAAAAATGAGATATTGTATGAAGTTAAACTGGGGTTTTTCAAAAAAGTTGAAGAACACGTTGATTGGGTGTTTGAATCATTGATTGGTGACGAAAATAACACTATTATGTAGTGATTATTGAGATCGAAAGTGAAGAAAAGGTTGAAGATGGTGGGTTTTGAAAATGGTGGGTTTTGAAGTTACTGGGGAGAAGAAGGAAGAAGAAAGGATACGATTGACTAAAATACATTTCCTCTTTATTTTAAATTTTCCACATGTCATAATCCTATTGCTTCCTATCCTTTCTAGCTAAAATAAACTTCCTATTTGATCCTCACCCTAAAAAACTAAACAAAATTAAATATTAATAACGAGAGAGAAGAGAAAGTTATAAATTAATATAAGGATGATTTGTACTTGAAACTGTAATTTCTTGTCGACAATGGTAAAATTAACAGATAGATGTTAAAAATACTAAAAAAGACAAATGAGTATAACCCCATTGACACCCTATGGTATAAACCTATTGACACCTTGAGTCCTTATTTTGAAAATTTGTTATTTTGAGTCCATCACATTTCCAGTTGACATCAATTTACCTTTTTCTGTCAATTTGGCTATTAGTAATTGAGTGAAAAGATTATTTTGCCTCTAAGTTTTATTGTTAAATTTCACAAATACCCTTTATTAAAATAAAGAGTAAACTTTCGTTTCGCTCCATGTGCTTTGGTCATTTTTAATGGTTTTGCCCCAATCATTTAAAAACAGTCATTTTCCTCTAATTGTTTACTATGTTTTCCCATTTGCTCCCCGCCTCTAACTTCATCCAAATTGTTTGTTAACTGAAAGGATATTTTGGTAACATAATACCCTTAGTTTTATACTTGAAGTTACCAAAACACCTTTTTAGTTAACAAACAATTTGGATGGAGTTAGAGACGGGAAGCAAAATGGGAAAACATAGTAAACTATTGAAGGAAAATGACTGTTTTTAAATGATTGGAGCAAAACCATTAAAACGATCAAACCACATAAAGCAAAAGAGAGCAAAATGAAAGTTTACTCTAAAATAAATTAAAAGGAAAAAAACACAACCAACAAGGAAACATAGTCGTGTTCATATTTTGAACTCAAATAGCAATGTAAAGTTTGCTAACCCAAGCTACCAGATTGGTTTCTAAATCTAGAAAACCTAAAAGGTGGAACCAAAATGTGATTACAATTCGTAAGAAACAAGATATAAAAATTACTAACCTTGATATAAAAACTGAGACAAAGACGAAGATGGTGTCGTTATCGGAAATCCAACGTCACAAGGTTTTTAGAGAGGGAAACAGTTTGGTGGTTTTGATTTTAGGGAGAAAAGTTTTTAGTTTTGAAGGTTTTTGAGGTTTCTAGGGAGAGCACACACGGTTTGGTGCTTTTGTTTTTAAAAACTCGAACACTAAAAGGAGTATGATGGGGACGGGTTAACGATGCAGGAAAATGGTGAGTCTAGTGGCCCTAAAGAGGAGTATAATGGGGAAGGGTTAACGACGCCGAAAAATAATGTGTGAAAAGATTGAAAACTTCGAAAAGGGGAAGCATGTTGTCATCTTCAGGTGATACTTTCTTGATTTTGCGGTGGGCATCTTCTCTTGAACCATTTTCTGTTTAAATCTTGATTTTCTGGTGGGTTTCTGATGTGCAAGGGTTTTGTTTGACTTGAGGTTTTTATATGATGAACGTTAATTGTGATCTGGTGTTGATTAATTGTGATGTGTTGATTAAATGTGATCTGATGTGCTAATTGTGATGTGTTGTTCGATTAATTGCGATGATATTTGAAGATTGAGGTTATTATAAAATAAAGTATATAAAAATAAAAATAATAAGATTGGGGTAAGATTATGTAAATACCCCTGACTCTAACAGTCAAACTAACGTTGACTTCACATAGAGGGGTGGATTGATGTGAATTGGAAACGTCGGACTCAAGTTAACGAATTTTCAAAACAGGGACTCAAGATGTCAATGAGGTTATAACACAGGGACTCAAACTGACGTTTACTGAAAATAAATTTACAATTTAAAATTAAATAAAAATTAAAAAGAAATTACAATTTAAAATTTAAAATTAAATAAGAAAAAACAAAGTAAATAAGCAATCTACGAAACCCCAATACCAAAGTCCTCCCCAATCGGACTCATCACTTTGACAACTCATCGAATCCAAATTTCTTCCATCTTCATCATTATTCAAAACCCCTTTTTCGTTTCTACCTTAATCTTTCATTCAGTTTCATATTAACCCTCAGGTATGCTCGATTTTATTGTTACTTTTGAATTTTGTTGTACATATACCCATCAAACAATTGTGGGATTTCGTAATTAAAGTTTCTTGCTTTTGATCAGATCAGAGCAGATCGTAGGGCTTTCAAAAAAGAAGGTTTACAATGTTTTCGCGAATGTTTGGCAAACCTAAGCCAGAAGCTACAACTGTAACAACCCTAGACAAACTAAATGAGGTACTTTCCTTTGTGTTTTCCTGCTCTGTTATTACACAAGTTTCATTTGTTGTGGACATCTGTGTGGTTTTGTAAAAGGGTGGGTGTGGGATTCTTACATTCACATGAACCTAAAATGAAATTTGCTGGGTTTGGGTTTAGTCTAAATCGGTTGGGGGTTTTCGGGTTTAACCTGTGAACACAATGTTTATTTTTGTACATTTTTTTAAAGAATGTGTGTTTATGTCAAAGTTTAAAAGATAAAAGAGCATAAGGTTTTATTTTAATCGTAATTGTTTTATATACATGTGTGTTATTTATTGTAGATTTAGAGGTATCAATATGTAACAGAAAGAAAAACTAAATAAATAAAATTCCGGGTTAAAAAGCTTAGTTCTTATCGACCTGCAAATAAGTGTGTCGTGTTCGGTTTCATGTGTCTGACATGATTTTCGGGTTTGTGTTGAGTTCCATCCCTTACCTGCAAATAAGAGACGTTTAACATCCCTTTTCCTGGTTTGTCAGTTTTTGTCCACTCTCTGTTGGTGATACATGCGTATATGTTAGTTTGGTAGAATAAGGATCGCTTAAGTCTTTACTTGTGTAGTGTAACTACGTGTGAAAGCTAGTGGCACATTTGTTGCTAAGATAGAGTGTGTGCAACTGTGCAAGTCCATTGTAAGTGTGAGTGACTGAGTGAGTATATAACACTTCATTGTAACTCAATTAAGGGGCTGTCTGGCAACTTCTGAATGGTTAAGTGCTGAACCAGTAAGAGGTCTGAACCATTAAGAGCCAGTATAATGCTTAACCGTTCAGAGGCAAATGTCTGACCAATTCAGATTAGAGGTCTTAACCATTTAGACTCGGTATAATGCTTAACCATTTAGAGGCAAATGTCTGAACCATTCAGACATCTACTCGCGAAACAAACAGTCTGAACCAATAAGTGCTGAACTAGTAAGAGGTCTGAACCATTAAGAGTCCCATTAAGAGCTAAACAAACAGCCCCTAAATCTGAATGAATGATACTATCCAGTTCACTCTGGGGATGTTTTGTACTTCCGTCAACAACTTCAATTTGCTAAAACACTTAGAAGCAAGCAAGGCTTAGACGTAATGCTCAATTCTGTGAACTCATCAACAATGTTTACTGAGTTTTCAAGCACCCTATTCATAAAGAATAGTCTGTTAGGAATCTCAATGCAAATAGATCAAATTAGTTGTTGATGTTTTGACCAAAGACGAGAACATGAATACCTACCTAGTAATGGTTTGTCATTTTGTCTCTCTAAAATGGAAGTTGGGTCTTCAATTTTGGTCAAATTCAAGGAAAGCAAGTTTAATGCATCTAAACATGTAGCAGGTTCATAAAAGTGGTCCTGTTTAAGATATGATGCAATTGGTCTAGGGAATGTTAACAATGATTTTGGAATGGAAATGTGTGGTTGGTTATGTTTTTTGAACTACAACATAACAAGAGAAGGTAAGGTTAAGTTTGCTCAAAATAGTATTAATTGTAGAGTTACTGTACAACAGAATGGCGTACTTTATAGTGATCACAACTGATCTTTTGGTGCCATAGAAAGTTTAATAGTATGGATGACAAAGAAGTAGATGTTATAAGAGAGGAGATCTTCGGATGAAATAAACATCTTAAGGGATTTTAAGATTGTGTCATTCTGAAAGTTATCTAGAAACTCAAATCGTAGATGCTAGCTTGGTTTTATAAAATACAACCAGAAAAACATCTTAAGGATGGCAAATTGCAGCGATTATATGAAGTGGTCTCAGTCGCGAGAGGCTTGTGCTTCATTTAAGGGTGGGAGTTGGAGCAGAATCTGCCCCAGGATGAGAGTGAAGTAGAAGTAGAGGATGCCATACAATGTCACTTTTGAATAGGATGGTATTGATACATGTCTATTATATGCTAGTGAAGGGAAAGCTTAAGTATTTACTTGTGTAGTGTAACTAAAGTGGAAGTTTTTTTGAACGACGAATTTCTTGCTCTTTGTGAGACTTGAACCCAAGACCTCACACTGCACAACCCCTTTTACTTGACTATAGAATCTTCATAATGGAAGCGTGAGTGCGCATTGTTGTTTATGACAGTTTGGTTTCTATTATTGATAGTTCCAAATTCCAATCATACTCTTTTAGCCATTATCGTACCAGTTGGTGCTAGAAGCTAATTTCTCGCCCTGAGGTGACTATGAACTTGTAAAATGTTATTGTATGTTGTTTCTTACGTTGTTTGATAACTTCATTGGCTTGCATTTATGGTGAATATATAATATTTTGTCATCAGATCTATGTGTTAGAAAGGCTTTTAATGCATGTAATGACCCTTGACATGTTATTCCAATTTGTGCGTGTATTCAACAATTTAGTCATTTGTGCAGACACTTGAAATGCTAGAGAAGAAAGAAAAGGTACTTTTGAAGAAAGCTGCTGCTGAGGTTGAAAAGGCGAAGGAATTCACTAGAGCAAAAAATAAACGGGGTATATATTGTGATTTTAAGAATTTTTTTCATGCATTCTTGCAGTTTGAATTTGTTAGCTGTGTACAGTATAGTTGGGGCGTTAATATATGTATACACACATGCACACATCTATATGCATGTTTGTATGCTTAGGTATATGTACATGAAGAATAACACATGTGTGTATGCTTACCTTAGGTATATGTAGGGCTGTAAACGAATCGAATGTTCAGCGAACCCTTCGTGAACCGTTCGGTGGGAAGTTCGTTTACGTTAGTCTCGGTTTTAATAAGCGAGAGGCGAACAAAAGCGACGAGGTCTAAAATTGAGGCGCGAAGCGCAAAGCGCAAAAGCGGTGGGCTTTTCGTACCTGAGGCGCAAGATGTTTATATAATTTTTTTTATGTGTCCCATACATATCCCATAGGTTTTTAGCTTCCTTTAACCAAAATATAGCTATAAGTAAGGCTTTTATACCATTTTAATTACATGTACAAGTCAAAAAACCCAAGGTACAACATTTTTATGCAGTAAAACGCCTAAGTTACATGAGGCGCGCGCCTCAGGCCAAAAAGCCCAAAAAAAAAATCAAAAAATGCGCCTTTTGGTCGCTTCCTGTAATTACACAAGGTGAGAAGCAAAAATGCCCCAGGCCCTGCGCCTTGTTGCGCCTAGGCACGCCAAGGGCACACCTTTTAAAACCAAGACGTTAGTTCGTTAATCGTTTAGGTATATGTAGGGCTGCAAACGAATCGAACGTTCAGCGAACCCTTCGTGTTCGTTTGTGTTCATGAACCGTTTGTGAAAACGTTCCTTTCCTTAACGAACAAACACGAACAAAAACCCCGTTCGATAAGTGTTTATGAACCGTTTGTGAACACATTATATCCTTAACGAACCAACACGAACAAGGCCTTGTTCGTATTCTTTCGGTTCGTTTACAGCTCTGGGTATATGTACATGAATAATAACACATTCCTAAGCATACACACATGCATATACTGATGTACATACACATCTACAAGTGTGTGTGTTTACATGTATGCATAAACCTTGTATTTAAGTTCTCCACTATAATCCTTATTCTCCTGTTGTTGGATAAGTTAAACCATACTAACTATGTTCTTTCTTTCTTTCTCTCTCAAAATATGGGAATTATTCAGCGGCAATACAATGTTTAAAGCGAAAGCGACTTTATGAACAGCAAGTTGAACAGCTTGGCAATTTCCAATTGCGTATTCACGATCAGGTTCCTTTGGAATTTTTGTAATGTTATTTAATAGTTATGTTTTATTTGCACAAACAATTAATCCATAGTTGTTAATAGCGAGCATGGCGCCCGCTATAGCGAATAGCGTAGCGTAGCGCTCACGTGGCACTATATAGTTGGTAGCGACAAATAGCGAAATTTTTTTATTTTCTTTTTTTTTTTTGGTAAAATATATATTTATAAACTATTTCTAAAATTTTCTTCTAGTGTATCGCTAAATGTGAAATAGCGTCTGCTATTTCATCGCTGTCGCTACGTAGCGTATAGGTAGCTTGTCGCTATCGTCCGCAATTCGCTATTGACAACTATGAATTAATCTATATATGCATCCCTGTGTACACCAGATGATAATGCTTGAAGGTGCAAAAGCTACTACGGAGACTGTGGATGCCTTGAGAACTGGAGCTAAAGCAATGAAGGCAATGCAAAAGGCGGTGTAAGTTCAAATTCTATCATTAGTGCACCAGTTTCAACTTAAAAATTGGTCATTTTAATTAGAATCTTTTTTTTTTTTTTGCTTATAAATTTAATGTATTATTAATATACAGGAATATCGATGATGTTGACAAGACAATGGATGAGATAAATGAGCAAACAGAAAACATGAAACAAATTCAGGAAGCATTATCAGCACCTATTGGTGCTGCAGCTGATTTTGATGAGGCATGCACTCTTTTAACTTCTTTTTATTTTATAATATATAATTTGACCTCAAATCTGATGAGTTATTCAATTTTGAGAATAAAAACATCACCTTACCAACATTTATATAAGGATTAATTTCATATATACCCTTACAAACTTGAAAATTTTCATATATACCCAACCAAAATTAAAAATATCATATATGCCCTTACAAAATGGTTAAAATATCAAGTATACCCAATTTACTAATAACAATCTAATAAATAATCATTTACCTTACTTTTTTAACTCCAAGTTTTTTATATAACACATTTTAAGCTTAAATTTATTTTTATCCATTTTTATTTTTTTTTTAAATTTTTTTCCCCATAAACAATAATCTTCTCCATGTATAATATTTAAGCTAAATAAATTAAGCTAGGAATGCGTAAATATAACATTTGAAGTTAAAGGTCATATATGAGATTTCAAAGTTTTAGAAAAATAAGGATAAAATTGTCTATTAAATTGTTTTTAATATATTTTAACTACTTTGTAAGGGTATATCTGATTTATAATTTTGCATGGGTATATATGATATCTAGCAAGTTTGTAGGGGTATATATGAAATTTCCCCTTTATATAAAAATCCTGTTGTTTTAAATCTCGCAAGTATTTTATTTGTACCTCAAAAACATCAAAAGTTGACCTTACATACGAATTATTTAAAATAATTTACAGTAACATTTTTATAGAAGCGATGTGGGGTTTATTAATTAATGGTGAAAGTATAAAAAGTGCAGGATGAGTTGGAGGCTGAACTTGAAGAGTTAGAGGGAGCTGAGTTGGAGGAACAGCTTCTACAGCCTGCAACAACTGCACCTGCAGCACCAGTGTATGTGCCAGCCGGAAGACAACAAACACGTCCAGCTCCCCGCCAGAACACAGCTGAGGAAGATGAACTTGCTGCATTGCAGGCCGAAATGGCACTTTAAAGGTCACTTTCTTATTTCAATTTTTATTTATTTACGAGTTAAATGCCATTTTAGTCCCTGTGGTTTGGGCCATTTTGCCAGTTTAGTCCAAAGGTTTCATTTTTCGCATGTGGGTCCAAAAAGGTTTCACCGTTGCCGTTTTAGTCCATTGGGTTAACTTCATCCATTTTTTCTGTTAACGAGAAGGGCAATTCGGTCATTTTATATGGTCGAATTGTCTTTCTAGTTAACAGAATTACATATAAAATGACCGAATTGCCCTTCTCGGTAACAGAAAAAACAGATGAAGTTAACCCAGTGGACTAAAACGGCAATGGTGAAACCTTTTTGGACCCACAGGCGAAAAATGAAACTTTTGGACTAAACTGACAACATGGACAACCACAGGGACTAAAATGGCATTTAACTCTTTATTTATTTTGTGCATCTGTTTTCTTATCGGTCCTTAGTGTGTTTAATATGGACCTTAGGTGATTTTGATACCATTTGACTTATTTGAAATCATTAGCAGTCTGTTAGAAAACCTATTGTGAGTTCCATATGTGGCATCTTATATGGCATTTATGCTAAACATTTGGCCACCTTGATATATTTTTGAGTATGATACATAGGACTAAAAAGTCAACTTAATCCATTGACCGCTTGATACATGGCTTAACTGTTTTTGCCAAGTGTCTCAATCTCATTCGCACATTTTTAGGTGTATGAATCATTTTTATAATAACCACTAAAAGTCAGTTATTTTTTGTTGACAAATATAGTCAATATTAGAATTTGGTATATCATTTTTGGATATATCATGAGAATAAAAATAGATCTGCTTCTTAATATACAAAATTGACAATGTTTATGGTGTATTGCAGTTTCAACTCCCACTTGGAAGAATTTGTAAAGACCGGGTGCTCAAACATTGTCGGTATCATATCAGTTCGTTCACATCAATACATATTGTTTGTGTGATAATATGATCAACAACTTTTATCTTATGTGGAACGGAAAATTATCCTTTATCCCAGTATTTACGTTTGTTATCGGCTTTTTTTAAAATCTGTGTTATTTCTGTTTATCGGGTTAATAAGTTTATTATCTTCTTGTAACATCTCATATACACACCAAAGTGTGAAAGTTGCATAAAAACTAGATAATAATGTCAACAAGCAGTTTAAAAAGAGTGATTTGGAAACTTAGGGATATGCCATGAATTTCTACTACTCTAGAATGGATAGGATGTAAGCTTTTATGAAGAGGCATAGGACAAGGGTCTCTAAAGTTGTGTGGCGTTTAATGTAAACTAGTCGGATTTCTTGCGCTACGCATCGGGCTTTCAACCGGTATCAGTTTGGTTCGTTACAATATTAATATGATACCGGCACTTGGTATAACAATTGACATGTGTTTTGCATCAATCAAATGTCCTAAAAACGAATACCAATACCTTACTAATGTTGTTCAGACGATATCGATTTGTTTTGTCACGATACTATACTAGCACCGTCACTCAATATAACTTATGATACGAAAAAAATACTCTATTGCGAATAGAACTCTATTTTTAACAAAGTTTTTACCTGTATGTTAAGAAAACTATAAAAATGGTATCGGTACCGATGTCTTTTGGAAACGGTAAGAAAAATTAATTATGTTCGACCCATTTGATTTTGAACAAGGCTTTCATCGAAATGTATATAAAAATAAAGCATGTCGCAACGGTATTCCGAATTTTATAATATGTTATATCATATTATTAGAATGACGAAAAGGGGAAACATTGTCATTTTATATAAAAAAAAAAAAACTAAACCATGGGATAAGTTTGATGACACGTAGTTTGTGCCTCAATCAGTGTGCATTATTTTTCACTACTTGGTTTGAACAAAATATATCAAGACAGATAAAAATAAGCATGTCGCAACAAATGATTCAGGAACACAACAGTCTATTGACATCACACACAGAGATCTCTAGAAGAATGATGTAAACAATGACATTAAAAGACAGGTGTACACAACAAGTCTAGCCAGAAACGTACAAGGAAAAAGTATAGATTTGGTTAAATAAAACTCATACAGAACACATGCAGTAGATAGACAAGCAAACGTGATCTTGTCGTTTTTTCTTCTTTAATTTGTAACTGTTTCTTTTTCTTCATCTTCTACAAGAGAGAACAAATGTATTATAGTGCATTAATAGAATAGCTCTATTTATAGTCGATATAAGATATAAGACAGAGATTTCATTTGCAAATATCATTCTAAATAATTCAATAAAATCTTTTTATTCTCAATCTTTGTTATAGCACACTAAATTCCTCTCCGATACTCTCTCTCTATAGATATATACATAAGTTATAACGGGACTTGTGAATCGTCCTTTTAATCTTGTATGACAATATAAACAAAGAATGTTATTACATCAAGTATTACAATTTATACAAAAATAACGTTCAAAAGCCCCATTATCCTTAATATGGTTATATGTACAAATATTGTCTAAAACTTTGCAAGGTTTCTTCATCATCCAGTTTTAGTTTTGTTAACGCTCGCCTTTCTATTCGACGAATCCATTCTTTGCTTACACCATAAAACCCCCCGATTTCCTCTAGTGTCTTCCTTTGATACCCTTTGAGCCCGAATCTTAAAGTCAACACCTTCCTCTCCCGCGCATCCAAATCTTCCATTCGGCTGTACATTTCGTTGATCATATGTTCCTTCATAAGAGCTTCTTCAGGAGTCATCATTGTTGGATCAGGTGTACCTTCCTACACGATGATTAAAAAAAAATGCACATGTTGTAATGATCCAGATTAAAACAAGTATTATTTAAAACATGTTCATGAGCTCGTTAGTTGTTGACGAACTAAGGTGTTATTTTATACACGTCAGTGGCGGATCTTGCCCGTTGAACGTGCCAGGGCCGAAAGACACGGGCACTAAAAAAAGCCCGGGCCAAACATAGTATATATAAAAAATTTCGATCGAAATGCGGAAAATTAGCACTACGGCCAAAAAACTTGCCCGGGCCCTGCCATATGCCTACTAAGAACCGCCCCTATACATGTGAGAACCCTAAAGCTCTGACAGTGTTGTTAATGGTGAATAGCGACAAATAGCGATAAGGTACCTATATGCTACATAGCGAATAGCGATAAATAGCGGACGCTATTTTATAAATAGCGATACACTAGAAAAAAATTTAAAAATTTTCTATGTATATTACATCAAAATACCCTGGTAGATATATATGCTATTTTACATGTATATTTAACAAAAACCTAAAATCTAGCTATTTTATAGATATATATTTAATTGCTATTTATATTAAAAAAATAAAAACAAAAATAAGGTGTCGCTATACTCGCTATCCATCGCTACAACCCCTATAGCGACACTATACCTATACGCTACATAGCGCGCTATAGCGATCGCTACGATCGCTATTGACAACTATGTCTGATACCATGTAAGATGGTAAAAGAATGAATTGATTATTACTGAATAATGCATTACATTACAACATATAGTAAACAGAATTCAAACCCTAGATACCTAATGGGCCAGTTGGCTCATAATAATAAACCTAATTCCAACGGTCACAGGATACAAGCTAGCTACAACTTAATCAGTTTTAGACACAAAGAGGGTGTTTGGATGTGTGCGTTTTGATAAACAGATTTACTTCAGATTTCGGATAATCAGTTTCAACAGAAAAGTTTCAGCTGTAACACAACTAATATGCTTGTTTATGTCGAAAGAAAGAGACGACGAGTCTTTTATTTATTACTTTTTTGGGTTTTTCTAGTCTATAAAGTTAAGAAACATACCCAAAACTTCGCATTTGTTTGATTGATGGAACCGACAACTCTAAGGCATTTGGTAGCTGATTCAATTTTAGCCAATGAAAGACCACTGAATTTGGCAATCTCACAATCATCCGGGCATCTTCCATCACCTTTATCTAGTGCTTTTCGGGCTTTCTGTATCTTACTTATAGCCTTGCTCAACGTAAACTACATAAATTCATAAATAAAACAAACAAAAAAATCATAATGTCATAAAAAAGAAAAATAAAATGAAAAAAATAAGTCACTCGGTCGGAAAGCAAGTACATACAGGGATTCGTATCTCTCTAGAATGCCGAGACAACAACATTAACAATGATTTCTTGATCCAATACTGTACATAAGTTGAAAATTTGTATCCTCTACTGCGGTCAAACCTTTCTGCACCTTGAAGAACACCAACATTTCCTGCCTGCAAATTTTTGGAACTTTTAGCCTTGATTTTGTGAATTTTTGTTTTTATAGTATTCCAAGAAAGATACCAAATATACCCCTCCCAGATCCCCCCCATACTCACAGTCAACAACCTTGATCATACGATCAAAACCGCACCATTGTTACTCTTTAATGATCCGAGTGTCGTGGATTTGAGCCATGTTTAAAATAAAACAGAAAGATTGCATACAGCGCGTCTTGGTGCGCGAAGGTCAATCTTTATTGATCCAAAAGTTCAAATTATGCTTTATCTCTAACGGGTAAAATAAAAAAAAGCCAGGTCATAGGTGAAAATGAAATGGGTCAAACGTCTACCAAATATGCATTTTAATGCATAAAAAAACCTCCTAAATCATTTTATTCCAAATATTAGAATAGAATATTATAAAACTTTGTAATTATTACACAAAAATGTTTTGGGTCCCCCATACTAAAAAGTATATGTTATCAGTGGCGGAGCTTGACCAAAAGTTTCGAGGGGGCGTAAAGTGATGGGACCCAAAATTTTTTTCCTATCGTTATGTTTCGGGTCGGTTCGGCTATCGATTCGGATCAAGTCAAATAATAAAAGTTCCAAATAAAACTAAAAAATTTCATTCATTCAAAGGACCCGTTCTTAGACATAAAAATTTGTGATTAAGTTTATTGTGTGGTGGGTAACCTAGGGTTAAACAAATAAGAGTTATAATATATTTACGAAACTATCTATCACTTATATACAAAGTGGTAACTTACTTTAATTTATATATTGTATAAATATTTAGGAAAAATAATTGGGGGGAGGCAATCCTATATAATTTTTAAAATTTCCGGACGAAAAACCGGAACCTATACACTTCTAACCGAAATACTGGGGTGGGCGGGTGCACCCCCGGGCACCAACGAACCTTTGCCCCTGTATGTTATGACATGTTACCCAACCCGCTCGACGGTGTGTAATAAAGGTGGAATTATTATAAAAAACATATGCAAATGTTGAAGTTTATAAGTTTAATATAAAGTAAACCTGGATTAAGTCTTTGAAGGCTATTCCTTGACCATTGTAGTTCTTTGCAAGGTAAATAACCAACGAACGCGTACTTCTCAAAAGCTCATCCCTGCAACGCCACCCAAATTGCAAGTTTTCAAGCAACTCTTTCTTGTCTACTCCAGCAGCTGCAGCCCAACTGTTAAAACTAACCATGGGGCCCGTTTCTTCTTCTAACATCATCCTAATCCTCTCCAAATTAGCAACCATCTACATAACCAGTGAACTACATTAGGAACGATACAAATCAACATGACATGTGAAGGTGTAAAAGTAATATACTCGCACCTGGGGGTGTTTGAAAATGATTTTTTTTTTAATATGCAAATTGTAGTCACCGTAATTAACTTTTCATTTTGGATAAACAAAATCTGTTTCTGGTAATTTAATGGTTCAATAATCACCTTCATAATAGCTGCTTCAAAAACTGATTATCAAATGGTAAAATGAAAATGCCTAATTACCCCTTATTTTGACCTAACTTGAGAGACTTTATTCCATCTCACAAGAATGTCCGTTTTGGATTTAGTTTATTTATTTAGGGTTTAGGGGGGTCTCCCTGGAAGCAGCCACTCTATTCCTACGGGGTAGAGGTAAGGCTGTCTACATCTTACCCTCCTCAGACCCTACCTTAGCTTTGCTATTGGTGGGATTTACTAAGTGGCGAAGCTTGAAAATTTCCACCGGGGGGTCGGAAGTCACCGGACCTAAAAGTATATACCTAAAACTTTTATTTTTTATAAAACCGGGGGGTCGAAAACGTATATATCTAAAAAATTCTATACGAAACGTACATACATAACACTACTGAGCGAAAAGTTCGGGGTCCCCCCCCCCCCCCCCCCCGGCCCCTGGATTTACCGAGTATAATGATAATGATGATTTAGTCATAATTTGACAAACACTCGGACACCTAGGTATCTTATTGTTACAGCTTCAAACAAAACCACCTATAGCCGGTGTAACACTACTTTTTATCATCAATTATTCAATATCACATATTCACTCCCCGAAAAGGTGTATCCAAACACCCCGAAAGTCAAAGTTGGATTCTTATATCGTTATAGGGATTAAAGGGGGAGAATTCAAGTATTTGTTAAATATGATAGGATAAAAATATGGAACCTTAACCCCTCGTGATAGCTCGGCCTCATTCCTAGTGATTTTGATTCTTCCACTTTTCGAATTTGACAGTCTTCTTGAAGAAACGTTGACTCGTCTAGAGTTCTTATGGTTGACTGCTTGTGAGTGAAATTCCACTGTACAAACTTCATTGACCTTCTTTAATGTACGTTCTCTTTTTGACTTTCTTTCCACCTTTCTTGTAGAAGGCACAATAGGCTTGATGGTTTCTTCATTTACAGGGTTATTTGCTAATGGGTATTTAGGGATTTCAGAAAATGACGTACGTAGAAACTTCGAAGCTCCAATCTTTTCTAATTGAACCAGTATGTCTTGTTCTAATGTTACCACATCTGAATCAGCAAATGTATCCTCCAACACAACAAGATTTTCCAAGAGTAACCTATATTGTGATATCTTTTTTGCTTGTAAGCTTGTAAGGAATGTTAATTTATCGTCTTGTAACAAACTGCGGACGCTCCTCTGATCAAAACCATAAAGTCAACAACAGGAAATAAACATGTAAATTTGACATTTGAGGTCAAACATACTAAATTTAACTTTAAAGATCTACATCACCTTGGTTTTTAAAATGCGCGAGGCAGGCACTGCTATTTGTTTTAACTTTGGATCCCAAAGCCAATGCATGAGGCACGTGCATCACGTATGTGAGACGTTTGTTATTGAAAAGAAATACTAAAAACTTATTTATAGATGGTATTTTCATCATCTCTGGTCAGATTTGTTCAATCGAGGGTCTAATTTTTTTTAAATACTCAAACTCATCGCTCAATCGATGGTCATATTTGGTCATTCAAATTTGAAAAACTCAGACCCCGTGCAATCAATGGTCTAATTTGTTTGAATATTGGTCAAATACATAAGGCACCGCACACATTAGCCGCATAGATGCGTATCATGGAATCACAACGCATCAACTGCAACAATGCATTTCCACCACCGCATCAAGCGCATTATGTGTGCCTGATGCGTACATTTGTAAACCAAGATTGCATAACATTATTGATAACTTGAAAAAAAATACTATGTTAATTACATAAAACTTCAAGGTTACTCACTACCTATAAGAAAAGAAAATTTCCCAATTACTTTTCAAACAAGTAACAAATTTTAGACTTTAATGAGTAACATGTCTGACCTCAAAATCAACATATTCTTGTGCTATAGAATCAATGCAATAAAACATGAAAACAAAACCTTAAAACTGTTGGTTTCCATGTAATCAGTATCCAATATCCGGGAAGTTGACGAGGAACATGCATTTCCGCTAACATGATCATTGTAAGAAGAGTCTCCTTCCACAGGGAGAGACACCCTTGCCATATCATAATTCACAACCTTGCTTTTAACTGTCAAACAAATTCAAATATTGCAGAACAAATTAAGCACAATTAAAACAGAAATTGAAACATTAATCATCAAATCAAACCCACCAATCATCAACTGAGCTTCAATTCAAACAGAGCAACAGAGTATCATAATCATGGCATAAAAAGTTGCAAATTACTAATCAAAATTCCAATTTTTAACAAACCCATAAGTCCAATTCAACCAAGATCATGATTCAAACACATAAATGCAATTAGAATTTATAAAACTGAACCAATAATCAGCAAATCAAACCCATTGAGCTTCAATTCAAACAGTGCGAACAGAGTAACATAAACAGGGCACGGAAAATAGCAAATTACTAATAACAATTCGAATTTCCAACAAACGCAAAAGCCCAATTGAATATTAATCAGAATTAGAAGCCACCCATAAACAAACGCGATAAAATAGAGGGGATACTTACAGGAAGCGTGTGTGGATGAGGGCAGAGATGAGGAAGTGGAAGAGAGACGAGGTTGAACTGAGAGACCCCATTTCAAATTGAGCCTGAAACCGACACCCATGAGAGAGGAGAGTTCATGAAAAGATGAAGAAGAGGAAGAAGATGATAAACAGAGTTGGGTTTGTGTAAATTTGGGGTGGCATCAGCATCAGCTCTAGGCCACTGGTTCCCCATCCCAATTTCATACATCAAAAAGAGGTTTTTATTTGATTTTCCTACTAATATTTGATACAAAATATCTTGGGTAGCGTGAACGGGGCGCTTTGTGGGGAGGGGTTCGGTGAGACGAGTCCCCGAGCGGGAACACCGCCGCCAACCCCTCGGGGAGCGTAAGCGGGGAGTGGGGAGCGGTGGGTGTTCACCGCATGAAGGGAGAGAGGGAGAGGGTGGCCCACCATTGATTCAACCAATCAAGTATTTTTCTTTTTTTTCTTCTTGATTTTTTCAACTTAATTAAAAAAATAAAAAAAACAAGTCTCCCCCAAGAGAGGAGTGCCGCCATCAAATTGAGAGTGTGGGGAGAGTTAAGGGGGGAAGTTGACGTGGCGCGTGCTGATTGGGTGTGTATAAGAGAGGTCAGTCTCCCCTTAGAGGAGTGCCTCTTACATCCTTATTTACTAATTTGCAAGGTGCACTACACAATGTACCGTGTGTTTATGTTTATTTATAAATTATAACTACGGAATTTTTTGGAAAAGTTACAAGTTTTGTCCTTTATCTTTATACCATTTTTCAGGCGGTGTTCTTTTTAACGAATGTTGACAGGCGGTGTCCTTTACTAGGTATTTTGTTGCAAGTTTAGTCCTTTACACCTAACCTAGTTAAAAAACCCTGTTAATTGTTGACAGACGGTGTCCTTTACTAGGTATTTTGTTGCAAGTTTAGTCCTTTTCCTAGGTATTTTGTTGCAAGTTTAGTCCTTTACACCCAACAATTAACAGGGTTTTTTAACTGGGTTGGGTGTAAAGGACTAAACTTGCAACAAAATACCTAGTAAAGGACGCCGCCTGTCAACATTTGTTAAAAAGGACACCGCCTGAAAAGTGGTATGAAGATAAAGGACAAAACTTGTAAATTTTCTGAATATTTTATTAAAAGAAGTAGCGAAAAAAAGGGACGGTGGAGGGAGTACGTTTAGCACCACACGTTAGAGGTGTTTAGAATTCGATTCGAAATTCGACTCGATTCGAATTCGATTATTAAGGTTTGAATTTGAGTTAATTTGTATATGAGTCCAATAATCTAATTCGAATCGAATTTGTGATTTTCGATTCGAAATTCAAATTCAATTTATGAGTTGTGAGAACTTAGAGAACTCAGCCTTACGAAAGGTTCTTTCAAAACAATTTTTTTTTTACCAAAAATCCTTAAAAAACATATTTTCCATCCTTAGAGAATTCGTAGCTGATGATAACAAAGAATTCATAATGGCCATAGAAAGTACGAAAAGCGGTTTTAGGGATATCTTGTTCCTGAATTCGTAGCTAATGAAAACCAGAACGTAGACCGATCTTAGAGAAACATGTAGCGCATTGTAATTGATCAAATAAGTCATCGATTTGGGGTAGAGGATAGCGATTCTTGATAGTGAGCTTATTGAGTTCCCTATAATCGATATACATTCGGAACGATCCATCCTTCTTTTTCACGAAAAGGACATGTGCGCCCCACGGTGATGTGCTAGGGCGTATGAAGCCTTTATCAAGTAATTCCTGGAGTTGACTAGAAAGTTCACGCATTTCAGACAGAGCGAGGCGATAAGGAGCTTTAGCCACAGGGTTAGCTCCAGGAATGAGGTCGATACGAAAATCGATGTCACGAGTCGGGGGTAGACGGGGTAAATCGTCAGGAAAGACGTTAGGAAAATCACGAACCACAAGTACCTTTTCCATCGGCTTCTTTTCCTTCTCCGCGACTACAATGTGTGCTAAGAAAGCCATGTATTCCTTTCGGAGATACTTGCTTGCCTGAATGCACGACATAAGTGTTAGTTCTTTCGAGGATACTTCGCCATAAACACAAAGTTGGTCGCCATTAGATAAAGAGAAACGAATCATCTTTTCAAAACAAACAACTTCAGCACGATTTTCACGAAGAAAATCCATGCCTACTATGACATCGAAACTACCAAGTTGCATCGGAATGAGATCGATCGGGAAAATGTGATTGTTGAGCTCGAGAGTACAATCACGAAGAACAGAATTGACGGTAACGGTTCTTCCGGTGGCAATTTCTACGTCGAACGTCGTTGGGAGGTTAGCGCGTTTACGTTTTAGGAGCTTTTCGAATTCAAACGACAAAAAACAGTTATCGGCTCCGGTATCAAATAAACACGAAGCATAATTACCGTTAACGAGAAACGTACCATTGACATCATTGTTGTCAGTCTGAGCTAGGCGGACGTTGATGTTGAAAGTTCTTCCACGTGCTGCTTGCTGTGGCTACTGCTGCTGCTGTTGCGGCTGCTATTGTTACGGTTGTTGCTGCGGTGGTTGCTGCTGCGGTTCTTGTTTCACAACTCGATCCGGGCAGACGTTAGCAAAGAGATTAGGGTCACCACAGGAGTAGAAGGCTCGTGCATGAACAACAGGTGCAGGAGCTGCTTGGTTGACCTAAGGAGCGGGGAGTGGAGCTGGCGGTGCTAGAAGAGCTTGAGCAGCTTGTTGACGCGGGCCTGAACGGTAGTGAGCGGTGGAATGCCCATAAATGTTGCAATTTGCACAGAAACGACAATTCATCCCTGTAGGGTGATGGTAGGTGCAAGTAGGGCAGAGAGGATGAACACCAGTATACGCACGCTTACCAGGTGGTGCGTTGGTGTTAGGAGCTGCAACTTGCCGGTTCTGGTTGCTGGGTTGTACGGGGACAACGTTAAGAGGAGCGGGGGTAGTAGCGTAATTCTTGTTGTTGTGACCCTTGCGCTTGCGATTTTGACGTGAAGACTTTGAACCTTGTGATCCTGCAGTTTCGGTAGCGGGAGTTGCGGTGACTTGGTTGAGATTCTTGATTGAGGTTTTGAAATACCCAGCTAAGACTCGCTTGTCGTTGATCTCAGCTGCGAGTTGGTAAGTCTCCTCAATTGTGGCAGGTTTAGTTGCCTGAACAAAGTCAGCTACATAGTCTGGTAGAGCTCGAATATACTTCTTGATCATCATATCAGGTGTTGCCACCTGGCTAGGACAAATGATACTGAGCTATTTGAAGCGAGTGGAGAGACCAGCGTTGTCACCTCCATCTTGTTTGATATGCCAGAATTCATTCTCCAACTTTTGAACTTCATGAGGAGGATAGAACTCCTTCATCATAAGCTCCCTGAGTTCCTCCCAAGAAGACCATAAGCTAAATCATTACCGCGCCTGTTGTGCTCAGTAGTCCACCAGTCCAGAGCCCTGGAGTGAAAAACTCCAGTAGTATTAACAGTACGCAGATTTTCTGGGCATCCATTTTGCTTGAATGTGACTTCGATTGAGTCACACCACTAGAACATAGCACTGGGTCCATCTTCACGAATGAAGTTAGCAGGACCACAGGCCTTGAATTGTGTGAGTGCATGTATGTCTATCGCCTCCGTCAATCCAGTCCGTAGCAGAAATAAGAGAAAGACATCGTTTTGCAATGTTAAATTTAGAGAAAAGTTTAGTTTTAATGAGGAATGGCAAACTTGTAAATAAGGTGACATGCCTTATGCCATTGCCTATAAATAGGAACCTTATGTCCTGATTTTAGGCAAAAGGTGATTCACGTGATTGTACGATTTCATATCATTATATAGAATCACAGATTGTATACGTTCTTGTGTTCGGTCCGCGCACGCACACGGATTTCGCACGTAGCACGTGTCATACGCAATCGTACGGGAGTAAAAACCCATCCTTCAAGTGGTATCAGAGCAGGAGCTCGATTGCACGGATCAAACTCGCAAGAATCGACGTGAATTCAACAGATGCAGATCCAAATCGCATCAGATTTGTCTAATTTCTTCATTTTTCATCTCTTTCACTTTTTGTCAGAAAAACACAAAATTAACGAGGTTTTCACGATTAAAATTGGTTGAAATTTTGACATATTGTGCAAAAATCTGAGTTTTACAAGCCTACAAATTTTCAGATCTAAATTCCAAGCAGTTTGAGAGAAATCGAAGATTTTCTGTTCGAAAAACCAAGTTGTTCGTTACTGTTCTTATCGTTGTTCACCACCCGGATGGCCATCCGATCGGATGACCATCCGGACTTAATCATTCTTGTTAGCTTGTTCACAGAGGGTCCTTCGATCGAAGGGCATATAGTGATCCGATCGAAGGGCATATGGTGATCCGATCGAAGGACATAAAAGTTTTTGTTCACCACCCGGAGAGTCATCCGACCGAAGGGTGATCCGATCAGAAGTCTTATATTACTTTGACTATCTGACGGAAGGTCATTCGACCGAAGGACCATTCGTCCCAAAGTCATCTGATTCACAAGCTATTCATGCTAAAGTCATCCGATCGAAGGGTGATTCGTACGGATTGCCATCCGATCCAAAGTGATTCGATCCAAAGTCGTTCGATCAAAGTGATCCAAAACAAAGTCTTTTGGTCAAAGACATCCGATCAAATTTTTGTTGACACCGTCCGATTGGTTACTCATCCGATCCAACTGACTATTTGTTTAAAACTGATCTTTTGTTTGTTTGGTTTGTTTGTGATGTGTGCGAGGTGTTATATATTTTTAATGTATAATTTGAGCCCTTTTACACTTTTAGCCAAGTTTTAAATTTATAAAACACGATATTTACTAACACTAAACACACATATGGGCAAGTGCACCCATCGTGGACGTAGTATAGTGTTGGTAAGATACCGAGGTCGTCCAAGGACACAAGAGCTTTTAGTACCGGTTTATCCTCAACGTCTAATCAAATCAAAAAGTTAGAAAAAAGGTTTTTAAACTAGAAAAAAATAAAAACTAACTAAATGCTGAAAAATAAAAATAAAATAAAAACAGATAGACAAGATGAATCACTTGGATCCGACTCGTGTATTAGTATAACCTTTGATTATTTTCGCACTTTTGCACTTGTTTAAGAGATTATCTTAGTTATTGTAGTAGGCCCCTCTTTTGAAGGCGGCGTTATCCTCAACCCAGTAGTTTGAGTCAGCAAGGATACAATCCTAAAGGGTTGGATTATTGGAAGATAATGAATTAAGTTATTAATGCAAATTGTGGTAGGCCCCGCTTTTGGCGGTGACGTTACCCTCGGCTAAGTAGTCTGAGTCAGCAGGGATACAGTCCTAAATAGCCGGGTTATAGTATTAATAGTAGTTAACTTATGAGGGGGTCAATTAGTTTGGATCCCCGCCATCCAATACCTATGGGCATTGAAGGAGATCCTACTAAATTTGACCCAGGTCCCTTGCAGGACCTCTAAGCGCTGAACAAGGGCAAGACCCTTACCAAACCGTTCCCTTAACCCCCGACCAGGTAGCCAACATACCTCCATATAGACCGTGTAGATATGAATGGTGAAAATCTTTTATTTTATATAGACAGTAAAATAATGCCAAGACACCACGGACAAACGATAAGGAAAGATCACCTTCAACATAAGCAACTAGTTATTAAAGTCATTAATACAAAACCAAATAAAAAGTGCAAAAGATTAAAAATAAAAAGTATTATACTAAACACTTGTCTTCACCAAGTGATGTAAGAGACTTAGGCAAACATGGCCTTGATTGTCAAGAACTCTTACGATCAATCTTGGATCCCGAGACGACTCACACACTCTCCGATGGACAATGGATGATGGTGGTGGATGATGGTGTTATGGTGGTGGTGGGTGGTGGATGAAGTGTGAGAGAGGTGGTGTGCCAAGGGATCAGTTGGAATGAAACCAAGCACTCCTATTTATAGGCTGAACAGAAGGCTGGGCACGGCCCCGTGTCCGCTGGACACGCCCCCGTGCCCGTCTGACACTCTCTCTCTTCATTAACTGTAATTCGCAATTACAATTAATGCGCCTGCTGTACTTTCGCCACGCCCCCGTGCTCACTGGACACGGCCCCGTGGTGGGCAATAGAAGCTTCTACATGTTTGTCTTTTCTGCTGCTTCTTGGGCATGGCCCCGTGCTGGCTGAGCACTGTCACACCCCGACCACGTAGAACATACCAAACGTGGCGGAAATGTCGGGGAGTGTTGTAACAAAATTAATTGTTTCAAATCCATGGCAATTGAAGTTCCGTTTTATTGATCAAACATGAAAGTTTACATTGTTTAAACAAGAACCAGATAGTACATAACATAAATTAACTAGTTCTTGTCTCGTTTTAAGTTACTAAGGCACAGGTCCGCCTAAGTATATCTTGATAAGTCCTATGCATCATCTCCTGAAAACACATGTGAAAATAGGTACGTCAGCATAAAAATGCCTGTGAGATACATTGGTTTTGTGAAAACGGAATTCATGACTTATGTTTGAGAAATGTTTTAGTCATGAACCTTGTAATTTGCTTTGTCTTGTAAATCATTTGAAAAACGATAAGATCAGATGATATGTATAAATAAGAGAACACTGTATGGTTAAATGAATAACCAAGTAAAATGAGTTTGTATAAGATAAGTCGTTTGTAAAACAATGTCTTGTGAAGAATATGTTATTTGTGTAAAATGTAATGTATCTAAACTGAAATGACTTGGATAACGCTACGATATGTAATACTATACAAGCATTTATATATAGGAAGTACCAGCGGCGTATCCACCATGTTTGTATCATATTACATACGCCACGTTACACCAACCATTTACCCAAACCATCCACCATGTAAATTGTTCATGTATAAACCAAATGTCAAGTGTTATTGTGTAAACCATGTAGAAATGTCTATGTTCAATGTAAACCACCAAGTATGTGTATCGATGTCAAAATGTTTATGTTCGATGTAGATAATGTAATGTGTACCCAAAATATAACTTGTATGGTAAGCGAGATGTATCAACTTAAACCATATGTAAAATGCACAAAGCAAGGTGTTGAAGTTAAACATGGTTTAAATCAACGTTATGTTTTGTGGAACAATGCATGATCAAATGTAAATCATGTAATATGTAACCAAAATGATATGTATGGCTAGTGAAATATATCAACTAAACCATATGCACGAAAACATAGTATTGAAGTAAAACTTGGTTTAAATCAAAGTTAAGTTCTGTGGAAATGCATGCCATACTGATATTAACATTTATGCGGTATTGTGAAATATGCATACATCCAAGCCTTGAGACTGTGGCGATAAACCCTTAAACAAATTAAAGGTTTATCTGAGTTATGTATATCGAATTCGGTCATTCCTTCCAATCCTATCAAACCCAGGATTTCAGAAACGGGAGTTGTCAATTCCTATGGTACCACTACCTACTAACGAACGGCGTAGCTAATGTTAATGAATGTATTGTCCCATGTTTAAACAAACCAAATGTCATAACAAAATGAAGGCATGTGATGTAAACAATTGTACTAAGTATGCTAAGTAAACATACGAAGCAGAAATGTTTATGTAAATCAATGTGCCCATATGCTGAGTAAACATATGCAGCAGAAATGTTCATGTAAATCAATGTGCCCATATGCTGAGTAAACATATGCAACAGAAATGTTCATGTAAATCGATGTATCCATATGCTGAGTAAACATATGCAACAGAAATGTTCATGTAAATCAATGTGTCCATATGCTGAGTAAACATATGCAACAGAAATGTAATGTAAATCAATGTACTAAGTACGCACACAATCGGCATACATAGCATAAAATGTAATGAAATCATGTACTATAATATACTAATGAGCATAGCAGATATACGATGTGAAAACATGGAAAGCATGAATGTAACAGATAGGCACATGTGTTTCACCCCAAAACAATTTGGAAAACAGTAAAAGAGGGGTTCAATGTACTCACCTGAGATTGCTTTGAGTTCTTGTATAATGACCAAATAATGCTAGAGATCACGGAATATCAAACGGCACCTAATAGGTAGCTACGTTAATATATACCGGACCTAAATCGGAAGATCGGATAGTGTGCGGGTTCGTAAACCAAACGAGTATGGAGACTCGTGTAATATGGTTTAACAAAGCCTTTATACTGAAATAAAACCTAACCTAAGTGCTTGTGACCCTTTACGACCCGTTTAGGTAGCTTATGCTACCTTAACGTGTCGTTCGCGTAGAACGCGTTTGGAACGCCTAACATCGTGACCACAAGTTGGAACTCACGGACCGGGATGTGAAGGTCCTCAAAAACAAGAGAATCCCTCTTGTTCGAGTTCGTTGGAACTCCAGACGTGGCCCAGAGTACACCTGGGAACGCGAAGACAGGATGACAGAAAAGTACCCCCAGTTATTCGGAACCAATGCAACCACTACTGAGGCTGAAGCTCCTACTGCGGAATTTCGGGACGAAATTCCAGATCAACGGGGGGAGGATGTGACACCCCAGAAAAACCAGTGAACAATACAACTTACCTAGCTTCCTCAGTGAGTGCGTACCAAATTTCGGGACGAAATTTCTTTTAGTTGGGGATAATGTGACAACTCGTACTTTAGACCTATCTTGTAACGCTACGTGCTTATGTGAAATATATTATTTAAGGATATGTTTGTTATGTGCTTTGTGTAATATGTGTATGTATGTATGTTAATCTATGTGTATGTATGTATGTTAATCGAGCCCAAGCCACACAAACCGCACAACCATCACTCGATCGCACATGGCCATTGGGCCGTATTGTTTGCACACGGACCAAAAGGGCAGCCCATGATTGGGTTCGGCCCACCCACCTCACACGCATAACACTTAGCGTGTTTGTAATCCCCTCATATTTGCAAAACATTATCACACACAAAACCCTAGTCTCTCTCTCTCACTCGCTCAAACCCGACGGCACAAGGCAACCGAAGATCACCCTCCTGTTCGGATCACTTTCTCCTAGTTTGATTCTAATCGGTTAGTGTTTTGTTTATGTTTTGTTATTAATAGACGTTATGATTTCATGCTTAGAGTAAACCGATTAGAGTTGTATGATTATAAGCTAGAGCTGATTCGATGTTACCATGTTGATATGCTTTGTCCTCGGATTGATTGTTATGATGATTTTAGATTGAATGTTTGTTAATCGGCTGAAGAGTGTGTTCATATGCGGATGATAGGTGCAATCGTTAAATTATTATGTATTCTAGTAATCGGACCAAATCATACAATTCGATAAGATAATGGATATGTTGTTTATGTTTTGATTAGCTTAGGGTTCATGTGAATTTGATACTTGATTTCCTTGTTAGATCGATAATTGGTGGATTAGAAACTGTTGATTGATTGTGGTAATTTTGGAATCTATCGAATTGGTCAAAAAGAATTAATTGAAATTGTAACTGATTGCTTGATTCACGAGAGTTTGTTAACCGGTCGCACAAGGCATCTTGGTCGCACAAGATGTCCACTCACACAAATGGATCAGTCACACAAGCTGATCTGGCCGCACAAGCCGGACACACAAAGTCAATCGCACAAGGTTGCCTGTCGCACAAGATCTCTCGGACCGCACAAGGCAACTGGATCGTACGAGCCCTCACGGATCGCACAAGTGTTGATCCTGGTCAAATGTTGGGCCGTAACTATGTTAGGTAATTATTGTTTTGTTATTGGACCGAGTAAGCCCAAGGCCCACTCGCACAAGGCCGGTACAATCGCACAAGTCACTCACGTATAGTAATTGGGCCGATATTGTATTATTGGTTTGTTGTGTTATTTGGGCCGGGAACTATTGAATTTCATCGGGTGGACCGCACAAGGATGTTGGACTTGTGCGAGTCCAAATCTTGCATACGTTATTAACTGTTAAAGTGCATTTGACTGACTACGTGTTGCCATGATAAATACGTGTTTGCCATGACTTATACATGCATAACTTGAAGTCAAAACCTGACTTGTATGATAACCCTGCTAGGACGTGGTTGACCAACCCTAGTTCAAGAACCCTTTTCTTTTGTGTATCTGCCGAGCAACCAGAGGTGAGTTCACACAGCCAAGGCATGGGGTTCCCAGGGTGGGAATGGGATTGGATGATTATTTCGTGCGTACTTAGTTAATGGAACCTAATGATATGGTCCTCAGGGTGAGGATGGTAAATGATAAGATACGGCTAGACTAGTATACCTACTTGAACTGATCTCCGCACACACGCCAGGGGTTGGCTGCGATATTATGACTAATCTTCGCACACATGCCTCAGGAAGGCTGCGAACTATACATACTAAACTTCGCACACATGCCAGGGTGGCCAGCGATACAAATATACATAGTCTAGAATACTTGAGAACTTTCCCTAATCTTCGCATACATGCCTAGAGGGCTGCGATACGAACTAATACGATACATGATTACATGAATGAACGCAATGCTTACTATACCATTACTATTACTGAACTTACTTTCTGTGAACTCGCTCAACTAGTTGTTGACTCTCTGCTGCATGCCTTGCAGGACCTTAGGTACATTATGGAGCTTGCACAGGGAGGAGCAGGTCGTTGTGGGATACGGATCGTGAACGATATTTGAACTTATAACTTATTTTGGGTTTTCATTATTATGCTTCCGCTACTTAAACAAAGTTTGGTTTTGAACATCAATCATGTCGTGATGAATTACTTTATCTACTTTTTTATTATATGCTATGTTTGATATGATTGATGGCTTGATCCTGGTCATGTCACGCCTCCAAGCGGTGGTACTCCGCGTGTGGATTTTGGGGGTGTGACAACTTTGATGCTCACGAGTAGTTTGGCTACAAAATACACAAGAATGCGCCTTTTGGCCGAAACTACGACTCGTCACTGAGCCTAGATAACGTGGTAATCAGTAGGTATAGTCGCCATGGACTATGACCATCGTGATCACGCTCACGTAATGAACTTCGTGTCGACCATAGGCTGGTCACACGGAAAGTCAAACAAAACTTTGACTTTCAGACTCGAAAAGCGAATAAAAGAACGAAAGAATACTTACGGAGGGTCCCCGAATGCTAATCTAGATCAAAGAACTCAGGTATGAAGCAATGGCTCCAACTTAGAGTTTTAGATCTGATTCTTGTGGGTTTTGCATCAAAAGGGGGGGGGGGTATTTATAGGAAAAGTGGAACCGTTAGGATCGTTTCTCGAATAACGTGCCACGATCTTGTGCGTACACTTGTCAAAATGTTATGGTTACTGAATAATGGCCCTTGGCCTTTGATTGGGTGAAAAGGCAATTGGACCTTTCACTATTTGAAGGGGCAAGCAGCTGGGTTCAATGAATCTGCTGTACTGGGGACCCCTTACGGACCGTATGGGCTTTGGCTTACGGTCCGTAAGCCCCTAGTTTGGCAGATTTACAGTTTTGGTCCCTACAGCTCCAAAACTTGGTATTTAATGCATTTTTGACACGTTTAAGCCCCGTTAACCCCATTTCAAAGCTCTAAAATGAAGTTAAAGTATAGGGAACTTAAAATGTGCTCAAAAATATGTCGGATGTCGGTTCGTTTGGCCGTACGGTCGCAATGTTCGGTTAATTACGACGGAAAGCGCACAAGCGCGAAAGACGATCCAAATTGCGCGACGAACGGATTTTTCTCATGCCATACACTAAGGCATAATATAAGGATGCTTACATAAAATTTTGGATGTCCGGATGTATTCAGAACGTAAGTTATGCGCGAAAGTGCAAACTTGTGCACTTTTTGACACTTTTAGCCCCTGAATGATCCAAAAGTTTATTTTAGCATACCAAACCTCTCAAAGCCTATTTCTAAGCTATGTAAAGGATATTTATGGTATGTTTAACTTATGGACATGTTCCGGAGTGTTCGTTACAGTCCAAATTGGCATACTTTCGCAGTTTGTCAAGTTTAGTCCCTGTAAGCGAATTAACTTGTTTTTGCCATACCAAAGCCTTCAAAACTTATTTCTATGTTATATAAAGGTTATTTAAGGTATGTTGAGTATATGTTGCTGTTCCGGAGTATTTGTCGCATTAAACTGAATACGTTTACGCACCAGTTTGCGTATAACTCTCCAGGAAGCGATGTAGAGCTCGAAATCGAACAAGAGTTGATATGTGCAAACGATACACATATTTATACAAGTCCAAAGTATGAAATACAATAATTCATTGGTTTGGAGTTTGTTTGATGGTTTAAGTGACACAGGTGTCACAAGCACGGGGCGTGTTCAGGCTTCTGTTTTCTCTTCTTTGCTTGGGAGGATGCCGTTGAGGGTTCGGGCAGTCTACTTTTGTTCCTTTTCTTGTATTTATGTTAGAATTAGCTGTCTTTTTGCTTCTTTTGTGAATTTGAGCTCATTTATTCCTGAAAATACAAAAGGAAGACAAAAACACTCTTTTTCCAACATTAGTACTTAAAAAGGGTTAGTTTTATGCCTTATTTGATGTAATTCATATGTTGCATTTTACACACATCAAATACCCCCACACTTGAACTTTTGCTTGTCCTCAAGCAAAACTCTTTAAATGTGGCTTACACTCCCAAATGGAATGGGTAGAAGAGAAGGTTTTTGGCTTGTCATAGAGTGTCGGGAATCCAAGATCTTTTTGGGTTTTGTTTTTATTTATTTAAAATCCTATTCGTTATGATTTATTTAGAACGTTTCATAAGATAAATTACTTATTTGGGCATAACATGCCTTTTTAAAATTTCATTTATAAACAAGTTCACATACCTCACGGGAGAAATCACTCAACACTCGGCTGAAGGTGTATTTTTTAGTGAATCACTCGAGAGCGGCATGGAACTTACGCCTACCATAGGCTTGCCAAGCAATCAATCCTCCTCCTTTTTAACTTTATACCTTTGTAAATATCAAGAGGACTTTTTGGGTGAAGGGTTAGGCTTGGGCTAAAGGTGGGTGGTTGGGTTAGTGGTTAGTAAAAGGGCGAAAAGCGTAAAAAGCGTCGGTTTTCGTATAACACTTTGTTTTTAGTGACTTTTTATTTTGAAGTATTTCTCCAAACAAGCTTTTGTTTGCATAGCTTTGTTTGTTTTTGACTTCATCATTTTTTTTTGATGTCACACAAAAGAACGAGCTTGCGAAAAAAAAACCGAGCTTGTTACTAAAATAAAGGGTAAAAATAAAAAGGGTTTTTGGTGGGTAAAAAGGGTTTAGGGTAAAGAAACGAAAGGTTTAGGCTCAAAGGGGTTAACTAGGGGGATTTTGGGTAGGTGGTAAAAAAATGAAAAATAATGGTGTAGAAAGAAAAATGGTTAGTCCTAATGCCTCCATCATTTACTTACTTGGGTTTAAGTTGGTAAGGACCGGGAATGAATCGTCGTGGCAAGTTCTAGAGTTATAAGAACCAAGCGGCTATTCACACAAGAAACGAAAAATGAGCATTTAGTCTAAGGATGTAAATTTGTATGCTCAATAAAGGCTCAAAACTCACTTTTGTGGGAATGGGTTTTTAATGTGATCAAGTATATATAATCAAATTTTAACTAGACTTGTTATGCTGTTTCATAATTTTCTTATGTTGGTTCTTGTTATCACGACGCTCTCGGTTGTAAAATTTGTAAAAATATAACCTTATTAATCTTAGGATTCCTAACTTAAACTTTAGACAAGTAAAAAAAATGAAAATTTTTGAAAAAAATTTTGGGGTGTTTAGCGGTTCTAATAGAGTTTTGTGTAAGGCTTGTTGTTAGGACTTGCAATATTTCAAGGTGTTAGCTCCCCCCCACACTTAAATTACACATTGTCCTCAATGTGTCCCAAAAATAAATTTTTAGGTTGATTGGATGTGTAATGTGGTGTTAAAAAGCAAAGATTTATGTTACTGGCAGTCTGGACACGACCCCGTGGTGACCGGACACGGCCCCGTGGTGACCGGACACGGCCCCGTGTTCAGGTGCCAGTAACAAAAATTAAAGAAATGAGACAGAAGCCTGGACACGGGGGCGTGTCTGGTGAACACGGCCCGTGTCCAGTTACCTGAACTGGGCGTTTTTCTGCAGGTGGCTCAGCACGGGGCCGTGTTGGTTGAGCACGGCCCGTGTTGAGCCTTCTGTAATGGATATTTGTGTCGGGTCGCTTCTTTCTTTGTGCATGGGGCCATTTTTCTCGTTCCCTTTTTCATCCTTTACCACCGTGAGTGTGTTTTATTTATTATAAACCATCAAACTTTAGAAACCATCATTTCATTGCAAACATAGAGAGATACATATAGTTTCTAAACAAAATAAAATAAAAACTTAACTAGATAGGTAAGGAGATACACGAGGTTATCATAAAGGGTTCTACTTCTTTAAGAAAATTTCGGGAATAGTTTCCCGATGTAGTAAGACCTTTAGCCGATGGTTCTTCGGATGTTGTTCAAAGCCACTCTTCTATCTCCCTTGGAAGGAAGAAAGCGGCTTCATTTTCCTCAGTGGCTTGAGGAGGAACATTCACCGGGACTCCTTGCACCACCCTTTGCGGAGGCTCTTGGTGCATGGCATACCATTCGGCCGGAATGATGACCTCGGGCACTACGTTTCACGCTCATTGGGTTATTATGGGAACCAAAGGCGGGGAAGCGAGAAGGTTTAACCTCTGGTGCAAGAGGTTTACTTCTCGAAGACAGCCTTCCAACCCCACCGTCAGATGGTTAATACGGTCCACTAACGCTTCCTCTACTCCCGTCATTTCGTCTATGGCCTCCCTCAAGGCGTAAACGTAGTTCACCAGGGAGTCTTCTGCTGTGGACGACCTTCTCCCATTTCGGTTACCTCTTGATGATGATCCGCTTGTTCTGCTGGCCATTTTCTGTTGAAAGAAACCGAAAAAGCTAAATTTTTGCAAAACAGTACCTCGAACACGGCCCCGTGCTCGCTGAGCACGGCCCCGTGTTCAGTTGTCTGCAGGATTTTTGGCTAAGGATTCTTGGGGTTTTAAATTATTTTCATGATTTTTAACTGTGGTTTAAGCTTAGATAATTTAAAACAAAGTTATACAACTAACTTTAAACAAGAATCCGTAGCAAATAATCTTACAAACTCCACATAGAAGGTTGGAATCATGGAGTTTCCAAGCTTTCATGGAGGAGATGTTGAAAAATTTTTGAAAGAAGGGGAAATGAACAAAAGTGGAAGGGACAAGATGGTCCTTGGGAACCTTCTTTAAGCACTTACCTAGGATGGTATAGGTGAAGATCCCAGGAATCTCTGTCTTAGTGAAGTGGTCAAAAATGAGCAGGAATCAGGCTGCATTTAAAGAAAACGACAGCGCGCTGGACACGGCCCCGTGTGCAGAGAAAATCCTGACACATTTTGTCCGTATTCTGACATAATCAGCAGAGAATCTTTTAGGTGAGCACGGGGGCGTGTTGACCGGACACGGCCCCGTGTCTGGAGGCTGTCTTATGGAGTTTTGTTGTCCCTAAGGATCTTATTGATATCGGGTGGTTCCTTACTGGATGGAACAACCCCAAAGTGCCTAAGATACCTTAATTGTCCTATACTAAGGCGAGAACGCAAGAGGTTGTCGGTGAGGGTAATTCCTATTTTCATTCTAGGTGGACAAGTCCAACCCTTTCCCGGGCTCTCATTAAAGAAGGTGTATGCCGAATCGCTCAGGTCTATGTATGCACCGAACGAAGTCGATGGAGAGTCCTTCACGGCACAATCGGCACAGGGACGACTATCGTCCAAGTCTTTCTAGGTATGAAGGTATTTTCGGGAGCAACGAGGTTGTCGGAATGCGGTTCCAACATTTCTTCATGGTCATCGTCTTGGGGTGGATCAATAAAATCCTTCCTAAGTTCTTTTGACCAATTTAGAATTAGTTCTTCTAGTTGAAATAACTCGTCAAGGAACATTTCCCCTAGAATATCTGGCTGGGCGCATTCGAGGGAGAGATAGTGCTTATTTTTACTTTCGCCCCTCTTAAGGTTATAAGGAATCGGTGGGTCTATATAGTGGGGCCTATAATTTAGAAAATAACATTTTAATTCTTCATGTTCGCCTCCACATAATTGACACCACATACCATAAGAGTGCCGAAAGTAAAAAGAATTACTATCACTCATGTTTATGTCAGAAATTACCAACCGCCGGGATCTAACGGTTCTGTTTTCAGTAAGAGAATCTTGGGCACGGGGGCGTGTTGGGTGAGCACGGCCCCGTGTTCAGCTTACTGTCTGACTTAAAACAGGATTGCCAGTTCCAAAGATTGAGCACGGGGGCGTGTTCAGCGGGCACGGCCCGTGCTGAGCTCTGCAGAAGTTGAAAAATTATGAAAAATCCTAAAAATTTAAAAGAAAAATAAAAATATGATTAGGCCGTTGATTCCTAACTTTCTTAAAATCCTTGTGTCCCCGGCAACGGCGCCAAAAACTTGATGTGTGCGAGGTGTTATATATTTTTAATGTATAATTTGAGCCCTTTTACACTTTTAGCCAAGTTTTAAATTTATAAAACACGATATTTACTAACACTAAACACACATATGGGCAAGTGCACCCATCGTGGACGTAGTATAGTGTTGGTAAGATACCGAGGTCGTCCAAGGACACAAGAGCTTTTAGTACCGGTTTATCCTCAACGTCTAATCAAATCAAAAAGTTAGAAAAAAGGTTTTTAAACTAGAAAAAATAAAAACTAACTAAATGCTGAAAAATAAAAATAAAATAAAAACAGATAGACAAGATGAATCACTTGGATCCGACTCGTGTATTAGTATAATCTTTGATTATTTTCGCACTTTTGCACTTGTTTAAGAGATTATCTTAGTTATTGTAGTAGGCCCCTCTTTTGAAGGCGACGTTACCCTCAACCCAGTAGTTTGAGTCAGCAAGGATACAATCCTAAAGGGTTGGATTATTGGAAGATAATGAATTAAGTTATTAATGCAAATTGTGGTAGGCCCCGCTTTTGGCGGTGACGTTACCCTCAGCTAAGTAGTCTGAGTCAGCAGGGATACAGTCCTAAATAGCCGGGTTATAGTATTAATAGTAGTTAACTTATGAGGGGGTCAAAGAGTTTGGATCCCCGCCATCCAATACCTATGGGCATTGAAGGAGATCCTACTAAATTTGACCCAGGTCCCTTGCAGGACCTCTAAACGCTGAACAAGGGCAAGACCCTTACCAAACCGTTCCCTTAACCCCCGACCAGGTAGCCAACATACCTCCATATAGACCGTGGAGATATGAATGGTGAAAATCTTTTATTTTATATAGACAGTAAAATAATGCCAAGACACCACGGACAAACGATAAGGAAAGATCACCTTCAACATAAGCAACTAGTTATTAAAGTCATTAATACAAAACCAAATAAAAAGTGCAAAAGATTAAAAATAAAAAGTATTATACTAAACACTTGTCTTCACCAAGTGATGTAAGAGACTTAGGCAAACATGGCCTTGATTGTCAAGAACTCTTACGATCAATCTTGGATCCCGAGACGACTCACACACTCTACGATGGACAATGGAGGATGGTGGTGGATGATGGTGTTATGGTGGTGGTGGGTGGTGGATGAAGTGTGAGAGAGGTGGTGTACCAAGGGATCAGTTGGAATGAAACCAAGCACTCCTATTTATAGGCTGAACAGAAGGCTGGGCACGGCCCCGTGTCCGCTGGACTCGCCCCCGTGCCCGTCTGACACTCTCTCTCTCTTCATTAATTGTAATTCGCAATTACAATTAATGCGCCTGCTGTACTTTCGCCATGCCCCCGTGCTCACTGGACACGGCCCCGTGGTGGGTAATAGAAGCTTCTACAGGTTTGTCTTTTCTGCTGCTTCTTGGGCACGGCCCTGTGCTGGCTGAGCACGGGGCGTGTTCAGGCTTCTGTTTTCTCTTCTTTGCTTGGGAGGATGCCGTTGAGGGTTTGGGCAGTCTACTTTTGTTCCTTTTCTTGTATTTATGTTAGAATTAGCTGTCTTTTTGCTTCTTTTGTGAATTTGAGCTCATTTATTCCTGAAAATACAAAAGGAAGACAAAAACACTCTTTTTCCAACATTAGTACTTAAAAAGGGTTAGTTTTATGCCTTATTTGATGTAATTCATATGTTGCATTTTACACACATCAAATACCCCCACACTTGAACTTTTGCTTGTCCTCAAGCAAAACTCTTTAAATGTGGCTTACACTCCCAAATGGAATGGGTAGAAGAGAAGGTTTTTGGCTTGTCATAGAGTGTCGGGAATCCAAGATCTTTTTGGGTTTTATTTTTATTTATTTACAATCCAATTCGTTATGATTTATTTAGAACGTTTCATAAGATAAATTACTTATTTGGGCATAACATGCCTTTTTAAAATTTCATTTATATACAAGTTCACATACCTCACGGGAGAAATCACTCAACACTCGGCCGAATGTGTATTTTTTAGTGAATCACTCGAGAGCGGCATGGAACTTACGCCTACCATAGGCTTGCCAAGCAATCAATCCTCCTCCTTTTTAACTTTATACCTTTGTAAATATCAAGAGGACTTTTTGGGTGAAGGGTTAGGCTTGGGCTAAAGGTGGGTGGTTGGGTTAGTGGTTAGTAAAAGGGCGAAAAGCGTAAAAAGCGTCGGTTTTCGTATAACACTTTGTTTTTAGTGACTTTTTATTTTGAAGTATTTCTCCAAACAAGCTTTTGTTTGCATAGCTTTGTTTGTTTTTGACTTCATCATTTTTTTTTGATGTCACACAAAAGAACGAGCTTGCGAAAAAAAAAACCGAGCTTGTTACTAAAATAAAGGGTAAAAATAAAAAGGGTTTTTGGTGGGTAAAAAGGGTTTAGGGTAAAGAAACGAAAGGTTTAGGCTCAAAGGGGTTAACTAGGGGGATTTTGGGTAGGTGGTAAAAAAATGAAAAATAATGGTGTAGAAAGAAAAATGGTTAGTCCTAATGCCTCCATCATTTACTTACTTGGGTTTAAGTTGGTAAGGACCGGGAATGAATCGTCGTGGCAAGTTCTAGAGTTATAAGAACCAAGCGGCTATTCACACAAGAAACGAAAAATGAGCATTTAGTCTAAGGATGTAAATTTGTATGCTCAATAAAGGCTCAAAACTCACTTTTGTGGGAATGGGTTTTTAATGTGATCAAGTATATATAATCAAATTTTAACTAGACTTGTTATGCTGTTTCATAATTTTCTTATGTTGGTTCTTGTTATCACGACGCTCTCGGTTGTAAAATTTGTAAAAATATAACCTTATTAATCTTAGGATTCCTAACTTAAACTTTAGACAAGAAAAAAAATGAAAATTTTTGAAAAAAATTTTGGGATGTTTAGCGGTTCTAATAGAGTTTTGGGATGTTAGGACTTGCAATATTTCAAGGTGTTAGCTCCCCCCCACACTTAAATTACACATTGTCCTCAATGTGTCCCAAAAATAAATTTTTAGGTTGATTGGATGTGTAATGTGGTGTTAAAAAGCAAAGATTTATGTTACTGGCAGTCTGGACACGGCCCCGTGGTGACCGGACACGGCCCCGTGGTGACCGGACACGGCCCCGTGTTCAGGTGCCAGTAACAAAAATTAAAGAAATGAGACAGAAGCCTGGACACGGGGGCGTGTCTGGTGAACACGGCCCGTGTCCAGTTACCTGAACTGGGCGTTTTTCTGCAGGTGGCTCAGCACGGGGCCGTGTTGGTTGAGCACGGCCCGTGTTGAGCCTTCTGTAATGGAGATTTGTGTCGGGTCGCTTCGTTCTTTGTGCATGGGGCCATTTTTCTCGTTCCCTTTTTCATCCTTTACCACCGTGAGTGTGTTTTATTTATTATAAACCATCAAACTTTAGAAACCATCATTTCATTGCAAACATAGAGAGATACATATAGTTTCTAACCAAAATAAAATAAAAACTTAACTAGATAGGTAAGGAGATACACGAGGTTATCATAAAGGGTTCTACTTCTTTAAGAAAATTTCGGGAATAGTTTCCCGATGTAGTAAGACCTTTAGCCGATGGTTCTTCGGATGTTGTTCAAAGCCACTCTTCTATCTCCCTTGGAAGGAAGAAAGCGGCTTCATTTTCCTCAGTGGCTTGAGGAGGAACATTCACCGGGACTCCTTGCACCACCCTTTGCGGAGGCTCTTGGTGCATGGCATACCATTCGGCCGGAATGATGACCTCGGGCACTACGTTCCACGCTCATTGGGTTATTATGGGAACCAAAGGCGGGGAAGCGAGAAGGTTTAACCTCTGGTGCAAGAGGTTTACTTCTCGAAGACAGCCTTCCAACCCCACCGTCAGATGGTTAATACGGTCCACTAACGCTTCCTCTACTCCCGTCATTTCGTCTATGGCCTCCTTCAAGGCGTAAACATAGTTCACCAGGGAGTCTTCTGCTGTGGAAGACCTTCTCCCATTTCGGTTACCTCTTGAAGATGATCCGCTTGTTCTGCTGGCCATTTTCTGTTGAAAGAAACCGAAGAAAGCTAAATTTTTGCAAAACAGTACCTCGAACACGGCCCCGTGCTCGCTGAGCACGGCCCCGTGTTCAGTTGTCTGCAGGATTTTTGGCTAAGGATTCTTGGGGTTTTAAATTATTTTCATGATTTTTAACTGTGGTTTAAGCTTAGATAATTTAAAACAAAGTTATACAACTAACTTTAAACAAGAATCCGTAGCAAATAATCTTACAAACTCCACATAGAAGGTTGGAATCATGGAGTTTCCAAGCTTTCATGGAGGAGATGTTGAAAAATTTTTGAAAGAAGGGGAAATGAACAAAAGTGGAAGGGACAAGATGGTCCTTGGGAACCTTCTTTTAGCACTTACCTAGGATGGTATAGGTGAAGATCCCAGGAATCTCTGTCTTAGTGAAGTGGTCAAAAATGAGCAGGAATCAGGCTGCATTTAAAGAAAACGACAGCGCGCTGGACACGGCCCCGTGTGCAGAGAAAATCCTGACACATTTTGTCCGTATTCTGACATAATCAGCAGAGAATCTTTTAGGTGAGCACGGGGGCGTGTTGACCGGACACGGCCCCGTGTCTGGAGGCTGTCTTATGGAGTTTTGTTGTCCCTAAGGATCTTATTGATATCGGGTGGTTCCTTACTGGATGGAACAACCCCAAAGTGCCTAAGATACCTTAATTGTCCTATACTAAGGCGAGAACGCAAGAGGTTGTCGGTGAGGGTAATTCCTATTTTCATTCTAGGTGGACAAGTCCAACCCTTTCCCGGGCTCTCATTAAAGAAGGTGTATGCCGAATCGCTCAGGTCTATGTATGCACCGAACGAAGTCGATGGAGAGTCCTTCACGGCACAATCGGCACAGGGACGACTATCGTCCAAGTCTTTCTAGGTATGAAGGTATTTTCGGGAGCAACGAGGTTGTCGGAATGCGGTTCCAACATTTCTTCATGGTCATCGTCTTGGGGTGGATCAATAAAATCCTTCCTAAGTTCTTTTGACCAATTTAGAATTAGTTCTTCTAGTTGAAATAACTCGTCAAGGAACATTTCCCCTAGAATATCTGGCTGGGCGCCTTCGAGGGAGAGATAGTGCTTATTTTTACTTTCGCCCCTCTTAAGGTTATAAGGAATCGGTGGGTCTATATAGTGGGGCCTATAATTTAGAAAATAACATTTTAATTCTTCATGTTCGCCTCCACATAATTGACACCACATACCATAAGAGTGCCGAAAGTAAAAAGAATTACTATCACTCATGTTTATGTCAGAAATTACCAACCGCCGGGATCTAACGGTTCTGTTTTCAGTAAGAGAATCTTGGGCACGGGGGCGTGTTGGGTGAGCACGGCCCCGTGTTCAGCTTACTGTCTGACTTAAAACAGGATTGCCAGTTCCAAAGATTGAGCACGGGGGCGTGTTCAGCGGGCACGGCCCGTGCTGAGCTCTGCAGAAGTTGAAAAATTATGAAAAATCCTAAAAATTTAAAAGAAAAATAAAAATATGATTAGGCCGTTGATTCCTAACTTTCTTAAAATCCTTGTGTCCCCGGCAACGGCGCCAAAAACTTGATGTGTGCGAGGTGTTATATATTTTTAATGTATAATTTGAGCCCTTTTACACTTTTAGCCAAGTTTTAAATTTATAAAACACGATATTTACTAACACTAAACACACATATGGGCAAGTGCACCCATCATGGACGTAGTATAGTGTTGGTAAGATACCGAGGTCGTCCAAGGACACAAGAGCTTTTAGTACCGGTTTATCCTCAACGTCTAATCAAATCAAAAAGTTAGAAAAAAGGTTTTTAAACTAGAAAAAATAAAAACTAACTAAATGCTGAAAAATAAAAATAAAATAAAAACAGATAGACAAGATGAATCACTTGGATCCGACTCGTGTATTAGTATAATCTTTGATTATTTTCGCACTTTTGCACTTGTTTAAGAGATTATCTTAGTTATTGTAGTAGGCCCCTCTTTTGAAGGCGACGTTACCCTCAACCCAGTAGTTTGAGTCAGCAAGGATACAATCCTAAAGGGTTGGATTATTGGAAGATAATGAATTAAGTTATTAATGCAAATTGTGGTAGGCCCCGCTTTTGGCGGTGACGTTACCCTCAGCTAAGTAGTCTGAGTCAGAAGGGATACAGTCCTAAATAGCCGGGTTATAGTATTAATAGTAGTTAACTTATGAGGGGGTCAAAGAGTTTGGATCCCCGCCATCCAATACCTATGGGCATTGAAGGAGATCCTACTAAATTTGACCCAGGTCCCTTGCAGGACCTCTAAACGCTGAACAAGGGCAAGACCCTTACCAACCGTTCCCTTAACCCCCGACCAGGTAGCCAACATACCTCCATATAGACCGTGGAGATATGAATGGTGAAAATCTTTTATTTTATATAGACAGTAAAATAATGCCAAGACACCACGGACAAACGATAAGGAAAGATCACCTTCAACATAAGCAACTAGTTATTAAAGTCATTAATACAAAACCAAATAAAAAGTGCAAAAGATTAAAAATAAAAAGTATTATACTAAACACTTGTCTTCACCAAGTGATGTAAGAGACTTAGGCAAACATGGCCTTGATTGTCAAGAACTCTTACGATCAATCTTGGATCCCGAGACGACTCACACACTCTACGATGGACAATGGATGATGGTGTTATGGTGGTGGTGGGTGGTGGATGAAGTGTGAGAGAGGTGGTGTGCCAAGGGATCAGTTGGAATGAAATCAAGCACACCTATTTATAGGCTGAACAGAAGGCTGGGCACGGCCCCGTGTCCGCTGGACACGCCCCCGTGCCCGTCTGACACTCTCTCTCTTCATTAATTGTAATTCGCAATTACAATTAATGCGCCTGCTGTACTTTCGCCATGCCCCCGTGCTCACTGGACACGGCCCCGTGGTGGGCAATAGAAGCTTCTACAGGTTTGTCTTTTCTGCTGCTTCTTGGGCACGGCCCTGTGCTGGCTGAGCACGGGGCGTGTTCAGGCTTCTGTTTTCTCTTCTTTGCTTGGGAGGATGCCGTTGAGGGTTCGGGCAGTCTACTTTTGTTCCTTTTCTTGTATTTATGTTAGAATTAGCTGTCTTTTTGCTTCTTTTGTGAATTTGAGCTCATTTATTCTTGAAAATACAAAAGGAAGACAAAAACACTCTTTTTCCAACATTAGTACTTAAAAAGGGTTAGTTTTATGCCTTATTTGATGTAATTCATATGTTGCATTTTACACACATCAAATACCCCCACACTTGAACTTTTGCTTGTCCTCAAGCAAAACTCTTTAAATGTGGCTTACACTCCCAAATGGAATGGGTAGAAGAGAAGGGTTTTGGCTTGTCATAGAGTGTCGGGAATCCAAGATCTTTTTGGGTTTTATTTTTATTTATTTACAATCCTATTCGTTATGATTTATTTAGAACGTTTCATAAGATAAATTACTTATTTGGGCATAACATGCCTTTTTAAAATTTCATTTATATACAAGTTCACATACCTCACGGGAGAAATCACTCAACACTCGGCCGAAGGTGTATTTTTTAGTGAATCACTCGAGAGCGGCATGGAACTTACGCCTACCATAGGCTTGCCAAGCAATCAATCCTCCTCCTTTTTAACTTTATACCTTTGTAAATATCAAGAGGACTTTTTGGGTGAAGGGTTAGGCTTGGGCTAAAGGTGGGTGGTTGGGTTAGTGGTTAGTAAAAGGGCGAAAAGCGTAAAAAGCGTCGGTTTTCGTATAACACTTTGTTTTTAGTGACTTTTTATTTTGAAGTATTTCTCCAAACAAGCTTTTGTTTGCATAGCTTTGTTTGTTTTTGACTTCATCATTTTTTTTTGATGTCACACAAAAGAACGAGCTTGCGAAAAAAAAAACCGAGCTTATTACTAAAATAAAGGGTAAAAATAAAAAGGGTTTTTGGTGGGTAAAAAGGGTTTAGGGTAAAGAAACGAAAGGTTTAGGCTCAAAGGGGTTAACTAGGGGGATTTTGGGTAGGTGGTAAAAAAAAATGAAAAATAATGGTGTAGAAAGAAAAATGGTTAGTCCTAATGCCTTCATCATTTACTTACTTGGGTTTAAGTTGGTAAGGACCAGGAATGAATCGTTGTGGCAAGTTCTAGAGTTATAAGAACCAAGCGGCTATTCACACAAGAAACGAAAAATGAGCATTTAGTCTAAGGATGTAAATTTGTATGCTCAATAAAGGCTCAAAACTCACTTTTGTGGGAATGGGTTTTTAATGTGATCAAGTATATATAATCAAATTTTAATGTGATCACTTTTGTGGATAAAAGCATATGCACATGAGAGTTGGTTTTGTCTGGAGTTTGGATACAGTCGGCCTATTAATGATAAACACGACGAAATCAATCTCAATGATTTATCCGATGAAGATAAAAGAAAATTTTCTTATGAACAGAAAATGATTGCGTTAATCCAACAGTCCATCAGAGATGATATTTTTTCACTGTTGAATCATGATGGTTCATCAAAATCAGTTTGGGAAGCATTGAGAGTTAAAGACGAGGGAGGAAAACAAATTAAAAAAGAACAAAATTGCTTTACTTAAAAAAAGAATTTGATTTGTTTGACGGTTTGAAAGGTGAATTTGTAAGACAAATGATTGAAAGATTTTGTCACCTTAAAATCGAACTCAATAGGTTTGGAATTATAAAAACACGTGAGGAGCTAATTGATAAAATCATTGAAGCGTTACCACGAGCTGATCAGTGGCAAACATCTGTGTTCATTTTGAAAAATGATGTGTTATATGATACGATTACTTTAGATGTTTTGATTGAAAAGATTGAAAGTCACGAGCTTGAATTGCAGAAACAAAGCAAGATGAGCAATTCGTCACATCAACAAAATGTGGGTCTTTACTACAAGGGTAGTGTACCTTCGGTGACAGTCAGTGAATCGCTAAAGACTGCATATAGTGTTGAAAAGTCGAAAGACTCACAGAAAAGCTCATCAAATTATAATCCAGAGTAACATTCATCTTCCACAACTTCAAACTCCGAAGAATCTGAAGAAATTCTCTGCAATATAGCTCTAAAGTTGAAGAATTCTCCTGCAATGAGCATCAATGCTGCTAAACAACAAATGAGTTTTCTGGGATCGGTTCTGGAATCACATGAAGGTTTGGTAGTTGGGAAATTGGAAATTCTGAGCTAACAAAGGAAGATTACGACCAGATAGATCCGGAAGAAATGGAGCTCATTGATATAAGATGGTGTTTAGCTAGCTGCATTCGAAGAGCTCAGCGGTTCATGGAAATTACTAGTAGACAATCAATCGGTGGACCATCAACAAAGCTAGGCTTCGATAAATCAAAAGTAACCTGCTTCAAATGCAAGCAAAAGGGTCATTTCAAAAGAGAATGAAAAAACTTTTCCGTTGAAGAAACTGCTAATCCGTTTAAAGACGATTACTATCAAAAAGCGATCTATCACAGGAGCAGAGAGGAATCACCAAGGTTGAAACAAATTGAAAATAATTCTGATAAAGAAAAATCAAGAGCATGTGTTGTGATTCAAGATGATGAAGGATTCGACTGGAGTGAATTTCTTCCAGAAGAAGAATACGGATTCAACAAACATAGAGCTTGTGTTGTTGAGATAAAGGAGAAAACGAGAGAAGAAATTCTAAAAGAGAAAACGGAAAGAGAAAGATTCTTTGCAGGTTGTAGAATTGAAAAGATGCATGAAGAGTTTGAAGAAGCAAAGTATTATGGAAGGTATGACAAGAAGCGAGAATGTTACATCAATAAAAATGGAGATCCAATTGTTCATAGACAAGATGTGGTGTACAATAAGGGTGAGCAAAAGGAAAAACCCGACCCTACCCGACTATTACCTGACCCGACCCGAGAACCGATCAAACATAAAATACAGAACCGATTCACTACCCTAAATACAGGGTCGGTTCCGGTCCATAGGTCCAAGTCGGGTTTCACCATGAAAAGAACCGAGAACCGACCCGACCCGACCCGATTTTATATGAAAAAATGGAACCGATTTAAAACCTATGTACTTGGGTTCGGATCGGGTTGGGTATATTTTCGGTTTGGTTCTCGGTTATTTTCGGTCCGGACCTAAACTTGCTCACCCCTAGTGTACAATGATGTACTCGCTGTTATTCCTTTATCTGAAAAGGCTGGACAAGATAATTCGAGATGTGATGATAGCAAGTCTGAAGAAGAGGGATGAAGAAAGAATGAACAAGAATGTTGATAAGTTGGTTGATGATTTAAAGAAGGAAGCTGAGGAAGAGAAAGAAAAAGAAGACAAAGCAGTTGTCGAAGAAGCTGTTATTGAAGAACAACAAATAGGAGATGATCTGAAGAAGACAGAAGAAGCTGATGAGAAGCTGGAAAGATTGGTTGAAGTGGCTGATGCATTTGGTGAAGAAAAACAAAAGAGTGAAACTGATCAGACATAGACGGAAGAGAAAACCGAGGTGCCAATCATTGAGGTAAAAACTGATTCTGAAGTTTTAAATAAAACTGTTGAACAGTGCAAGAAATTCATGGAAACATGCAGTGCTTGTACTGAAAAAGATGAAAAATTCAGAACAAGAGACATTGAATTTACTAAAATTGAAAAAGTTTTCAATGAAAAATGCAAAGAAATGCTAGAAAATGAAAAAGTTTTGAAAGATAATGATGAAAAGCTAACACATAAATGCAAGAGTTTAGAAAAAGAAAATGAGATTTTGAAAGAAAAGGTTTCAAAAATGACTGAAGAGTGTGTACAAAAAGAAAATGCTTTCCAAGAAATGAAAAAGGAGTATGATTAAATAAAACTTGCATATCATATCACAAAAGAATCATATGAAGATGTGAAAAGTCAAATGAAACTTGTTCAATCGAGATTGAAATATTGTTCTGAAACATCTGATACGCTTAAGCGACAGTATCAAATAAAGCAACAAGTTGTAAACTCTTATATTGAAGATGTTGCTAAGCTAAAGCGTAAAATAGCTTATTTAGAACAAGATAACAACAAGTTACACAGTTATCACGCTTCATCATATGTTCTTGAACGCATTTTTAATCTAAAACCAAATGGTAAAGAATCTGAGCAAAACAAGAAAGGAATTGGCTCAGAGTATCATCAAGTTCCACCACCGTTTGAGGAAAAATTCACGTTCTATGATGACGAGAAGGTGGAAAAAGCTTTCAACATGGTCGATCAATTGCCAGTTAACATTGACGTAACATATTCCAAATCTGATGATTTTAGTGATTCAGAAGTGGTAGGTAAGGTCGTTGAAAGTGTCTTGAAAGAAGACGAGTCAGTTGAAACACGTAAATCTGAATCACGGGATGAAATGAAGGTAGTTTTCATGAAGGTTATCTGAAAAACTCAAAAACTGAGAAAAATGCGAATGATGATTCAAAAGGATTGGTTTATACCATGATTGGATCGGACATATTATTCTCAGATCTTGAAGTCCCGATTCAGAATGTGATTTCAGAAAAAACTGACAAAGTTTTCAAGATGATTGAAATTGAAAAATCCGAAGTTCCAAAGTTTGCTGGAAAAAGACACAAAACTTTTTATAACAAACCTGGTTACAAAAAGAAAAACATGAAGGCTGGGTTGGGTTATAAAAAGAAACAGAATTGGAAAAGAACTGAAACGCCAAACTATCAAAAAAATATGAATTTTGTTCATGGAACAAGTTCCGAAGAAGAGAAAGAACTTCAATTTAGACAACAGTCTAATGAAGAGTTCCATGCTCAGAAAAAACAACAGCAACAGGTCCAAGATGTTTCAAAGAGAACATGTTTTAAATGTGATCAAACTGGACATCTTGCTCACAAGTGTCCAAATCTAAAACCTGTTGGTGTTGAGACGAAAAGGAAGTCTGATGTTGTGAATCAGAAGTCAATCAAGTTTGATTTAAAGCAAACTTGGAAGCCGAAAATGTCGAAGGCTGACTCACAACATTCTTGGAAACCGGTGACACCTAGATTTAGAACAACACAATGTTGGAAAACAACAGTTGATGCAACAAAACCAAACCAATTTTGGAAACCAAAAGTTGTTGTTCAAAATCAAAATGTTCAAAATGAATCACGTTTTTACAAAAGAAGTGCTTCAAAAGGAATAAGCTGGGTGGTTAAGACACAACCTAGTTATGAACAGAAAACTGATTCAATAAAAAAGGATGAAGTAAAAAAAGAAAAGTTGTTTGTACCAAACAAAGAAAACTTTCCAAGATTGAATGAAGCATATTGTGTTGAAATGCCTAAGGTCAAACAGACCTGGGCTAAATTGTTCAAATGATTGAATTAGTTGAATGTGCTGGTGTTCCCGAAGGCAAATGAATGTGATCTAGAGGAGTATTGGAGCAGTCTGGCACAAGAAGAGGAGGTTGCTGATCCCTGCGATTGTTAAACAGGGAGTTGTTCAATTTTGTACATAAATAAACTATATTTCAAAAACCCTAAAAATTGAAAGATTTAAAAACCAAAAATATGTTTTCATTTTGTCAAAAATTGAAAAATCTAAAAATATGTGTTTGTTTTTTTTTTTTTGTCAAAAATTCAAAAAGTACAAAAATATGTTGATTGACTATGCTGAAACCCTCACGGCTGAACAAACATGATTAATTTCACAAGATTGAAAAACAGTTTTCAAACTGTAAAATATTAGTGTGTTGTAAATCATAGGGGTATATTTTCTACAAAACAGAGCATTAGAAGCAGAAAGTTGATGTCGAGACAAAGCTATCTACATCGGTTTGTCAAATTTTCTTTAAAATGTTTTGAATTTTAGGGGGAGTATAGCATTTTCAGAAAATCCAAAAACATTAGAAAATTTGAAAAAAGCCAAAAACATGATAAAATTCAAAAAGAGTTTTGTGTAAAAAGAGGAAATGATAGTACATCAGTAGACAGTCACAGTACGCAAAAGAAATGGAATGCTAAAAGTGATAAACGGTCTCACTGATAATATGCTAGTAGGTTTTTACACGCTTAGTAGATTGAATTCAAGATATAAACCTAAATATCAATACTTGCTTATCTCGTGGGGAACATCTCTCGGATACATGGGTAACCCCCGAAATCTTGTTTGAGAGATTGTCTGATTCTGAGATACTAGGTCTTTATACTATTTGATATCTGGGGTATTATACCTAGTCTTCTGATATTGCGGAAGCAATGGCCTAGACCTCGTATAATACTTTACGCGCTTTAAAAGCTAACCCTATGCATAAAAATTGAAAAATATCGAAATATATGAATCAATTGCACTTGAAGAAAATATTCTCTAAAGGGAACACACCTAAAGTCGAGCCTTCATCTCTTTGACTGAACGGAAGTTCAGACCTGAGCTCTCAAGGTCTTGCACTAACCTAGAATACAAATATCAAATTGGTATACTCACCTGTAAGACTGACTCTAGGGAATTTTAATACGGGAGTATATTCTGAGGTGGGACACGCGAATAAGTTAAGTTCTTAAAACACTAATTCTGTATCTCGAATCAGTTGAACTTTGTGTGAAAATTTAAGAGGATCAGTATACTGACAATCTAAGTGAATTGTTTAGAACTTAAAGTGTTATTAGCTCAACGGTGCTAGTGATTTGTCATAAACTTATATGATTATCTGACACGAACTCAAACAAAAATATTATCTTTAAATATTTCTGTTTTATGTTTTAGTAAAATACAAAAAGATTTTGCCTCTTCTTTATTTTCGACAATCGATGTCTGATTGCTGAGTTTCAAAATCTAAGTATGTTGATCGTGTTTCTAAAAATAAACATGTAACACCTCATAAAATTCATGTCCAATATTATATCGACACGTGTCATGGACTTTAAACGTGTAAAGAATTAATTTAGGGGGACTAAAGTTGACAAACAAAGAAAGTGTGTGAGTAAAAGGATTCAAAGTGTCAACATTGGATAATTATACCTTTCAACGACCCTACACGATGTTTATACCCTTAAACGAATGAATTATGAATCATATGAAGCTGTTTGTGGAAGAAAGTGAAAGTTTACAAACCGCAAGGGTTAAAAGTGTCAACATGTTTAATTTATACCTCTGAGTGACCTTTTAGCGAACCCGAAGCTTTGTAACGATTAATTATGCTCACTAGAATAAGTGATAAAAATTTCACAAGGTTTCGATATCGTATGAGAAAGTTACGCTAACATTCGTAAGTGAGGGGTTAAAAGCGTCAACGTTGAAATTTAGGGCTTTTCGGGTGATCGTAAAGCTAACTGATGACTTAACAAAGTTTGTATATAACTTAGGGTCCTTAAAAGTCAAGTTGGAAGGCTAAAAGTGCAAAATAATAAGTTAAAACAACTATTAAAAGGACCAGGGACCTAAAGTGCAATTCTGGCAAACTTCGTAACCGGATCTGGGAGCCATACCGGCCGCATAAGACTCTCTTATGTCTTATGCGGGCCGCGTGAAACCAGTAGGTACAGAATTCATGCACAGTTGTCTGTTTTCAGCAGGTTAACCGACTTATGAGCATGGTATTCGAAATCCAGAGGCTGGGCCAGTAGTTTTTCATGTATAGGGACACTTAGGATTGATCTAAGATCAGTTATAGGCCTTGTTGTAATGATCTTGTGTGATCAAAGTCCCTATATAAGGACACATTGTTGCAACACTTTTGCATACACTTTTAAAACCATTCAAACTAAATTTCTGGATCTATCTGGACCTCAAGCAAGATTCATTAGGCTCCTAAATCGTGCTAAGAACTTCAGTAAACTTCCTTAACCTCTCTTAATTCAATTTTAATTAGTTTAATGGCCCAAAGTCAAACCGTCGGAATTAAGGTTTGACTTAGTGATTAATCACTAATGGTCCAGTCAATTCTCGAATTGAAAGTGGCTATGAGTTGGTAATTATGTGGGTAATAAACCCTTATAAGGGCACCATCTGATTCCCACTCTAACTAGGTCAATTGTCGGGTCAAACTTGATTATAAAAAGTCAACAGAAAGCTAATTTTCAAATAAACACATAATTAAAAATGCAGAAGCCATGCAACCTGTTTTATCACTTATATAACTTGGTAATTAATGTAAGAACATGTCTAAGCATGTTCAACCCGACAATTTTGAGAATAGGCTCGGATCGGAACCGAAAGTCGCAAAAGTAGTCTTTTGCTTTGACTTTCAGTTCTGACCCGATTTAGCTTAGTTTAGACATGCCTTAGAGTTCCATTAGGACCAGGTTATAGGTTAGTATAACCCTCTGTGATTATACAACTTGGTTCCTAAGTTATCCGAATCATTTGCATGTTTCCGTTATATGCCTAAAAGTTGACCATTATGCCCTTTTGACCTTAAAACGGTATTTTTTGAAAATGTGAAAGAATAGAAACCTTTATTACTGATTTATAAACTTGCCCTAAAAATTTGACATCAGTTTGAGGTCTAGATTAGGAGTTATGCTCAATAGCGTAAATGGAAAGCTTTTTATTAATTAAACGGAATTATTAGCATATAGCCTATCTAAACCCAAATTTTGACACCAATATTTTTACCCGATGTAATATAATATTTTGGGATTTTTGAAGATTTTTATTTATTGTCGGTTATACCCTTTTCTTAAATAAAATGAGTTTTACATAACAGTTTGATACCAAACTTTTTGCTACTGATTTTATATGATAAATAAAATATTTTAAGCCTTCTGAAATGATAAAAATATCAGCTTTTCTTATAAAACTCGGAAATCGCTTAAAACCGCCTTTTTACGCGTTTTAAACGCATAGTATGAGTTAAAACTATTTTAAATATATAAGACTTAAAACCTACTGATATTTTTAGTAAATTTTTATACTTTAAAAGTAAGCAAAAGTTTTTAACTCAGATTTCCAGATTTGACCTTTAAAGCTTATATGAAATTACCAAAATGCCCCTTCGGTGCATAGTTTGGTTATAAATAATAAATTTCACATATATGCTATACTCTACTGATATAACTTATTAAATTAAGTATTTTTACTGATCAAATCAGACCTGAACCTCAGATTGATATTTAGTCTCTTTTATAACCCTTAAAATGACCAAAATACCCCTACGGGGCTTAATTTGAGTTTAAATTCGTTTTGGGCATAATGGAAGGTATCCTACTGATATCACAACATATTTAAGGCATATTAACTTAGGAAATCTGTATATGACTCTTATGGTTACCCGTTATGCATTTTTCGCGTTCGATACGGTTTATGTAACTAGTTTGCATGAATTGACCGAAACTTGTCAAACCTTATCATTTTTTTCTCAAATTCCAGAATGTGTTTAGTTTACCAATATTACACAAGTCTTCGAACTTGTCGGGTCTAAATCACATTCTATTCCAGTCTTCGCCTAATCATGCGTTTTGAAGCGTATATCTTCCTTTAAAACTAACCGGTCTAAGCATAGGCTTAAGTAAGACCCGTTAGGAATCTAAAGATTAATTAAACCTTCATTTCCAGATTTAGGGGACCAGTAAAAGCTACCTGTACTTATTTGATTGTATACGGCTGGGATAAATTGTATAAATTAGCTCAGGTAAATATTTTTAACTTATTTTCCGTTATACGGGCTTGGGATGCGGTATTATAATAATACCGATTGGTCGTGTGTAGTTATTAAAATCGGATTGTGATTATTATATTTACATAACCCGTTTTAATCTGTCTTGTTTGGTATATGGACTTTGGGGGGTTAATGACCATGTCCTGGATATCCTCGGCTCATTCATTGAAATGGCAACGACTTAAGCACGGGGTGTAGGCATACACCTGACAGTTGCGTATGTAAAAAGGTACTCCACAATAAGGAAATTCCTTGTGGGTATTATACCTGTGGCGTGTGAGTTAATCTTGTCCAGCTCTTCTAACCAGCCTTTACGGACAGCGAACATATAAATCTGTATAAAAGATTATTTTTATAATAATTGTCCCAAGTTATAAAAGATATTTTATGCCTTGTGAATTCAAATCAATTTTCTTAAATGTTTTCAAAATGAGTCAGTTAATTGTATTTACCAGTGTAAATTGACGTATTTTCCAAAAAGGCTAAGTGCAGGTACTAAACGGAATAGGCTGGCTACTCCTAGCATCAATAAAGAGTCTTGCAAGCTTAGATGCCTTTAAATCTGTTGAACAATGTTTCCTTTTAAATTCGATCCGCCTGTGGATCTTTTACAACCGTTTATGTAATACTTAATATTACTCTTCATCGTTTTGTAATGTATTTATCTTCTGCTTTCGCTGTGCATTAAATTATGTTGTTTAACTATGACGATATCAACTACGTCACGATACTCCCCACCGGGCCCACCGGTAATACGTGGAAAAATCGGGGTGTGACAGGTTGGTATCAGAGCCAACATTGAGTGAATTAAACACTAGCCTTTTGTGTTTAATCTCAATGACACAGTTTGCACATTCCTCGGTTTCCGAGTCTAGACAAAGAACATAGGACTAATCCTAATTCTTTTTTTTTTCTTTATATATTTCCTTTGTTGTTCTCCTTGTTTTTTTTAATAGGTTAACAAATATGCCACCAAGATTTAGAAGAGGACGAGGCAAGGCACCAATTAGTGGCCACGACCATGAAGTCGGGCCTTCTCACAGGCGAACTCCATCAGCAACCATGAGCACTAGTCCTTAAGAAGACTGGAGGACGTATTTGGAACCCGTGAGGCGTTCTGTCTCGCTAAGCTCTTCACCCTCGTATCATCACTCCTTTGGGCCGCACTCAGAAAATGAGCCTAATGATTCTCATCACTCCTTCATACCACCAGTCGGGGTCGCACCGCGCCTTTGATGACCCAACCCCGTTCTTCCAGAGCCGGTTCAACCAGGCCAACCAGGTGCAAGAACCAATGGGTTTTAACCCATTGGGACCAGAAGACCACTTCTCCGGTGACCATTCCATGGACATGGATGAAGACACGGATCCCACCGAACCACCGTCCGGTACGCCGACTCACCCCATCGAGATCTCAGATGGGTTGTCCTTTCATGGATCACCTTATCGTGGTCCAGATAGTTACGAGGCGAGGATTCCCGTTTTGTAGCAGTCACGCCACCGCCACCACCGTCGCCAGAGCAGCAGCCGCTTCCGGAGCCACCGAGGCGGAGAAGATCAGGAGCACGGATGTCCGTGCGAGGGGGATTCCATTTCAGCACCCCCCAACACTCCATTGGCAGTCACTACCCGCCACTATACGAAGACCCGCAGATGGGAGGGCCTTCAAACCCCGTCTCTGAAGTGGATTCTGCACCTATCGCGCCGCCACCAATGGGTTATGATCACCCGATTCCTGCATACGTCGGTTCAGCGGCGTACAACCCATTTGAGCAGCCGGCCCATACCAACTACAACTACGCTGAAGTTGACCCTTACCTGGTAGCATCGAACTACAATGCTCTTCATCTTGAAGGGCCCTATGGAGGTCCCTGGACGACCGGATACCCGACCTATGGGTATCAATACACGCCACCACCTCAACCTCTGCAGCCGCAGCAGTCGCAACCACCGCAGATCCAGCCGCCGCAACAGCAGGAGATTCTGCAAAGGTTGAGCCACGTGGAGCGGGAGGTTCGAGAAGAGCGTAGAAACCACCGGGGATTTTTAAAGGGTTTGGCAAGTTTAATCAAGGGGAAAAGCAAGAGGGGTTATTGAAGATTCTTTAATTATTTGTATTGTAATTTCCCTATTTCAATCAAGTCCCTGCGTGGACATCTGTTTCTGTATTCAGTCCCTGCGAGGACTTGTATTTCCAGTTTAGCCCCTGTGTGGGCATGTCATTTATGTTAAAGTCCCGTTTAGGGCATCCATGTACTCTTTTAATTTATTATGAAATGTGTTGAATTTTAATTATCATTGCATGCATAAATATAATATTTAAAATAAAATAAAATATCATTTCTTTTAAAAATAAATATGCCATTATATATTATATTAAAGGCAAAGCATAGTCCATATGTCATAATAAGACAGGGCCATAATGGTAGTTCCTTATTAAAATTCAAATTCTTGTTAACATCTGAAAACATGTTAACACTCCTGGCAAAATGTGATTCGATAAAATCGCATAAGTCATACTTATATTGGATTCTTCCAATTCCTTAATTATCATTTAATCATCCATTAACCATTGGGTATCAGCCCAATGACCACTAGCCCGCATTCTAACCCGGAGCTGGCGGGTTCGAGTCTTGCTCGTTCCCAATGCCCCTACGGTAGCGGATTTATCCCCAGACTCAGGCTTGCTGGGTGGCGGTCTGCGAGGTGGGATCACCTCGGCGGTTGGGAGGACCATCCCCCATTTAATCATCCATTAGTGATGAAGTGCCTATGGGCCATATTCATTGTCATATAAGACAAAAGACAGTGGTGGTCTACGACTCCCTGTCAAGATGAGGTAATGAACTATGATTAAAACCTCAACACCTCGATCCTATAAGATCATGATCTAAAATTTAAAACTGTCCTTGTGACTTGGCTTTTGTGCCATTATTATATTTTAATTATAACTAAGGATTATTATAATGAAAAATCCTCAATGAATATATTTATCAATTAACCAATATGGTTTATTAATACCATGGTTAATAAATCATCAAGAATGATAATACTGTTATAGACTTCTGAATAAATTAAAATCATTACTTTATGTAGCAATCAAGCTACATGGCTGGGTCAGACGAAGTCAACAGTCATCCCAGGGAGAATCATGACACTTCCAGAGTCAATGTAGCAGGAGCGGGATTGCAGGCATTGATAGATAATGCTATTACACGAGCTCTGGACAGGTAGCTCAATGAATCTAGTGGTACCCATGTCAGAACTCAGTCTGTACCACACTCAAAACCACCCTCAAGAACTCATACTGCTCACAAGAGTGATTCTCATCACTCATCAAACTAGAGGAGTGTTCCATCTAAGAGAGTTGTGCTAAATCAAGAACCACGTGATAAGGGTTGTTCTTACAAGTATTTCGTCTCCTGCAAACCCAGGGATTTCACTGGGGAAAAAGGAGCTATTGACTGCATGACATGGTTAGACGAAATGGATACCGTGGTTGATATTAGTGGTTGCGCTAATAGGGATGTGGTAAAGTTTGTATCTCAGTCATTTAAAGGAGAGGCACTAGCTTGGTGGAGGTCTTTGATTCAAGCTACTGGAAAGATCCCATAATACAATCTGACATGGGATCAGTTTGTTGCTCTTATTAAGGAGAATTATTGTCCTCAACATGAGGTTGAGAAGATCGAGACTGACTTCTTGTCTTTGGTTATGAAGAACCTAGACTGTCAAGCATATTTAACAAGCTTCAACACTATGTCTTGATTGGTTCCTTACTTGGTGACGTCGGAACCAAAGCGAATAGCTCGCTTCATTGGGGGTTTAGCCCCAGAAATCAAAGCCAGTGTGAAAGCATCTCGACCTGCTACTTTTAGGTTAGCAGCTGATTTATCTTTATCTCTTACTCTGGATGTGGTCAGGCCGAGATCGCTTAAGAGTTCGGAAGAAGGAAAGAGGAAACGTAAGGATGATAACTCACGACATTCTGACAAGAAGAAGTTTGGGTCTAACAAGGGTAACCAGCAGGCGGATGAGAAGCCTAAATGCAAAACCTACCAGAAGCGTCATTTTGGAAAATGCAGGTTTGAGTCAAAGTGTCAGTCAAAACCGATTATATGTGGGATACGCAAATCCAAAGAGCACAAGACATTAGACTGCAAGAAGATAAAGGATGCGACATGCTATAACTGTAATGAGAAGGGGCATATCAAGTTTAACTGCCCAAAGTATGCGAAGAAGACTGAAGATGGGAAGAAGACCAATGCTAGGGTCTTTCAGATGAATGCACAAGAAGCGATCCAAAATGATAACGTAATAACAGGTACCTTTCTCATCAATGATGTTTATGTAAGGGTATTATTTGATTCGGGTGCAGATAAATCATTTGTAGATAATAAGTTTTTTAAGTTATTGAATCTGCCTGTTAAAACCCTAAGCATAAAGTATGAAGTAGAATTAGCCGATGGTACCATAGAAACTGCTTCAACCTTGTTAGATGGATGTTTCATATCCATTAGGAACCACTCTTTTTCGTTATCCTTGCTTCTATTGAAATTAGCCGGTATCGACATAGTGATAGGCATGGATTGGTTATCTCATGACCAAGCCCAGGTTGTTTGTGATAAGAAACAAGTGGTGATCAAGACTCCGTATGGTGAACCACTTACCATACAAGGAGATACTCAGTATAGGTTGCCTAAGCAAGTGTCTATGCTTAAGGCGTCAAGGTGTATGAAGAAGGGTTGTGTCATTTATATGGCACAAGTGACTATTGATGAACCAAAGCCAAGGATTGAAAACATCCCTGTCATTTCCGAATATCCAGAAGTATTCCCTGAAGAACTACCTGGTTTGCCACTAGATAGACAAGTGGAATTCATAATCGACATTATTCCTGGAGCAGCACCTGTTGCAAGAGCACCTTACAGGTTAGCACCGACAGAGATGAAAGAGTTGAGGACTCAACTGGATGATTTGTTGGCAAAAGGATTTATTAGACCTAGCTCATCTCCTTGGGGAGCACCAATCCTGTTTGTAAAGAAGAAGGATGGATCGATATATCTATGCATCGATTATCGCGAGCTTAACAAGGTCACAATCAAGAATAGATATCCATTGCCCAGGATTGACGATTTGTTCGATCAATTGCAAGGGGCAAGCTACTTTTCCAAGATCGATTTGAGGTCAGGTTACCATCAACTGAAGGTTAGAGATGAAGATGTGCATAAGACTGCATTTAGGACTCGTTATGGTCACTACGAGTTCTTAGTGATGCCTTTCGGGCTTACTAATGCACCAGCAGCATTCATGGACCTCATGAATCGCGTCTGCAAGCCCTACTTGGACAAATTTGTTATCGTCTTCATTGATGACATTCTAATTTATTCAAAGAATCAAGCTGATCATGAGAAACATCTTCGTTGCATTCTTAAACTCCTTCAGCAGGAGAAGCTCTACGCCAAGTTTTCAAAGTGTGAATTTTGGCTTCGTGAAGTCCAATTCCTTGGACATGTTGTTAGTGAGCGTGGTATCCAGGTGGATCCCGCTAAGATTGAAGCTATCATGAACTGGAAAGAGCCGAAGACGCCCACAGAGATTCGTAGCTTCTTGGGTTTGGCAGGATACTATAGGCGTTTTATTGAAAAATTCTCAAGGATTGTTGCACCCCTGACTTCATTAACCCGCAAGAATATCAAGTTTGACTGGGGTCCTAAGCAGCAAGAATCCTTTGATATCCTTAAACAGAAGTTAAGCAATGCACCTGTGTTGATATTGCCTGAAGGAATCGAAGAATTAGTGCGTTATTGTGATGCATCGCACACAAGTGTGGGATGCGTGCTTATGTAGAAGAGCAAAGTTATTGCCTATGCTTCTCGACAATTAAAGGTGCATGAGAAGAATTATACCACCCACGATTTGGAGTTGGGTGCCGTTGTATTTGCACTAAAACTTTGGAGGCATTATTTGTATGGTACCAAGTGTGTGATCTTTTCTGATCACAAGAGCCTTCAATATCTGTTTAATCAGAAGGACTTAAACATAAGACAGCATCGATGGATGGAGACTTTAAATGACTATGATTGTGAAATCCCATACCATCCAGGCAAGGCGAATGTAGTCGCCGATGCCTTAAATAGGAAGGAAAGGGTTAAGCCTATAAGAATCAATGCCAAGAGCATTGAATTAAAGAACAATTTGAATGAAAGACTGTTAGCCGCACAGAAGGAAGCCGTGTTAGAAGCTAACTATCCAAATGAAAAACTAGGAGTCACTGCAGAACAGTTATCATATAGCAAGGATGGAATCCTAGGATTGAATGGACGGATATGGGTTCCAATCTATGGAGGACTTAGGGAAGTGATCCTTCAGGATGCCCATAGTTCCAAATATTCTGTTCATCCTGGAAGTGACAAGATATACCAGGATTTAAAGGCAAATTATTGGTGGATAAGCTTAAAGAAGTCTATAGCCACTTATGTGGCCAAATGTTTGACGTGTGCTCAAGTTAAAGCAGAACATTAGAAGCCGTTAGGTTTGCTGCAACAGCCTGAACTTCCCACCTAGAAATGGGAAATGGTGACTATGGATTTTATCACCAAGTTACCAAAGACAAAGCGAGGAAATAATACTATTTGGGTCATAGTTGACAGGTTGACTAAGTCAGCCTACTTCCTACCTATTAAGGAAACACACAGCTCAGATAAGTTAGCTCGGTTGTACGTGGATGAGATTATATCTCTCCATGGAGTGCCAGTGTCTATCATCTCTAATAGGGACACGTGGTATACATCGCATTTCTGGAAAAGCTTTCGGTAGTCGTTGGGCACTCGATTAAACTTCAGCACTGCATATCATCCTCAGATGGATGGTCAGAGTGAGCGTACAATTCAAACGCTGGAGGATATGTTAAGAGCGTGTGTCATTGATCTAAGTGGAATTTGGGATGATCATCATCCATTGATTGAATTTTCATATAATAATAGTTATCATTCAAGTATCCAAGCTGCACCATTTGAAGCTTTGTACGGAAGAAAGTGCAGAACGCCCATTTGTTGGGCAGAAGTTGGAGATGTCCAACCAACAGGGCCTGATATAGTCCTGGAGACGACCGATAAGATTGTGCAGATACGAGATCGTCTTAAAGCTGCCAGGGATAGGCAGAAAAGCTATGCAGACAAAAGGCGTAAACCTCTAAAGTTTGAGGTTGGTGACAAAGTGTTACTGAAGGTATCACCCTGGAAATGGGTGATGCGTTTTGGCAAGAAATGCAAGTTAAGCCCAAGGTACATAGGACCATTCGAGATCATCGAATGTGTCGGATCAGTGGCTTACAAGTTAAACTTGCCTGATGATGTGTGTAAAATGCAACATATAAATTACATCAAATAAGGCATAAAACTAACCCTTTTTAAGTACTAATGTTGGAAAAAGAGTGTTTTTGTCTTCCTTTTGAATTTTCAGGATTAAATGAGCTCAAATTCACAAAAGAAGCAGAAAGACAGCTAATTCTAACATAAATACAAGAAAAGGAACAAAAGTAGACTGCCCGAACCCTCAACGGCATCCTCCCAAGCAAAGAAGAGAAAACAGAAGCCTGAACACGCCCCGTGCTCAGCCAGCACGGGGCCGTGCCCAAGAAGCAGCAGAAAAGACAAACCTGTAGAAGCTTCTATTGCCCACCACGGGGCCGTGTCCAGTGAGCACGGGGGCGTGGCGAAAGTACAGCAGGCGCATTAATTGTAATTGCGAATTACAATTAATGAGGAGAGAGAGTGTCAGACGGGCACGGGGGCGTGTCCAGCGGACACGGGGCCGTGCCCAGCCTTCTGTTCAGCCTATAAATAGGAGTGCTTGGTTTCATTCCAACTCATCCCTTGGCACACCACCTCTCTCACACTTCATCCACCACCCACCACCACCAGAACACCATCATCCACCACCATCATCCATTGTCCATCGTAGAGTGTGTGAGTCGTCTCGGGATCCAAGATTGATCGTAAGAGTTCTTGACAATCAAGGCCATGTTTGCCTAAGTCTCTTACATCACTTGGTGAAGACAAGTGTTTAGTATAATACTTTTTATTTTTAATCTTTTGCACTTTTTATTTGGTTTTGTATTAATGACTTTAATAACTAGTTGCTTATGTTGAAGGTGATCTTTCCTTATCGTTTGTCCGTGGTGTCTTGGCATTATTTTACTGTCTATATAAAATAAAAGATTTTCACCATTCATATCTCCACGGTCTATATGGAGGTATGTTGGCTACCTGGTCAGGGGTTAAGGGAACGGTTTGGTAAGGGTCTTGCCCTTGTTCAGCGTTTAGAGGTCCTGCAAGGGACCTGGGTCAAATTTAGTAGGATCTCCTTCAATGCCCATAGGTATTGGATGGCGGGGATCCAAACTCTTTGACCCCCTCATAAGTTAACTACTATTAATACTATAACCCGGCTATTTAGGACTGTATCCCTGCTGACTCAGACTACTTAGCCGAGGGTAACGTCACCGCCAAAAGCGAGGCCTACCACAATTTGCATTAATAACTTAATTCATTATCTTCCAATAATCCAACCCTTTAGGATTGTATCCTTGCTGACTCAAACTACTGGGTTGAGGGTAACGTCGCCTTCAAAAGAGGGGCCTACTACAATAACTAAGATAATCTCTTAAACAAGTGCAAAAGTGCGACAATAATCAAAGGTTATACTAATACACGAGTCAGATCCAAGTGATTCATCTTGTCTATCTGTTTTTATTTTATTTTTATTTTTCAGCATTTAGTTAGTTTTTATTTTTTCTAGTTTAAAAACCTTTTTTCTAACTTTTTGATTTGATTAGACGTTGAGGATAAACCGGTACTAAAAGCTCTTGTGTCCTTGGACGACCTCGGTATCTTACCAACACTATACTACGTCCACGATGGGTGCACTTGCCCATATGTGTGTTTAGTGTTAGTAAATATCGTGTTTTATAAATTTAAAACTTGGCTAAAAGTGTAAAAGGGCTCAAATTATACATTAAAAATATATAACACCTCGCACACATCAAGTTTTTGGCGCCGCTGCCGGGGACACAAGGATTTTAAGAAAGTTAGGAATCAACGGCCTAATCATATTTTTATTTTTCTTTTAAATTTTTAGGATTTTTCATAATTTTTCAGCTTCTGCAGAGCTCAGCCCGGGCCGTGCCCGCTGAACACGCCCCCGTGCTCAATCATTGGAACTGGCAATCCTGTTTTAAGTCAGACAGTAAGCTGAACACGGGGCCGTGCTCACCCAACACGCCCCCGTGCCCAAGATTCTCTTATTGAAAACAGAACCGTTAGATCCCAGCGGTTGGTAATTTCTGACATAAACATGAGTGATAGTCATTCTTTTTACTTTCGGCACTCTTATGGTATGTGGTGTCAATTATGTGGAGGCGAACATGAAGAATTAAAATGTTATTTTCTAAATTATAGGCCCCACTATATAGACCCACCGATTCCTTATAACCTTAAGAGGGGCGAAAGTAAAAATAAGCACTATCTCTCCCTCGAATGCGCCCAGCCAGATATTCTAGGGGAAATGCTCCTTGACGAGTTATTTCAACTAGAAGAACTAATTCTAAATTGGTCAAAAGAACTTAGGAAGGATTTTATTGATCCACCCCAAGACGATGACCATGAAGAAATGTTGGAACCGCATTCCGACAACCTCGTTGCTCCCGAAAATACCTTCATACCTAGTAAAGACTTGGACGATAGTCGTCCCTGTGCCGATTGTGCCGTGAAGGACTCTCCATCGACTTCGTTCGGTGCATACATAGACCTGAGCGATTCGGCATACACCTTCTTTAACGAGAGCCCGGGAAAGGGTTGGACTTGTCCACCTAGAATGAAAATAGGAATTACCCTCACCGACAACCTCTTGCGTTCTCGCCTTAGTATAGGACAATTAAGGTATCTTAGGCACTTTGGGGTTGTTCCATCCAGTAAGGAACCACCCGATATCAATAAGATCCTTAGGGACAACAAAACTCCATAAGACAGCCTCCAGACACGGGGCCGTGTCCGGTCAACACGCCCCCGTGCTCACCTAAAAGATTCTCTGCTGATTATGTCAGAATACGGACAAAATGTGTCAGGATTTTCTCTGCACACGGGGCCGTGTCCAGCGCGCTGTCGTTTTCTTTAAATGCAGCCTGATTCCTGCTCATTTTTGACCACTTCACTAAGACAGAGATTCCTGGGATCTTCACCTATACCATCCTAGGTAAGTGCTAAAAGAAGGTTCCCAAGGACCATCTTGTCCCTTCCACTTTTGTTCATTTCCCCTTCTTTCAAAAATTTTTTCAACATCTCCTCCATGAAAGCTTGGAAACTCCATGATTCCAACCTTCTATGTGGAGTTTGTAAGATTATTTGCTACGGATTCTTGTTTAAAGTTAGTTGTATAACTTTGTTTTAAATTATCTAAGCTTAAACCACAGTTAAAAATCATGAAAATAATTTAAAACCCCAAGAATCCTTAGCCAAAAATCCTGCAGACAACTGAACACGGGGTCGTGCTCAGCGAGCACGGGGCCGTGTTCGAGGTACTGTTTCGCAAAAATTTAGCTTTCTTCGGTTTCTTTCAACAAAAAATGGCCAGCAGAACAAGCGGATCATCTTCAAGAGGTAACCGAAATGGGAGAAGGTCGTCCACAGCAGAAGACTCCCTGGTGAACTACGTTTACGCCTTGAGGGAGGCCATAGACGAAATGACGGGAGTAGAGGAAGCGTTAGTGGACCGTATTAACCATCTGACGGTGGGGTTGGAAGGCTGTCTTCGAGAAGTAAACCTCTTGCACCAGAGGTTAAACCTTCTCGCTTCCCCGCCTTTGGTTCCCATAATAACCCAAAGAGCGTGGAACGTAGTGCCCGAGGTCATCATTCCGGCCGAATGGTATGCCATGCACCAAGAGCCTCCGCAAAGGGTGGTGCAAGGAGTCCCGGTGAATGTTCCTCCTCAAGCCACTGAGGAAAATGAAGCCGCTTTCTTCCTTCCAAGGGAGATAGAAGAGTGGCTTTGAACAACATCCGAAGAACCATCGGCTAAAGGTCTTACTACATCGGGAAACTATTCCCGAAATTTTCTTAAAGAAGTAGAACCCTTTATGATAACCTCGGGTATCTCCTTACCTATCTAGTTAAGTTTTTATTTTATTTTGTTTAGAAACTATATGTATCTCTCTATGTTTGCAATGAAATGATGGTTTCTAAAGTTTGATGGTTTATAATAAATAAAACACACTCACGGTGGTAAAGGATGAAAAAGGGAACGAGAAAAATGGCCCAATGCATAAAGAACGAAGCGACCCGACACAAATCTCCATTACAGAAGGCTCAACACGGGCCGTGCTCAACCAACACGGCCCCGTGCTGAGCCACCTGCAGAAAAACGCCCAGTTCAGGTAACTGGACACGGGCCGTGTTCACCAGACACGCCCCCGTGTCCAGGCTTCTGTCTCATTTCTTTAATTTTTGTTACTGGCACCTGAACACGGTGCCGTGTCCGGTCACCACGGGGCCGTGTCCAGACTGCCAGTAACATAAATCTTTGCTTTTTAACACCACATTACACATCCAATCAACCTAAAAATTTATTTTTGGGACACATTGAGGACAATGTGTAATTTAAGTGTGGGGGGAGCTAACACCTTGAAATATTGCAAGTCCTAACAACAAGCCTTACACAAAACTCTATTGGAACCGCTAAACACCCCAAATTTTTTTTCAAAAATTTTCATTTTTTTACTTGTCTAAAGTTTAAGTTAGGAATCCTAAGATTAATAAGGTTATATTTTTACAAATTTACAACCGAGAGCATCGTGATAACAAGAACCAACATAAGAAAATTATGAAATAGCATAACAAGTCTAGTTAAAATTTGATTATATATACTTGATCACATTAAAAACCCATTCCCACAAAAGTGAGTTTTGAGCCTTTATTGAGCATACAAATTTACATCCTTAGACTAAATACTCATTTTTTGTTTCTTGTGTGAATAGCCGCTTGGTTCTTATAACTCTAGAACTTGCCACGACGATTCATTCCTGGTCCTTACCAACTTAAACCCAAGTAAGTAAATAATGGAGGCATTAGGACTAACCATTTTTCTTTCTACACCATTATTTTTCATTTTTTTTACCACCTACCCAAAATCCCCCTAGTTAACCCCTTTGAGCCTAAACCTTTCGTTTCTTTACCCTAAACCCTTTTTACCCACCAAAAACCCTTTTTATTTTTACCCTTTATTTTAGTAACAAGCTCGGGGTTTTTTTTTTCGCAAGCTCGTTCTTTTGTGTGACATCAAAAAAAAAATGATGAAGTCAAAAACAAACAAAGCTATGCAAACAAAATCTTTTTTGGAGAAATACTTCAAAATAAAAAGTCACTAAAAACAAAGTGTTATACGAAAACCGACGCTTTTTACGCTTTTCGCCCTTTTACTAACCACTAACCCAACCACCCACCTTTAGCCCAAGCCTAACCCTTCACCCAAAAAGTCCTCTTCATATTTACAAAGATATAAAGTTAAAAAGAAGGAGGATTGATTGCTTGGCAAGCCTATGGTAGGCGTAAGTTCCATGCCGCTCTCGAGTGATTCACTAAAAAATACACCTTCGGCCGAGTGTTGAGTGATTTCTCCCGTGAGGTATGTGAACTTGTATATAAATGAAATTTTAAAAAGGCATGTTATGCCCAAATAAGTAATTTATCTTATGAAACGTTCTAAATAAATCATAACGAATAGGATTGTAAATAAATAAAAATAAAACCCAAAAAGATCTTGGATTCCCGACACTCTATGACAAGCCAAAAACCTTCTCTTCTACCCATTCCATTTGGGAGTGTAAGCCACATTTAAAGAGTTTTGCTTGAGGACAAGCAAAAGTTCAAGTGTGGGGGTATTTGATGTGTGTAAAATGCAACATATAAATTAAATCAAATAAGGCATAAAACTAACCCTTTTTAAGTACTAATGTTGGAAAAAGAGTGTTTTTGTCTTCCTTTTGAATTTTCAGGATTAAATGAGCTCAAATTCACAAAAGAAGCAGAAAGACAGCTAATTCTAACATAAATACAAGAAAAGGAACAAAAGTAGACTGCCCGAACCCTCAACGGCATCCTCCCAAGCAAAGAAGAGAAAACAGAAGCCTGAACACGCCCCGTGCTCAGCCAGCACGGGGCCGTGCCCAAGAAGCAGCAGAAAAGACAAACCTGTAGAAGCTTCTATTGCCCACCACGGGGCCGTGTCCAGTGAGCACGGGGGCGTGGCGAAAGTACAGCAGGCGCATTAATTGTAATTGCGAATTACAATTAATGAGGAGAGAGAGTGTCAGACGGGCACGGGGGCGTGTCCAGCGGACACGGGGCCGTGCCCAGCCTTCTGTTCAGCTTATAAATAGGAGTGCTTGGTTTCATTCCAACTCATCCCTTGGCACACCACCTCTCTCACACTTCATCCACCACCCACCACCACCAGAACACCATCATCCACCACCATCATCCATTGTCCATCGTAGAGTGTGTGAGTCATCTCGGGATCCAAGATTGATCGTAAGAGTTCTTGACAATCAAGGCCATGTTTGCCTAAGTCTCTTACATCACTTGGTGAAGACAAGTGTTTAGTATAATACTTTTTATTTTTAATCTTTTGCACTTTTTATTTGGTTTTGTATTAATGACTTTAATAACTAGTTGCTTATGTTGAAGGTGATCTTTCCTTATCGTTTGTCCGTGGTGTCTTGGCATTATTTTACTGTCTATATAAAATAAAAGATTTTCACCATTCATATCTCCACGGTCTATATGGAGGTATGTTGGCTACCTGGTCGGGGGTTAAGGGAACGGTTTGGTAAGGGTCTTGCCCTTGTTCAGCGTTTAGAGGTCCTGCAAGGGACCTGGGTCAAATTTAGTAGGATCTCCTTCAATGCCCATAGGTATTGGATGGCGGGGATCCAAACTCTTTGACCCCCTCATAAGTTAACTACTATTAATACTATAACCCGGCTATTTAGGACTGTATTCCTGCTGACTCAGACTACTTAGCCGAGGGTAACGTCACCGCCAAAAGCGGGGCCTACCACAATTTGCATTAATAACTTAATTCATTATCTTCCAATAATCCAACCCTTTAGGATTGTATCCTTGCTGACTCAAACTACTGGGTTGAGGGTAACGTCGCCTTCAAAAGAGGGGCCTACTACAATAACTAAGATAATCTCTTAAACAAGTGCAAAAGTGCGAAAATAATCAAAGGTTATACTAATACACGAGTCGGATCCAAGTGATTTATCTTGTCTATCTGTTTTTATTTTATTTTTATTTTTCAGCATTTAGTTAGTTTTTATTTTTTTCTAGTTTAAAAACCTTTTTTCTAACTTTTTGATTTGATTAGACGTTGAGGATAAACCGGTACTAAAAGCTCTTGTGTCCTTGGACGACCTCGGTATCTTACCAACACTATACTACGTCCACGATGGGTGCACTTGCCCATATGTGTGTTTAGTGTTAGTAAATATCGTGTTTTATAAATTTAAAACTTGGCTAAAAGTGTAAAAGGGCTCAAATTATACATTAAAAATATATAACACCTCGCACACATCACCTGAAGAGCTCAGTGGTATTCATAATGTATTCCATATCTGCAATCTGAAGAAATGTCTAGCTGATGAATCACTAGTCATGCCACATACGGATGTGCATATAAATGAGAGCCTGAAATTTGTTGACAAACCTTTGTCGATTGAGGATCGACAGGTTAAGAAGCTTCGAAGGAAGCACGTGCCGATAGTGAAGGTTAAATGGGATGCCCGTAGAGGTCCCGAGTACACATGGGAGGTAGAGTCCACAATGAAAGAAAAGTACCCTCATTTATTTCAGTAAATCTCAAGGTCGAGATTTCTTTTAAGGGGGTGAGGATGTAACACCTCGTAAAATTCATGTCCAATATTATATCGACACGTGTCATGGACTTTAAACGTGTAAAGAATTAATTTAGAGGGACTAAAGTTGAAAAAACAAAGAAAGTATGTGAGTAAAAGGACTCAAAGTGTCAACATTGGATAATTATACCTTTCAACGATCCTGCACGATATTTATACCCTTAAACGATTGAATTGTGAATCATATGAAGCCTTTTGTGAAAGAAAGTGAAAGTTTACAAACAGCAAAGGTTAAAAGTGTCAACATGTTTAATTTATACCTCTGAGTGACCTTTTAGTGAACCCGAAGCTTTGTAACGATTAATTATGCTCACTAGAATAAGTGATAAAAATTTCACAAGGTTTCGATATCGTATGAGAAAGTTACGCTAACATTCGTAAGTGAGGGGTTGAAAGCGTCAACATTGAAATTCAGGGCTTTTAGGGTGATCGTAAAGCTAACTGAGGACTTTACAAAGTTTTTTTTATAACTTAGGGTCCTTAAAAGTCAAGTTGGTGGGCTAAAAGTGCAAAATAATAAGTTAAAACACCTATTAAAAGGACCAGGGACCTAAAGTGCAATTCTGGCAAACTTCGTAACTGGATCTGGGTGCCATACCGGCCGCGTAAGACTCTCTTATGTCTTACGCGGGCCGCGTGAAACCAGCAGGTGCAGAATTCATGCACAGTTGTCTGTTTTCAGCAGGTTAATCGACTTATGAGCATGGTATTCGAAATCCAGAGGCTGAGCCAGTAGTTTTTCATGCATAGGGACACTTGGGATTGATCTAAGATCAGTTATAGGCCTTGTTGTAATGATCTTGTGTGATTTAAGTCCCTATATAAGGACACATTGTTGCAACGCTTTTGCATACACTTTGAAAACCATTCAAACTACATTTATGGAGCTCTCTGGACCTCAAGCAAGATTCATTAGGCTCCTAAATCGTGCTAAGAACTTCAGTAAGCTTCCTTAGCCTCTCTTAATTCAGTTTTAATTAATTTAATGGCCCAAAGTCAAACCGTCGTAATTAAGGTTTGACTTAGTGATTAATCACTAATGGTCCAGTCAATTCTCGAATTGAAAGTGGATATGAGTTGGTAATTATGTGGGTGATAAACCCTTATAAGGGCACACTCTGATTCCCACTCTAACTAGGTCAATTGTCGGGTCAAACTTGATTATAAAAAGTCAACAGAAAGCTAATTTTCAAATAAACACATAATTAACAATGTAGAAGCCATGCAACCTGTTTTATCACTCATATAACTTGGTAATTAATGTAAGAACATGTCTAAGCATGTTCAACCCGACAATTTTGAGTATAGGCTCGGATCGGAACCGAAAGTCGCAAAAGTAGACTTTTGCTTTGACTTTCAGTTTTGACCCAATTTAGCATAGTTTAGACATGCCTTAGAGTTCCATTAGGACCAGGTTATAGGTTAGTATAAACCTCTGTGATTATACAACTTGGTTCCTAATTTATCCGAATCATTTGCATGTTTCCGTTATATGCCTAAAAGTTGACCATTATGCCCTTTTGACCTTAAAACGATATTTTTGAAAATGTGAAAGAATATAAACCTTTATTACTGATTTATAAACTTTCTCTAAAAATTGACATCAGTTTGAGGTCTAGATTAGGAGTTATGCTCAATAGCGTAAATGGAAAGCTTTTTATTAATTAAACGACATTATTAGCATATAGCCTATCTAAACCCAAATTTTGACACCAATCTTTTTACCCACTGATGTAATATAATATTTTGGGATTTTTGAAGATTTTTATTTCTTTTTAGACTGAGCATAACATAGGGTTCTAGCTTTGATCGGTAATTGTCGGTTATACCCTTTTCTTGAATAAAATGAGTTTTACATAACATTTTGATACCAAACTTTTTGCTACCAAACTTTTTGCTACTGATTTTATTTGATAAATAAAATATTTTAAGCCTTCTGAAATGATAAAAATATCATCTTTTCTTATAAAACCCGAAAATCGCTTAAAACCGCCTTTTTACGCGTTTTAAACGCATAGTATGAGTTAAAACTATTTTAAATATATAATACTTAATACCTACTGATATTTTTAGTAATTTTTTATACTTTGACAGTAAGCAAAAGTTTTTAACTCAGAATTTCCAGATTTGACCTTTAAAGCTTATGTGAAATTACTAAAATGCCCCTTCGGTGCATAGTTTGGTTATAAATAATAAATTTCACATATATGCAATACTCTACTGATATAACTTATTAAATTAAGTATTTTTACTGATCAAATTAGACCTGAACCTCATATTAATATTTAATCTCTTTTATAACCCTTAAAATGACCAAAATACCCCTACGGGGCTTAATTTGAGTTTAAATTTGTTTTGGGCATAATGGAAAGTATCCTACTGATATCACAACATATTTAAGGCATATTAACTTAGGAAACCTGTATATGACTCTTATGGTTACCCGTTATGCATTTTTCGCGTTCGGTGTGGTTTATATAACTAGTTTGCATGAATTGACCGAAACGGGTCAAACCTTATCATTTTTATCTCAAATTCCATAATGTGTTTAGTTTACCCATATTACACAAGTCTTCAAACTTGTCGGGTCTAAATCACATTCTATTCCGGTCTTCGCTTAATCATGCGTTTTGAACCGTATATCTTCCTTTAAAACTAACCGGTCTAAGCATAAGCTTAAGTAAGACCTGTTAGGAATCTAATAGGTTAATTAAACCTTCATTTCCAGATTTAGGGGGCCTGTAAAAGCTACCTGTACTTGCTTGATTGTATACGGCTGGGATAAATTGTATAAATTTGCTCAGGTAAATACTTTTAACTTATTTTCCATTATACGGGCTTGGGATACGGTATTATAATAATACCGCTTTGTCGGGTGTGTAGTTATTTAAATCGGATTGTGATTATTATATTTACATAACCCGTTTTAATCTGTCTTGTTTGGTATATGGCCTTTGGGGGGTTAATGACTGTAGGATCGCGTGCTGACCCAAACGAGTCAATCAGAGGTGTTCTAATACGTTTCAGGTGCGGAAAACAAGAAACGAACACGGAAAACAGCTTGTTTCACTAAATATTGCCTTGTATATTGATTTCACAACTATTACAAGTCAGACGACACTTCGGCAGCAATTCGGTACCGGAAACAAGAACCTATTATTGATTTCGCTCCTGAGACACCTATATATAGGGTCTTGATTTCGCCCAGAATGACACTAGAACCATTTCGAGCGAAATCAGCAACATGCTGATTTCGCTCGAAACCATTTCGGGCGTAATCACATGTATGAGCTGTTTGGAGCGAAATCAACACCTATACAACCTATATTTTGACATTTTCTCGAACAACGTGCCCTGATCTAACAATCCTAGACTAAGACTCGATACAAGACGAAGTCGACAGATGTATGCACTAACAATGACCATGTCTTGGATATCCTCGGCTCATTCATTGAAATGGCCACGACTTAAGCACGGTGTGTAGGCATATACCTGACAGTTGCGTATGTAAAAAGGTACTCCGCAATAAGGAAATTTCTTGTGGGTATTATACCTGTGGCGTGTCAGTTAATCTTGTCCGGCTCTTCTAACCGGCCCTGACGGACGGCGAACATATATATATTTATACACGATTATTTTTATAATAATTGTCCCAAGTTATAAAAGATATTTTATGCCTTGTGCATTCAAATCAATTTTCTTAAATGTTTTCAAAATGAGTCAGTTAATTGTATTTACTAGTGTAAACTCACGCATTTTCCAAAAAGGCTAAGTGCAGGAACTAGACGGAATAGGCTGGCTACTCCTAGCATCAATAAAGAGTCTTGCAAGCTTAGATGCCTTTAAATATGTTGAAAAATGTTTCCTTTTAAATTCGATCCGCCTGTAGATCTTTTACAACCGTTTATGTAATACTTAATATTACTCTTCATCGGTTTGTAATGTATTTATCTTCTGCTTCCGCTGTGCATTAAATTGTGTTGTTTGACTATGATGATATCAACTACGTCACGATACTCCCCACCGGGCCCACCGGTAATACATGGAAATATCGGGGGGGTGAGAAAACAAGTTCATTAATTTGAAACTTGTAGTTCTAAAATCAAAAATCAAAAACAGTTTGTGAAGTCTCCAAGGTCATTAATTTGGACTTGAAAGATTATCTGAGAGGATTTTGGATGTTCAAAATGTTTAAATCTGTTGAAAAGAGTCAGATTACGGTCTTCGTTGCTTAAACTGCCAAATTTTTTAAAGTAATTTGATAGGGGGAGTGGTGTCAAATAGTCCTGGAAATATTCATATTTTTATATTTGTGCAATAAAGCCAGGTTCTTGATTCAAAAAGTTTTTTTTAAAGCCAGGTCATCATTACTGGACAATCGAAAACACTTTTACTTTCGCATATTTGAAATGTTTCAGTATTATGCTGAGAACCAGGTTTTCAATCCTGGATATTCAAAACATTTTCACTTATAAATGTTTGAGTAGTTGCATATGTTGTACCAGGTTCTTGTTTCAACTGTGGCGAGATGGGTCATTTCCGAAGAAATTGCCCAAAGCTTGTTAATGCAAATCCAGTACAGGGATGAGCATCTGACCGACCAGAAGACAACATCGTTTAGAAATAATCACGTCTTATGTATTATTTTCTTTTATTGTCAAGGTCCATGAAACAGTTGTTATCATTGTTTATAAATAAATCTTTTATTTACATTGCAATGTATTTATGTGGTTGTATGTATAAAGAACATATCCCCTACAATACCGACAATCGAGGAATCGTATTCCTTGAAAAGCAAACTACCCCCAAATTTTTTTCATCTTATGATCTCTTGCGTTTCCCACGAAATTCCTAAGTACCCGTTTATTCTAAGGAATCGAAGTACAAGGCGCAAGTTACAACACTGGACGAGTACCCAAAGTACCACTATAAATCCTTAATAGGGTACCTAAGGGTATTTCCGCAAATCCTAAAATTGTTGTGTTCCTTAATTCGAATGTTACGTTTCTTTGAAAACAAAATCGAATTTTTGGGAGATCATCCTATCTTTTCAGATAGATCCCAGAGGACATTGAAGTCCAGCGACTGCTTTCCTGGTGTACCTTGAATATCCATTTTCAATCGATAGCAAGTTAATAACAAATTAATAATCAAGTTAAACAACTATGTGATTATGTGCTTATGTGTTCCTTTTTATGTTTTTGGTGTAATCCATGTTTTTGTTATCCAAATCCTCATAGAATCTTCCATATCATTCGTATAAGGGATTCATAGTAGGATACCCAAAGGTACTACATAAAATCCTTAATGGACTTCTACGTTGTAGTTGAGTCCCTTGGATTATTAAGTACTACTCCATAATTAGACCCCTTGAGTGGTCTAGTTAAACAGATTGATCCAAAAATCTGGTTAGGAACATCATGTGATGATATAGCTGAAAGGACTCCTTGGTGACCTAATTAAAAAGATCATCTGTCGAACTAATTAAAAGGACCCTATGGTAATCTAGTCACCCTCATCACAGGTTTGATTTTTTCTTTCCCTAAACATTACAAGATAAACTGTGCGGACAGTGCAAGGAATTATGTAATTATGGATGCATACATAATTATGGGATTCAGTGCACAGAAACCACGGCGAGTTTTGTCATGTGTCTAGAATTAGCTCTATTCATTTCCATTTCTGAGGAAGCAACCGTTGAAAAATGACTCCGTTTGTTCATTTTCGTTCCTGAAGATTTTCCGTTGAGGAAATGAATATCCATTTGATTTTCCTTTTCATTTCCATTTCTGAGGAAGCACCATTGAAAATGACTCCGTTTGTTCATTTTCGTTTATGAAGATTGTCCGTTGAGGAAATGAATATCCGTTTGATCATCCTTTTCATTTCCGTTTCTGAGGAAGCAACCGTTGAAAATGACTCCGTCTGTTCCTTTTCTTTTCTGTAGATTGACCATTGAGGAAATGAATCCCCGTTTGTTTATTCCTTCATTTCCGCTTCTGAAGAATACTTGTTGAGGAAAATGACTCCGTTTGTTCATTTTTGTTTCTAAAGAATGTCCATTAAGGAGATGACAGGATTATGCCTTGCTTATCTTTGATGGTTATAAACACAAAGTCACAGACAGAGCCCTACGAATAAATTTCGGGACGAAATTTCCTAAAGTAGGGGAGACTGTGACACCTGGGTCACTGTGACCATCAAACAAATACCAAGCCAATAAAGTATTGTATTTCATACTTGGGATCTGTATAAATATGTGTATGTTTTGCACATATCATTTCTTGTTCGATTTCATGCTCTAAATCGCTTTCTGGAAGGTATACGCGCATGATGCGTAAATATAACCATTTTAATGCAACGAACACTCCGGAATAGTGAAATAGGCTTAACATACCTTAAATAACCTTTACATAACTTAGAAATAAGTTTTGAAGGCTTTGGTAGGGCAAAATCAAGTTTAATCGTTTACAGGGACTAGATTCGACAAACTGCGAAAGTATGCCAATTTGAACTGTAACAGACATTCCGGAACATGGCCATAAGTTAAACATACCATAAATATCCTTTACATAGCTTAGAGATAGGCTTTAAGGGGTTCGGTGTGCTAAAATAAACTTTTGGGTCATTCAAGGACTAAAAGTGTCAAAAAGTGCATAAGTTTGCACTTTCGCGCATAACTTACGTTCTGAATACATCCGGACATCCAAAAATTTATGTAAGCACTAAAATATTTTATTTTAGTGTTTGGCATAAGAAAAATCCATTCGTCGCGCATTTCTGATCGTTTTTCGCACTTATGCGCATTTCGTCGTAATTAAGCGAACATCGTAACCGTACGGCCAAACGAACCGACATCCGGCATATTTTTGAGCATGTTTCATGTCCACAATGTTTAAGCATCATTTTAGGGCCTTAAATTTGGCTTAACGGGCCTTAAACATGTCGGAAATGGCTTTAAACACCAACAGGGACTGAAACTGTCATTTTTCAAAGTTGGTTGCAGATCAGGACACCCAGGCGGGGCGCGTAAGCCCTGTCTGAACCTTACGCGGGCCGCGAGGCCTCCCCAGATATGCAGAAACTCATTTTCACTGCTGTTAGCAGCCTTTCAACACTCCAAAGGGCAATGCCTCTTGCAAATCTCTGGGGTTGGGGTCATATTGTGATACCATAACATTTCGACACTTGTATGGATGAGATTTGATCACGTAAATCGATAAACGATCCTAACGGTCTTTCATATCCTATAAATACCCCCCCCCCATTCTTGCAAAACCCACAAAATCTGATCTAAAAGCTCTAAGTTGAAGCCATTGCTTCATACCTGAGCTACTGGATCAAGATTAGCTTTCGAGGACCCTTTGTAAGTGTTCCTTCATTCTTTTATCGCTTTTCTAGTCCGAAAGTCAAACTATGTTTGACTTTCTGCGTTGACCAGTTTATGGTTAACACGAAGTTCGTTTGAACTTCATAACGTGAGCGTGATCACGATGGTTATAGTCCCTAGTGACTATACCTACTGATTACCACGTTATCTAGGCTCAGTGACGAGTCGTAGTTTCGGCCAAAATGCGCATTCTTGCGTATTTTGTAACCAAACTACTAATAGGTATCAAAACCGTTTGTTTTGATACCAAACCTGTTTTCTAAACTTAGTTAAGCATGTTCTAACATGCTTAGCTCGTCACTTTTAGTTTAGTGCTTATGTAAGGTCGTAAGGTAAGCGATCTAAACAATCGCTTATACTTTCGAACCCGACCCATTTGGTCGATCTTTAGGATCCGACCAAACACATTAGGTGACAATAGTATATAGGGAATAACCTTCCGAGGTTATACCTTATGGTCACATCGTTCGAGTAGTTGTATGATAGGTAGTATATATGCCTTAGGTAAATTACCAAAATGCCCTTTTGACGCCAAAATTCATTTTAAGCATATGTAACATAACTTTTGGTATCTAAACTGATTTGGTAACAATATTAGACATGTTAAGGCATATTTTACTTATCATAGGACTAGTTAGGTATTCCAAACACGTTTCACGCGAACGACGCGTTAAAGTAGCATAAGCTACCTAAACGGGTCGTAATGGGTCGTAAGCACTTAGGTTAGGTTTCATTTAGTATGTAGGCTTTGTTAAACCATATTACACGAGTCTCCATACTCGTTTGGTTTACGAACCCTCATTCTATCCAATCCTCCGATTTAGGTCCGGTATATTAACATAGTACCTATATTAGGTGTCGTTTGATATCCGTGATCTCTAGCATTGTTTGGTTGTTACTCAAGGACTACTAAGCAATCTCAAGTGAGTACATAGAACCCCATCTTTTAAATGTTTTCAAGGTGTTTATGTGAGTACATAGAACCCCATCTTTTAAATGTTTTCAAGGTGTTTATGTGAGTACATAGACCCCTCTTTTACTGTTTTCAAACTGTTTTGGGGTGAAACACATGTGCCTACTTGTTACTTTCATGTTTCCATGTTTTCACATCATATACTTGCTATGTTCATTAGTACATTTATAGTACATGATTTACATTACATTTCATGCTATGTATGTCCATTGTGTGCATACTTAGTACATTGTTTTACATTACATTTCATGCTATGTATGTCCATTGTGTGCATACTTAGTACATTGTTTTACATTACATTTCATGCTATGTATGTCCATTATGTGCATACTTAGTACATTGTTTTACATTACATCTTATTGCATATGCTCATTCAGCATATGAACACATTATATTACATTTTGAACCGTTGTAACTCTTTGACTATGTGAACCGTTGTAACCATTTGATTATATGAACCGTTTGTAACTATTGAACCGTGAGAACCATAATTGACCATACATAAACATTTCTACAATTGTTAAACATTACATCTTGGTGGTTTGGTTTGAGTAAGTGATTTAAGTAACGAGGCGTGTGTAATATGATACAAACATGGTGGATACGCCGCTGGTACATCCTATATATAAGTGCTTGTATGGTATTACATATCGTAGCGTTATTTGAATCATTTCAATTTGAGACATATAACATTTTATACAAATAACATACTTTTCACAAGACATTGTTTTACAAACAACTTATCTTATACAAACTCATTTTACTTGGTTATTCATTTAACCTTACATTTATTTATACATATCATCTGATCTTATCGTTTTTCAAATGATTTACAAGACAAAGCAAATTACAAGGTTCATGACTAAACATTTTCTCAAACATAAGTCATGAATTCTATTTTCACAAAACCTATGTATCTCACGGGCATTTTTATGCTGACGTACCTATTTTCACATGTGTTTTCAGGAGTTGATGCATAGGACTTATCGAGACATACTTAGGCGGACCTGTGCCTTAGTGACTTAAAACGAGACAAGAACTAGTTAATTTTTGTTATGTACTCTTTGTTTCTTGTTTAAAACAATGTAACTCTCTTATTTGATTCATAAAACGAAACTTTAATTCCATGGTTGTGAAACAATTAATTCTGTTACAACACTCCCCGACGTTTCCGCCACGTTTCGTTGTCTCACGTGGTCGGGGTGTGACACATATCGTTATATAGAATCACAGATTGTATACGTTCTTGTGTTCGGTCCACGCACGCGCACGGATTCCGCACGTAGCACGGGTCATACGCAATCGTACGGGAGTAAAAAACCAATCCTGCAAATTGCTTAAAGCTGAAAGGCGCTTTTGGAGAGTCGCTCTTTGATTCAACGGAGGACTTTCTGTTGACCTCGTTGATCTCACTGACGATCTGAGGTATGACCTTGGCCACCCGTGAAGCGATGCGCTTGTCAGCATGGTTACGTCGAGCGGCGCGTTAAGTATGGGAACCAAATGACGACATTGTCTGCAGCAGACATCGTCATATGATTTAGACGAGATTCGATTATGTCGGGTTTAGTTTTGAAAAGTCTAGCGTTTAACTAACATACTTATTATTATTAGGTAGAGCACAGTAACACGTCAAGCACATAGGGCACATAGTTACGTAGGCACATAAACCATATAAGCACATATAAGCACGTAATTCACATATTTTGCACGTATTCACCTACATATCTTGCACGTATTCACATATCTTTCCAAGCCGCGTAGCGCGTTCGAGAGTTGCGAGCGATAGCAAGTAGCGCAAGCGAGTAGTGTTGCGAGTAGTATAGCGTCAAGTGTAGCGTACAAGAGTTCTTAGTTTCAGTTACGATTAGTTAGCGTTCGGATTAAGAGAGCTGTGCGAGTTGTGCGCGTTTTAGTAAAGCGAGGAGCGAAAAGCGATAAAGCGCAAAATCTTCCAAAATCGAAACATATAAACATACAAACACATAAAATCGATAATTCATAGAATCAGTGGTTGCGAGCTCAGAATCGAAACAGAGTGTCTTGGGTGTTAGACATCGACTACCCAAAGTGATTCGACTATCCACAACGACCTCGAGTACACGCTCTGGCTTAATAGACCGTGTTCTCTCCGAAACATGGCGAACGGCACGCATCCTTCCAGTTACTACGTGACTCGAGTCATTGGAATCCATCGAAACTTTGGTGAGAGTATTGTAAAATCAAAATAAGGAGTGGAACAGGTCATTAAGACGCGGGTTTCACCCCTAACTTAACAACTTCATTCCTGAGAGTGTGGTAAAACCACGAGATAGAGAGGGAGAATTTCGTCAAGATATGGATGTCAATCCTAACTTAAAGAATATTCTCGTGCTGAGAGTAAAATACGCGTAGAGTGAGCGATCTCATCGAGAGTTCTTGGTTTTCACACCTAATCTCGATCCAATCACTCGTTTGTGTTATGCGAGCATTTTCGAAAACATGTGTATTGTGTTAGCCTTAGGAAACGCAAAAGTGCGTTTTCAGCCTTAGGAAAGGCTCATTTGTGCAAAGCTGTAGTATGCGGTGTTCGCACAAAGATGTAGTTTTCGCGAGTTTGAGCGACAGTGTCAAAGGTACGCTCATGCAAAACCCCTACTGGGTTCCCACAGAGCCGGTCTATTGGTACTTAGACTATATACTAGGTTAATCCTAAGACTCGACCTAATTCCCTATAGTTATGACTCTGATACCAATCTGTCATACCCCAACCGATGGCGGAATCATCGGGGCGCGGCACTAGGCGAACCAGATTGCTCAAGAGAATCCATAACAACTATTAAATGGCAATATTTAAAAGGTTAATTTTTCCATACCAATCAACAAACATCCCACAACAATTATTACAAATAGCGTGTCTCAAAAGCAAAACAAGTCCGACAACCTAGATTTCTATTAGTGGAGTTTCTAGACTGCCTATCTTGATTTCCAGCATAGCATAACATCAACATGTCACATACGTTAAAATAAAGTCAATACATAAAATGTAAAGGTGAGTACACAAGTTTGCATAGACCGCGTAAAACAACAAACCGCGGCGGAAACGTCGGGGAGTGGAGCAACATAATTATTGTTTCATAACCATGGTATTTAAAGTTTCATTTTATTGAATTAAAAGTGGTTACATTGTCTTAGAACTAAAGGAATCACAACATAAGATAAACTAGTCTTGCTTCTTTTATGTCACTAAGGCCCGAGTCCGCCTAAGTGTATCACGAACAACCCTATGCATCAGCTCCTGAAAACACATGTGAAACTAGGTACGTCAGCATAAAAATTCCTGTGAGATACATAGGTTTATTGGTTTAGGATTCATGACTTGTAGTTGAAAGAAATGTTTAACAAAATTTAGTCATGAATCCTGAGAAAATGACTTCTTTTATAAATCATACAAAAACGATAAGAAAATCAGATGATATATAAAAGAATACTGCTTGGTTAAATAAATAACCAAGTAATAATGAATTTGTATAAGTTATGTCATTTGTAAAACAAAGTATTGTGAAAACATGTTATTTGTATAAAATGTAACATGTTCTAGTCGAAATAATTTAAATAACGCCATGATATGTAATATCATAAAAGCACTTATATATAGGAAGTACCAACGGCGTATCCACCATGCTTTTATCATATTACACGTCGCCTCGTTATGTAAACTACTTATCAAATAATCCACCAAATTGTCTAGTTTAAACAAATATCAAAATGTTTATGTGTGAACAATGATCAATAGTCAAATGTAAATCATGTCATGTATAATCAAATGTAATGTATGGCAAGTAAGTAATATCTACTCAAACCATATGTATAATGTCAATGTATAATCAAATGTATGGTGAATAAAAGTATTACTCAATCCCATAATAAAATGTACAAAACAATGTATTTGATTAAATCATAGTTTAAGTCAAAAGTTATGTTTTGCAAAATGCTTTATTGATACAAACATTTATGCGGTAATGTTAAACGTATACATTCAAGCCTTGAGACTGTAGGATAAACCTTTAAACACATCAAAGGTTTATTAAAATGTTTTCGGATTCTGTCATTCTTTACGTCCAAACAAACCTAGGATTCCAGGAATGGGGGTTGTCAATTCCCTATGGTACCACTACATACTACCAAGCGGCATGATCAGTGTTAATGAACGCATTTTAGTTTCATTAAACAAACCAAATGTCATACCAAATGTAAGAATGTTATGTGAAAATAATGTACTAAGTATGCTAAGTAAACATACGAAGCAGAAATGTTATGTAAATCAATGTGCTAGCATGCTCAGTAAACATACATAGTAGAAATGTAATGTAAATCAATGTGTCCATATGCTGAGTAAACATATGCAACAAATGTATTTATGAAATCAATGTTCTAGCATGCTCTGTCAACATACATAGCAAATGGCAATTTAAATCATGTACTATATGCGTACTAATGAACATAACAAGTATATGTCATGAAAGCACGAAAAGCACAGAAAGTAACAAGTAGGCACATGTGTTTCACCCCAAAATATTTTAAAACAGTAAAAGAGGGGACTATGTACTCACTTGATATTGCTTATAGTCTTGTAATAACAACCAAGTAACGCTCAAAGGATCACGGAATCAATCGACACCTAATATAAGTAACTATGTTAATAAACCGGACCTAAATCGGAAGATCGGATAAAATGAGGTTTCATAAACCAAATGAGTATTGGAACTTATGTGATATGGTTTAACAAAGCCTACATTCTAAGTCGGAACCTATCCTAAGTGCTTATGACCCGTTATGACCCGTTTAGGTAGCTTACGCTACTTTAACGCGTCATTTGCGCAAAAGCGCAAACGAGTGGCCTAACTAGTCCTATGACAAGTATTATATGCCCTAACATGTTTAATAATCAGTTTATGCGGCAAAATTTAAGTTATATATGCTTAAAATGGAATTATGCGCAAAAAGGGCATTTTGGTCATTTTCCTAAGGCATATAAACTACCTATCATACAACTAAGTAAACTAAGTGACCATAAGGTATAAACTCGGAAGGTTATTCCCTATACAACTATGGTCACTAAACATGTTTGGTCGTATTCTAATGATCTACCAAATGGGTCGGGTTCGAAAGTCTAAGCGGTTGTTTAGATCGCTTATCTTACGACCCTATATAAGCACTAAACTAAAAGTGACGAGTTAAACATGTTAAAACTAGTTTAACTAAGTTAGAAAACAAGTTTGATATCGAAACAAAGTGTTTTGATACCCAAAGATAGCTTCGTTGCAAAATACGCATAAACACGTATTTTGACCGAAACTATGACTCGTCACTACGCCTAATTAACGTGGTAATCAGTAGGTATAGTCACAAGGGACTATGACCATCGTGATTACGCTCACGTTACAAAGTTCAAACGAACTTTGTGTTGACCAAAGACTGGTCAAAGCAGAAAGTCGAACACTGTTTGACTTTCATGCTTGAAATGCATAAAAAGCATGAAAGAAGCTTACAAGAGGTCCAAAGCTTGAAGATAGAACAAGAAAACTTGAAGAATAGGACCTTCAACCAGAAGGGATGGCCCCAAATGAGCAGGAGAAGAAGAAAACCAGAAATGAGCAAGTTGTGAAATGAAAATTCTTGGGTTTATAAAGATTTTTGACAACCGTTAGGATCGTTTCTTGGGTTTTGAGCTTCAATCTTGGCCATCCAAGTGTTACCCATAGATTTGAATACAATGGGACCTTAAAAACTAGCTCAAGGTATTGAAAATGTTGCACAAAAGACCCTAGAAATCAAGCTGGTTGCTGAAAATGGAGATTCTGCCCAGATAGGGTTGTCGAGTGCCGCCACACCACCACCATGTTGCTGTGGCGTGACGCCACCCCTTCCCAGATGCAGAAACTTTTAAAAATTGGCAGAAATCGTCCCTGCAGCATGTTTAAGCCATTTTTGACGCGTTTAAACACCGTTAACCCATTTTCAAGGCTCAGTAATGAAGTTTAAGTATAGGGGACATGAAATATGCTAGAAAACATCTCGGATGTCTGTTCATTTGATCGTATAGTTGCGTTGCTCGGTTAATTATGACGAAACTCGAACGGACGCGAAAAACGATCCAAATTACATGACGAATGGAATTTTAGCATGCCAATATGCTAAAAATTTTTTGGATGTCTGGATATGTTCAGAACGCGAGATATGCGCGTAAATGCAAACTTATGCACTTTTTGACGCTTTTAGTCCCTGATTGACCAATAAGTTTATTTTTGCATACCGAACCCCTCAAAGCCTATTTCTAAGCTATGTAAAGGATATTTAGGGTATGTTTAGCTTATGATCAAGTTCCGGAATGTTCGTTACTATACGAATCGGCATACTTTCGCAATTTGTCGAAATTAGTCCCTACGATCGAATAAACTTGATTTTGCCATACCAAACCCTTTAAAACTTATTTAAGGTATGTTAAGCATATGTTGATGTTCCGGAGTGTTTGTCATGTTAAACTGATTACATTTACGCATCAGTTTGTGTATAACATTCTAGAAAGCGATATAGAGTTTGAAATCGAACAAAAATCAAAACGTGCAAAATGTCAAACATAAATAAACAAATATTGGGGGTCAAATCACATTGTTTTATTTATAATTGAACTATTCAGAGTTTGTACAATGGTTACAAGCACAGATGTCATATATAGTAGCAAAAAATGGGTGAAGCAAGTAACTATCATACAATGGTTACAACTTAACCACGAGACTGCGTTGTAGAGTATGCGCGACACATGTCCAGCGGACACGTGAAGTAAAGTGATGTGATCCCTAGCAACTCCTATCCACGACAGGTGCTGAGTCCAAACTATAGTACTATTGTTGCTAGAGGCGGTACAGTGTAACACTGTATAAGCATAGTACAAGCATTCATAGTTCACGTATAGCATGCGGGGGCGGTTAGCGTTAAAAGTGTTTACGTTGAGCATTGTTGTGTTTTGATAGAGAACGTATGTAACACCCAAAGTGCGTTAAAGGAAAATGGGTTCGAGTATACTCACAGTTCGTGTTTAGGTAGTAAACACAGACTTGATTGGATTAAAGGGAGCGCGTGGGAGTTAGCCTGAACATAGAACAGTAGCGTAAACGTTGAGCAGAATGTCGGATGTGCTAAGTGTCGAATGATGATGCGAACGGATGAGTATCCATTCAAGTGGATGGTCATCCGGACGGATGGTTATCCGAGCGGATGGCCATTCAGACGGATGACCATTCAAATGAGTGTGTGGTGTTTGTAAAATTTGTTAAAGTTTGAAGTTTAGTCGAATCGTTTAAGTAAGAGACAGGTCACTTGGTCGGATGGTCATTCGAGTGAGTGATCTGTTATTTTGAAAACTTCATAAAATTTTTCTAAGTAAAAGTCTGAAGTTTAACGAAGACGGCGTGATGACGTGTCAAACAACGGAAAACACACTAAGTCCATCTCATTCGATCGAATGGTCTCAGCCCATTCGATCAGACTCACTGATCCTGATGAAGTTTCATGTTCAACCCGTTAATCGGTCATCTCTCCGGTAGAAATTCGTTTTCAAGCCGGCTCTCAACTAAAGGTTGAGTAGAGAGTCTGAATGAGTCTAGATTCCATCGGTTTTGTGTAGAAAGTTGAAGAAAAGTTGAAGAAAGTTGAAAACAGTTGAGAAGTGTTGAGATCTTGCTGAGATTTAAGTTAAAAGTGTACGAGTACTATTTATAGTGTGAGAGTGAGAGTTAAGTCGGTGGAGAGTGGCGAGGTGTCGGATGGCTGTTTGGTCGGATGGGTTGTCTGGTCGAATGGCCACTCGGTCGGTTGGCCATCCGAGCGAATGCTCATCCGGATGGAAGTCCATTCGATCGGTTGCTCATTCAATCAGCCGAGTTGCGTTTTGTTAGTTTTCCAACTTTTGTTTCGTGTGTTAAGCATTGCGTTGCATTTAATCAAGTTGCGAGTGAGCGTTGAGCGTATAAGCGTTGCGTTGAGATAACCACATAACATCAAACAAGTAATCACACAAATAACACACATAACATAAATAAATGCAATAAGTAATTCCACCTTTCGAGTTTGCGTTAGCGTTGAGTTTGCGTTGTGATAGTGTTTAGTCTAAACAAGCGATGTAACATGCGATAAAATGCGTTAAGTACTAAGCATTGTAAATAGCATTAAAATTCCATAACCGCGTTTTGAATAAGCGTTGTAATCATGCGTTTAAAATGCGTGTTGAAATCATAGTTTAAACCCTTCTGCGATAATCGAAATCTCGGGAGTACAAGCGATTAACGAACGAAATGACATCGATGAGTAATGAGCCGAAAAGTCGGGTTGTTACAGTTCTGCACCCGGTATCCCAAATTGCCATCATGATCTGGCTTAGTATCCCTTTACACTCCGCACAACATATGGCTTAAGTTTATGACTTATGTGAAAAACAATGACTACTAGCATAATTTGTTTGGATCTCCAACCTCTTAAGATTTGATAATGAGTTTTAGTCGACTCCCGATTCTTATTGTATCACTGATCATACAAGCTAACGATCGAGCTCATCTCAACTCTATTATGATATAGACCAGCTCGGGTTAACTCGAAATTACTCCTGTCAATTTCAAACATACTGTTCCAAACGAGTTTGGAATCAAGAGATACGTGACAAAGAAAGAAAAAATAGATGGACAACACCATATCTCTACTCTTAAATCAAGGCCTTCATATTCTCACAATCCTATATCTTATTTTCACACCCTTTTTCACTCTATCTCTTATATGTATATATAGAGAGAAATAGAGGGGAGAAATTTATAAATATTAACTCCCTAACTGGTTAAACTATAGCTTCTGTGTATAACCGTTCTTGGTTGTTGGCCTTGGCCATTTCTTTTTTGGGTTTAATATAAGGTTGCCTTAAAAAAAAAATAATAAAAACTCCCTAATCAATCTAGTAAAAAATAAAATTGTCCATTTTTTCCATTTCCTCCGGAGGAAGCAACAAAACTTTGTATAAATTTTCAGAATCTTGCGCCTCAAACTTGCTTTTCTAAATCTGAGTCCCAAGATTCAATCATTAATTAAATAAAAACACTTCTGATCCAAATAAAAACTTCATTTCGATCTAAAAATCACTTCTTCAACCACTAACCACACCCCTATTCTTCTCCAAAACCCTCAAATCAGATTCACTAAAGATCGTAACTTTACTTCAAGAAATCACACACCCACTAATCAGTGATCATCGTAACTCATAACCCGCGATCCAAAATTTCAGTTCACGAACTGGGTATAACCAAACCAGATCGACCCTGTTTTTAGCCGAAAACCCCGGTAATTTTAATGTTTTGGAGGGAGCGAGAAAGGGAGATCAACAAAGAGCAAAATGGAGGTCCCCTTTGTGGGCAGGTTCGAGTTCTTTTTGTTGGAGATTCAGGTAACTGTTTGTCTACATTTTATTGTTGTTCTGTTGAATAGCTAGATTTGATGTGATTGTAATGAGGTTGTGTTGGCTGTGTATGGAGATTTAAGGTGTTCATTAGTTGAGATTTAGGGTTTTGTGTTTTTTTGGTTTGGGTGCTTAAGGTTGATCTGTTATGGGTTATTTGGTTGAAGTATGTTTTTAGGTTAATATAGTGTTTTTGGTGATGAGGAATGTGATAAGGCTATTGTATAGTGATAAGTTGAGGGTTTTAGGGTTTGAGTAGGATTATTTGGTGGTTATGTGATAAAAGATTTAGAGGTTCAAGAATGTCTTGATATTTCATTGCATATAAAGAGATGATGTTAGTGTTTGTTAGAACCCCTATGGAATGACCGATTATACCGAGTTTCTGAAATTTTAGATTTTTGGGTTGCATTCCCTTTTTTCTTATATATATTCTAGGTTTAAAAGAACGGAAACGAGTTTCGAGGCGTTTTCCCTTCGCCTCACGAGGCGTAAGCCTCGAGGCGAAACGAGGCGTAAGGCTGGGGCGGTATTAATAAATAAATTTTAAAATTATATATTATAAAAATAATAATACGAACTAATTTCATCATCAGATTCATCAAAATCATCAAAAACACACTTAAAAAAGACATGAAATGCTTGAAATTGACACAAAAAGTCAAAAACATCAAAAACAACTATCAAAATCCCCGCGCACCTGAGGCACAACTTTCTTAGCGCCTCAGCCCCTCTGAGGCGCATATACATTAAAAACACCATGAGGCGCGCCTCAGACTCGTTTTTTTGGCCGTTTCGCCTCAAACGTTTTTTAAAACCATGTATATACTTGACACCGGTTACTTCTATAAATGACATGTACCCTGCTGCGTGCACCACTAGGGGGTGCAGGGAGGGGGTGGGGAAGCTTATTAGGATATTGATGAAACAGTGGTTAACCGGAGGGTTAATTCACTAGTCTCGTCGAGTAGGGTTAATCCCTTCTTTCCTCGATCAATGGCCGGGTCGTCCTCTGACCTGTCTCCTGCACAAGGAAACACACCGTGACTCGTAACAAGGAGGATGGGGTGGGGGGTGCTCCTTGTTACCACTCTCCGGCGTGAGAATCAGTATTTGCTTGAGAGCAAAGTGTGTGTTTAAGTAGTATGTGCGAGAGAGCAGGTCAGAGGACGACCCGACCATTGATCGAGGAAAGAAGGGATTAACCCTACTCGACGAGACTAGTGATTTAACCCTCCGGTTAACCACTGTTTCATCAGATATGATGATATTTTTAATTGATCTAGAAATTTACAGTCTACAGATGGTATGAGGTGGAAACTCAAATAACAAATGTCGAAATCTGACTACGAATTAATTAAAACACACCTCTTTATAGCTGCTGAAGACAGGTTGCTTAAAAAAGTCTTGCAATGAAGGGACTTCGTATAACATTTAAAACTTAAAATTAGAACATCGTATATGCATGCACAACCAGCTTCTTCTACTATGGTTTCCTCTATTTCTTTTGTTTAATGTATTATTGTGCATCTATAGGTGTGGGGAAAACTTCTCTTGTAAATCTGATTGTGAAAGGTACTGTAACGAAGCATCCTCCTCAAACAATCGGATGTACAGTTGATGTGAAGGTCTGCCACAAATCATTTTGTCTCTATAGATAGATTGCACAAAAAAATGATAGCTTTTATGAAGTAATATTATGTTGATTATGTGCAGCATTTTACTTACGGAAGTGCCGGTAGTTCTTCAGATAGTGTTAAAGGTGACAAGGAGAGAGAATTCTTTATTGAACTATGGGATGTCTCCGGACATGACCGTTATGCAGACTGTCGTTCCATCTTTTATTCTCAAATAAACGGTATGTGTTGTTGAAAGTTGAAACTTGTTATTTGTTCATACTTCATCCTTTCTTGAAAATTACAAGAAAAAATACACACATTTTTAAGAATTTGATAGCTTGATCGTTGTTTAATTTGTGCGCCTCGGACTTGGGTAGGGAAGTCTTTGTACACGATGTTTCCCTCGAATTGAGGGGATGATTTGAAGTGCTTATTTTGACTTTAAGAAGTATAATTAGATAATCATATAATCTTTTGATTTAAATTAGGGATAATCCTTGAATGCCATCTGCCTAGCACAAGTTGCGTTTTATCTTATCCCATTAGTTAGCAGAGTATTGGTCGGGTCCCATGAGTGTAACCTACCAAGAATGATTATCCTAGTTTTTAATGAAATGTTCTATCTTTTATAATTTTACTTCTTTGCTTTGTTGTGATGTGAAATCGATATATTTATCTTATTCCATATAAATAAGTATGATTATTTTCAAGAATCAGAATTATAGATATTATTTTCATAATGAAACAACTCTATAGATAAGGATTAGGAAAAGTTAGGGATCATGCCTAATTTGATTATTGAATCAGGGTTAGATGGAGGCTGCCTCTCAAAGGCAGATTGATTATTTCCTTCTTTTTTCAATAAAAAAATAATTTTGGTCCTATCGGTATGTGGTTAAATTTGCACCTCCCAACTTTAATTTGCTATTTTTTTTGACATTAAATGTGGGTGTAGGTGTTATCTTTGTACATGATCTCTCTCAAAGAAGGACAAAAACAAGTTTGAAGAAATGGGCTGCGGAAATTGCAGCCACAGGGACATTTTCAGCCCCACTAGCAAATGGCGGTCCAGGTGGCCTACCTGTACCATATCTTGTGATTGGTAACAAAGCAGATGTGGCTGCCAAAGAGGGCACAAGAGGTAGCAGTGGCAATCTTGTTGACATGGCTCTTCAATGGGTCGAGAAGCAGGGTTTACTTTCATCAAGTGAGGAACTACCTTTGGTTGACAGTTTTCCGGGAAGTGGCGGACTTATGGCGGTAAGACATGCATCAAGTTAATAACTTGTTATTGGTCTGTTGGTCAATTTTCTTTTAATTTGATCATTGAGATCCTAAAAATAGAACATGTTTAAAACGATTATACTATAGGTAAAAGTTGGTTGGTGCGGTAATAGTGTGAAAGCAGATGTGGTGTGGCAGAACGGGTTGGTTTAAAACGCTAAAAACTGTACGGGCCGGGTTGGTTGACCCAAAACACTTTTCGTCATGTTTTAATCTTTTTAAAAATATAATGTTTCAAGTATGATTACGACCGCTTATATTATTTCACCGATAACTTAATTATTTAGTAAATTCTGCGCATTAAAATCCCAGTTTGGCGATTTTAACCCGTTTGAGCGTTTTCTTTTAAACTGTGTCAATTAGTATATGTGTTTTTTCATAAAAATAATGGATTTTGTGATTGTTTTCTATAACTTATAGCAATTTTATACATTATTATTTCTCTTTATTAACCCTTGAGAATATCCAGGCTGCAAAAGAAGCAAGATATGACAAGGAGTCTGTGATGAAGTTTTTCCGTATGGTATGCAACTATTTATTTACATCGAGTTTGGTCAACATAGTCAGCGATCTAAAATCTTACGTGACTAACTTTTCAGTTGGTAAGAAGAAGATACTTTTCAGACGAGTTACCTCTAGCAAGCCCATGGTCTACCTCAGTACAAAGACCGTTGCAAAGGCCCGGGGACAATTTGATTGAGGAAGAACAACCATACACCAGTACACGGTACGTATGTGTAACTTTGTTTTGACTAAACCCTAAACCCTAGACCCTAAAGCCACTGTATACATTGCAGGACGTTTGGTGATCCGTACAAGTACAATGTACTACCACCACTTCCGGCTCAACGAAACCTGACCCCACCTCCGACTCTTTATCCTCAGCAGCCGGTGTTGACGCCTGAAAACAACTACTACAACATCCCAAGATTCAACTTGAGTGGAGCTCAAGAATTAAACACTATTAGATCCAAACGTAATGATATTAATGTATGATTTGGCTTTCTTTTTCTTACTATATTGATTGTAAACAAACTAGCCCATTCATTTTTTGACCCGCGCCAGGGTGTGTTGTTCGTGGCAACTTGGTTTGATTTCTTGCATCGTCGAATTTAAATCATTCTGGTATTGTTGGAATGATGAAATTAGTGTGATCATGCTATATACGTATGTGTACATCTTTTGTAATGTGTTACATCATGTAATAAATCAAACAAATATTTAACATTTTGTTATTTTGTCCAACTATTTGCGATTAAAAAATGGAATTTTAGGTGGTGTTTGTTTTTGCAGACATAAACTGTCTGCAAGCTGATTTCATCTGTTTTCATGTCTGCAACTGAAGATGTGGTCTGAAGCTCTGCAAGCTGAAAATAAGACTGTTTATTTTCATGTCTGCAAGCTGAAGATGTGGTCGGACAGCGAGGAGAAGAGGGAGGTCATCGGAGGAGGAGCATCGGCGTCTGGGAGGGGTGATGTGGGAGGGGCTGATGTTTTAAGCGTATATGAGGGAAGAGTATATTAGGGTCTTAAATGTGTGATTATGATTTATAATGAGATAACTATCACCCATAAAATACGACCGGGATCATAAAATAAGCATCCATAGGCCAAAACCGTTGGTATAAATTATCAAAGAGTGTAGCATTGTAAATCTTGCATAATTAAAATAGGTTTTTTTTTTCTAAGAAAAAAAGTTTCAAACAAACAAATGTACCTAGTAAGTCAGTAACCTCACTCGTAGCAAAAGCTACGCATATTGTTAGGGGAGAGTAGGATGAAAGCAAACTTTTTCTCTAACACCCAACTTTAAAACCATTTTTTCATCTTCTTTTCCAAAATTGACTATTTGGCTTGGAGAACAATTCGGGTAACCTTAAATATAAGGGTGCTGAATGGTTGTGTTTGCAGGTAAACTTTGACACGAACCAAAAACAAATTATACAAACCCGAACCTCAAAAATTGTGGCAGTCACATGAACTTGAACACCGCATACTTGTGTGTGTCAACACGAACAAGACTCCTTGGCCTGATTGTTTATTATTATATTTTTCATTTCAATACCAAGTTATAAGTTAACAAAAAAAAAAGTATGAACGTGTATAAATCATGTCAAGACTATTATGCTGGATGTTAGTTTCTCTTTTAAGATAATAATTTTGGCATAAAAAAATATTCCACCAGTACTTTAATCTATTTATAAAACACGTTTTATAAAATTATATAAAAAACATGTTAAATAAATCTGCAAATGAAACTGGCTCAAACTCATATAAACTCATCAACATAAGGCCACTCGGGGTGGTTAACTAGTGATAGTTTCTATCACTCATAAGCACCAATCAAGTTCCGCCATGTCATCAACCATTTTTTCATCACTCACAACCTTTTTTAGGCGGGGTGGTCATCACTCACCACCACACCCAACAATTTCCCCCCAACCAACAAATACCCTCACAAAAATAAACCATAACGCGTTGAATACATCACGAAAATCGGTTTCCGTGGAAGATTAACGCGTTGAAGTATGGACCGGCGGTGGGAACAATGTGACGATCACGCGTTATACAAAAGTATAACGTGACCGCCCCGGGTCACCTAATCATCATACTTAGTAAATCTCATCAATAGCAAAACTAAGGTAGGGTCTGAGGAGGGTAAGATGTAGACAACCTTACCTCTACCCCGTAGGAATAGAGAGACTGCTTCCAGTGAGACCTCCGGCTCGATAGTAGTTTTGCATCAAGCCTTAGACACAAGACAGATAACACTCAACAATCGGGACAAAGGCCGATTAGTGCATGTACCCTTTTGTCTTTCGGCTATCAACACTACCACATGATGCATGATTAACCATCCCCCTCTTTTAACGTTATTTTCACGAAATTAGTAAAATAACGTTAAAATTAGTGCACTTTCACTTTTGCCCCCCGAGCGTCAAACTTATATAAACTAAAACCCAAAATCACAAATTGTGTATTATATCCGGCCCTAACTTCAATTAGCCCTCAAACACATAGGAATGACAATGGGTCGAGTATGAGACTGTAATCTCAGTTGCATAGCCGGTTATAAAATCGCATCTCATATCTGATCTTATATTCATTGGGACCCGTTATTACCCATTTAATTTGTGGTAAAAAAAATTGAAATTTGTGGTATATTTATGTAAATATCGTGTATACCCGTCTATGATCTTATATGCTTAATTATTGCACATTGGGATGCCTATCACCCGATAACTCACATTAAAACATTCTTTATTTGTAGTTCTACACATTAATACTTCGTTATATTTTGGTTGGAAGATCCAATGTTACTGATTAGTCACTAACGTGGCTGTATTAGTTAAGAGCATACAGAAGCCCACAGACAGACTACATGTAAGATACTTGATGGCTGAAATAGTTAAAGCAGGTCAATTATGGTTGTATTTGTTTCATAACAAGCCAATTGGTAAAATATACAAAGCTAACTAAAAAAATATAGCAGTTCAATGAGTTGCACAAGTTGCAAGCTTGGTCTCAAAAAGCGTCAAGCGCTTTGAGACATTTTGACCCATGAGCGGAGGCTCATGGCATTGCTCTTATGCTCTACACACAACCAAATAAGGTTGTTTACAACCAGAACCTACATCCCTCTTATCTATTTTACATATCAACCTTTTTATCAAGTAAACTGTTTTTACATACGAGCCTACAACAAACTCATTTTTTTACCCAAAAGTACATGAGACGCTACCTCAAGCCCCTTGTGCACCTTTTAAAACCAAGGTTACAAGGGTCAAAGCTCAAAAGTAACTATTACAAAAAGTCCAAATCATTTTCTTTTAAATAAATCAAAATGTTATTATTATTATAAAATTATTTGTTATCTACTATTTTTTACAAAATTCAAAAGAATTTAGAGGCAAGTTAAAAATAATGCATGACTCTACCCAAAAAAATGACATGTCGTTTATCTACTATGCAGATCAAATATTACTGTTTGAGCAAGGCAAGCTCGAAGCTCGTAGTAGCCATCAATGAATATATAATGCAAAAGTGTACGTTAGCCAACTTGTTCACTTGTTCCACATAGAGCAAATAGCAATTCATTAAAACACATTGTAATTGATCGACATTATTATACCTTATATTAAATGGTACAAAAGAATCGCGATGTTCGCTTGTTCATCTACGGATCTAGAAGCACTAAGGCTTCTTTTTCTTTCCGTTTAGTAATATCTAGCCAACTAATTCAATAGTGAATAAGAATCCCAATCGGAATATGTAATAAAAAATAGCGGATTTTTGAGTCTGAACTCAAATGTATGATTTAGAATGCATACCTATAAATCGCATCAGCAACTCCATCTTCATCATTGCTGACACCAATTACGTTAGCTACAGCTTTTGTTTTCTCTGTCCCGTTACTGAGAGCTATCCCTAAAGAAGCCAATTCAATCATCTCAATGTCGTTTTCACCATCACCAATCGCCATTACCTCATCTGCAGTAACACCAAAATGGTCAAGCAGCATTCTGACTCCACTGCCCTTTGAACTGCCAGGTGGCACGATTTCAAGCATATCGGCCTGTGCTTGGACAACAGAGGCACGACCCGCTGTTGCTTCTGACCAGTATGGCCTCAGTGTGCCAGCCACCCCTTCAGCAGTGTCCAAAAATAACACCTTCTGTAGTTTCAGTTTAAAAAAGTGAACAAGTCAACAAACGTGACGTAAGCACATGAATAAATAAAATAATCGGGTTGATTTCGTTTTGGGTAAACAAGATATTACATGTTACCCAATTACCACCTATAATTAAGAGCGTGAATTTATGACACGACAAGCAAAAAAAAAAAACGAAACGAACCTAACATGAAACTTACAAGTTTGAGCAAAGTCTAAATCTAATGGGTTCATGGGTTGACTTGTTTAAACCGTTTACTTTTTTTGATAATGTCTTTTAATGTCATAACTTATAAATGGTTGGAAATTTTATGTAAACTATATAAAATAAAAAAGAAACTGACATCAGCTTTTAAGATTTAACATAATTGTTTTACATACATTTGCATTTTTTGTTTCAGATTTGTTATTTTAGAGTTTTAGAGTATTAATATGTAAAAATAAAATATATGTGGGTAAAGCGCGACGTATTCGCGTCAACCAGTGAATATTCATGTTTGGTTTCACGTGCCTGGCATGTCTTGTGGGTTCACGTCGGGTCCGGTCCGTCAACCCACAAACAAGATGTTTTAGCCACCTACCTTATGAATTATGAACATTTTAGAAACAAAACATAAGTTGAACTTTTATCATAAATAAATACCTGCACTTCACCACTACTTAAGAGGTGATCCACCGAAGACATAATCTCTGCCTGTCAAAAGTTAATGTTTATTAGAGGCCCACAGATTTCCACTTGCCATAAATGCACAAATAAAAGAGAATGATGACTCAGCTACCTTAGGCTCATTATATATGGTGTGGAGCGAGTCCACTAGCGGATGGTTAAATAAGGTCAAGCAACGATTCTCGCTGAATGCAATAAGTGGGATATTGTGCTCAACAGAGTAATTAAATGCCTGTAGTATTGCAGCATATTTGACATTCCAATTTAAATTAGGAAGAGATTAATGACCATTAAATACATGTGTTCCAAACTCTTGTCATTTGTTTATGATTTAACAGGAAATACCTCTCTGCAAACATCTACATCCAAATTTCTTCTGTGAATTTCCCGTCCTTGTGTTCCATAAACAAGCAAACCCTATAAGAATTAGAGAAAATGTTTTAATACTAAACTCAAAACACCGCATATAATATCAATCAGAGTCGCTAACACATCAAACCTGTATGAAAACACCTGGTGAATACTCTGAGGCAATTCCATCTTTGCCTGCTAGATCTACCGACTTCAAAAGAGTAAGAACAGCTGGCCGGGTCTGTTTCCAGTTATTACGTGCAAGCTAGTGAGAACTCAAGCAGCCAAAAATGGATGGGTAGGGCCCCTATGAACGTTTTTTGACCAAGATAGGTTGGGTTGCAGTGGGCTGTTTTAGTACGGGTCGTCCCATGAACGTGTATTTTGACAATATTTTAGAAACATATTATTTTAATAAAACTCTAATTGTATAAAACAAAACGATTTAGGCGACTGTAAGCACACTTTGGGCAACTTCCAACCCGATTCCCTTTAGCTATATACCTTTATTTGACCAAATTAAGTTGTTAAGGATAAACCATAACCCAGTTCGACACATTTAGAGGTAAGTGAATCGTAATTGTCAATCATAGAGAAGAAAAAAAATCTTACTTTTCCGGTTGCTATAACCACTTTTACGCCTCTTGATGAAGCCTCTTTTAAAGCCTTTGCATTTGTCTCAGATATTTGACTTTTGCTATTCAGCAGCGTACCTTATGTCCATTAATACGCATGACATTTAATAATCATGTGTGGATTATGAAAAAATATGTGTAAAAAACATATAAAATCAAACTTACCATCCATATCACAGAAGATATAACTGAACTTTGGCTTGTAGAATCGAAGACTACCTTCTTTCTTCCTTCCTTTTGACAATTCAAATGTAAGGATAGTCTACCAAAACTTACTTTGAAGTTTGAACGACAAAATCAGAAGGTGCCAATTCTGACACATTTACTTATGAATGGCCTATTTGGGTTATTTTAGTTGCCAAACGGGTCAAATGAAAAGGTTTAGCTAAAAAAGGGAACGAAAACATTTGAAACTGGCAAAATACTATTTAACGCATTGACTATTTATCACAAATTTAAAAAAAAAAAAAAAGTGGTTCATGTCAGCCCAACAAGTACTAAAAATGACACATTTTAACCAACACCGTTTTTACCCGTTAACCATCCTGTCTGCTCCATCCATATTTCCACCTCTATGTAGTTAATGCGGTAAAAAATCGGATAGCGATCAAGGACCGATATTTGAGATATCGGTTATCGCGGTGGGATACTGGTAATTTTAATTTCATTTAGAGTTTATATATATAGCAATTTAACACTAACAATTCAGTATAATACCCATAGTTTTCAATAGCGGCTATAGCGCGCTATGTAGCGAAGCGACCAAGTGTCACTATTTGGGTCATAGCGACCAATAACGTGAATAGCGACAACTAGTTTTTTTTATGTAAATAGCGATTAGATATAGCTATAAAATAGCTGGATTTATAGGTTTTTGTTAAATATACATATAAAATAGCATATATACCAAGGTATTTTGATATAATATACATATAAAAATTTTCAAAATTCTTTTTCTAGTGTATTGCTATTTATAAAATAGCGATCGCTATTCGCTATGTAGCATATAGGTCCCTTGTCGCTATTCGCCATTAACAACTATGATACTACCATTAACAAATTAACCTTTTGCAACTTGCAGAACACTGACAATTGTAGCAAGTAGGACCTGATTAAGACTTAAAACACTAACAGATAACAATTAAGACATAAAACACTAATAGCAGCAACAAGAAGAAAGGCAAATGGTAGAACTAAGAAGAAAGGTACTGATATCTGGAAAATCAGTGATATATCGCCAATAATATCGGATATTCCGACCAATATTTGACACGGAGACTGATAACCGATATATCGGTGATATACGGTGTATATTGGCAATATTAGCTACATAGTTCCACCTCCAAACAAAATTAATATTCTTGAACCTGAGAAATATATGGATAACAGATAACTATTATAGTAACAGAGGATGTGCAAGAGTACATACCATCAGTAGGAGTATTTGGTAGAGGGTTTTCATCATCTTCAGCAGTAGATGCACTCTGGATCAACCCTTTCCCTTTCCATCCTAAACCTTTCAAAAGACGTTCCTCCTCACCCTCCATCTCCGACTCGGCTTCATCACTCAGCTCATGATCGAATCCCATTAGATGCAACAACCCGTGAACCTACAACGCTAAAGTGTAAGTCACCGTTGCTTTTAAATTCAAAGTAAGATGGAGCCCAAGTAGCCAACGGTATTTAAGTTAGGGATTGGGTGGCTTAAGCTACAAATTAGGTTATCATTTATCCCAACAACTTTAATGGGTCAAAAAAGTTTTTAGCTAAAAGGGAAACTGATTGCAACTGCCTTTATACTTGTGTATTTACATATATCTACTCATTTGATTTATCATGTACTCGCTATGCATGTAAATGTAAGTATGCATATGTACATGATATGTATTCATATATGTTACTATGTTAGAGAATAGAGATAACTATATTACTAGAATAGGTTTCACCGACATAAGATATATTTTGTTTAGTTTCCTTATTTAGCCTATCCTTGTGTATATACTAAGGTATTAGTCTGACTATAAAATACCAAGAAAATGAGAAATATATATCCAGAAACACTCCACCGATCTGATGGCATACAAGTCTACAATATATGTTTGTAATACACATTTATATGCATGCACACGTATGATTGGGTACATTAGAAAACCATTTAAAACTTAAAAACCGAGAAAACTACTACCAACCAAACAATTTTTTTTACTTTTACTTTTTATTTCCTTTAGTTATATGTTTAGTATTGTAGATACAAAAATAAAAATTAAAAAATATATGTAGATTGATGAGGTACATATATGTAGCTTGCAAAGGTACACATATGAGGTATATATATGTAGTTCATGAGCTACATATATGTAGCTCGTCGATCTACATACATTTTTTTTATTTTCTTTTTAATTTCTACAGAAAACAGTAACATATAAAAAAATGAAAAAAAATCTTGTTTAAGTTTTCTAATGATCCATTTCCTACACACGTATATACATACATGAGCATACATATACATACTATAACAAAATAAATAAAGATTCAATTCTTTTTTTAAACATAAAAGTGCTTCAAATATACAGTATAAGTTTTTGACGAACCAGAAGAATACGTATCTCGTCAAGAAGAGTGTGCCCTCTTTCCTCAGCTTGTCTTGCCGCTGTTTCCACTGAAATTACTATGTCACCCAACATTAACTGCACGATGGAAAAGGCATGTCATTTTATGTTTACTAATTCATCATTCCATAACATTAGTAAGAGCCCATTTGGTCACATAATTTAACGGAATTGGAATTAATTCCATTGAGAATTGTGTTTGGTTGGTTAAACAAGGAATAGGAATTGTGTAAAGATTACCAAAAAGCCCCAATCCCAAATAAACTATTGTAACAAATCATTCATTGTGAAATCGTAAACAGCGGAGTGATACAGATCGATAGAACCAGAAGCGATTTTTCAACCTCTTTCTTTATATGAAGTTATTAGAACCAACCCATACCATAATCAACCATTTTGAAAAAAATGATTCAAAATTGAAACCCAAAAGAGCTTTTTCAAGCTTTGTTCATCATAAATCCACCACAATTGACTACTGGAATCAAAATCGACCATTCAGAAAACGATTCAAACTCTTTTCATCAAAACCCATAATGCTTTTCATTAGAGAACATCGAACCTTAAATCCATTTAAAAACGAGCATTCTGAAATAAATGATGTAGACATACCTGTATAAATCAATGATGGGGACAATTCTAGGGTTGAGGTTGTTGCAATTCTACGAACAGAGATAATTCCATTCATTACGATTGGCCAAGGGTAATTTTGTGGAGGAGAAGAAGTGGGAATTGGGGAAGATAAAAAGTTAATTTTGACATTTTATTGTTCTGAACATTCCATTTCAATTACAAATTCATAAACCAAACAAAATACAAATTTTCAATGGAATTAATTTCAATTCCCTCACATTCCAATTCCTTTTAAACATTGTAGTCCCACCGTCAATATTATACAAACCAAACGACCCCTAAGTTTTCAGCTTACAAAATTAACTAGGGGTGTGAATTTCTTACACAACCCGAAAACAGGAGACAAACCTAACACGAAATTCGCGGGTTTGGGTTTAGTTTAAAGTGTTTGGGTCAGTTTCAGGTTGAACCTGGTCGGGTTGGCGGGTTGACCCGTTTAATCCATTTATATTATATTATATTAAGATAATATGTTTTATGTTATAAATTGAATTGGATGTGTATTTTATGCCATAATTATAATTAAATTGATAATTATACAAAAAATAAAATAAAAAAATTCGGGTGGAACTGATCGTGTTTGGGTTCATATGTAGGACACGATTTTCGGGTTTGAGTTGAACCCGCCAACCCGCGGACACGACCTGTTTAGCACCCCCAAAATTAACCCTAGCACCCCTAAAACTAACCCTGGTAGATTTAAAAAGTGATGTTTTTTTATTACTTCTTTTAATACTTTGACATCATCATCCACCTTTCACTCGACACCAAAACATTCATTTTAACTTGAAGTTGAAAAGTAACTCGTTTTAGACTCCAAATCAAATGTCAATTTCCCTAAGTAGGGAGTATCTCATTGTTGGAGCGCTTACCATTGGAAGGTTGAGTTCAGGGACATGCTGAGACATAGAAAGAACATCAGTAGCATAATCCGCATTTCTCCAATCTTTATTTAGCTGACGGATGAAATCGTCATTGCAAAGAAGTAGTGATAACTCAACATTCTCATATTGGCCAACATCATCAATGGCAGGATCTCTTGTTTTATAATCTGAATCTTTTAAATCATCAAATGCTAGCTTCATAGCCATTGGAACGTTCAGACGAAGCATTTCTGCAATATCCTGCCATATTTAGAAAGAATAGTATTATAATCAAGTAAAGCCTCTCTATTATGTAGATAAACAGACACACTAAACTTTCATTATGATTCACTTCTATACTTCAACAACAGACTTATTAACAGAGCATAGCATTATAGCAATACTGGGTGGTTAACTAGTCAATAAATTGTAATGAAGTCATTGCTTGTGGACTAGAACATACGCAATCAACTATAATGGTATTTTTGTAATATACCACATTGATTGGCATGAGAAGATGCAACTGATACAGTTGTGCAAATCTCAGTATGTCACTATCTCACTTAAAAAAAACTCTCGAGGCATGAATGTGGAAGATCATGAAAGTCAGTGCTCACTGTTATCTTTTGCTTACCTATAATAATGTGTGTCATATCAATATTCCGACAATTATAATGTTTCAAAGTGTGTCAATCCTCTATCTCAACAATTAAAGGTTTCAAACTTTCAAAGTATACATCATTTCTTTACATCCTAGTCAACCAAGGTCCAATCATTTAGCAGTTACACAACCTAACATGTCACAGACAGTAACTCTTAAAACTCGTGATCAAACTCATCTCCGTAAAAAAAAACACTATATGTGTAACATATAGTTCTGGAAACAGGCAATAAAGTCCACTAAATCATTTAAAACCCTTGCTAGCTTCCGAAAATAATGTAAGAAGTTAAGAACATACAAATTCAAGATTAGACCGTAAATCAAGCCGTTTACCTCAGTAGTGATCTAATACAACCTTAAATGAACAATCCTATAACATCAAAATGACATAAAGTCTAACACATTTAATTCCACTAGCCATAAACATGCATTAACAGCCCAATCATATTCAAACCTTATTTATCTATACCTGCAACTCCCACATAATTAGTATTCTCACCTATCTCACACCTAGAATACATGATCCCTAGAAATTCAATCCGGTAATAACATAGAAAATCTATATAACCTAACTAAACATCTGTTCAACCAAAACCTACAGCAACTTCAAAACCGAAAACACCGAAAATCAATCAACACAAACGATAACAACAAATAACAAATACCAACCAGAATTTCAGGATCATCAGGCAACTGCTCTTCAACACAAATCTTAACATCAAGCTCCAACTCCTTCCCCTTCTCCTTCCTCCTAACCGACGAACGACCTCGCACCTTCCTGTACCCTCGCTGCGACGCGTACACCTTCCGGAACCTTCCAGAACGCATCCAGTCTCCATCGCGACTAACAGAACCGAACAAACCGCCAAACAGTGGTTTAGAAGTTGAAATTGAAGCGGAAAACGGAATGTTAGGGCGTGAAGAGGTGACCGGTGACCGGAAGGTTGGGAGGCTGGATGACGGTGAACAGACTGACCGGAAAATGAGGGCAGTTGTGGCCATTGAAGATAGGTGTGGAGAAGAGTGGAGGTTGCGGAGGAGGTTAGGGATAGGAGGGAGGCGAGACCTCATTCGGACCGGAGATAGTGGGACTGGTGAAAGTGATGTTTTGACCGTATATTCGTATTCCTCCCGATATTGACTATCCGCCGGTGTGAGAAGTGAACCGAACCGAACCGGATAAACGTTTCAACCCGGTTTACCTTGTTTGATTAGTGGGTTCGATTGGGGGGTGTCAATTGTGTCGGTTGATTGGTTGGCGGGTTGACCGGTTGCAGGTTGGCGGGTTGAAATATTCGACCCGAACCCGACCCATATTATTATTCGGGTCAAATATTTCAACCCTAAACCGACCCATATGAATTCGGATCAACCCAAACCCGACCTGTTTAACCCATATTTTGAAATGAGTCATATAAGTTGATGACTTATAAACGAGTTATTGGGTATTAAGGAGGTTATCGATAACATATTTAATGATAAGCACAAGTGTGACAAATAAATAATATAATGTATCAAAATTAATTTTATTTTAAATAACCATGTAAAATAGAAACGCAAAAAACAAAAGAAAATATAAAAGATTTGTTTTCTAAATAGTTAAACGGGTTAAGGGGTCAACCCGTTTTTTATACGGGTCAACCTGAACCTAACCCGTTTTTAATACGAGTCAACCCGAACCCGACCTGTTTTTTTAAACGGGTTGTGTTAGTGGTCCCAAACCTGTTTTTTTGTGTTGGGATCGGGTCGGGTTGACGGATTGTGTCAAGAATTGCCGCCGCCCCTAGGTTGGATAGTAACATCCAGTCTCCATCGCGGTTTACCTTATTTGATAGGAGTTCGTGAAGACGTAGGATTAAGGTTAAGGATTTCTAGGGGATGGTACAATTGTGTTTTAGGTGTAGTGTATGATCGTAGATATGCTTACATGCTAGGTGAACTTACATGTGTTTCTCATCTTGTATCTATGTGTAAAGTTTTTGTGTTGTTATATTTGTCTTTTTACCATTACAATTATATTTTTTTGAACATTTGAACATTATAATTTGTAATCGTAATTTAAATCCAAGACTTCCGCTGTCACACCCCAACCGATGGCGGAATCATCGGGGCGCGACACTAGGCGAATCAGATTGCTCAAGAGAATCCATAACAACTAAATTGCGATAATATTTATTACATTTGTTATCCCATACTAACAAATAATACAATCACATAAGTCATCACAGATTTCTTGTCCTCTCGAACAATTCTAATCCGACAACCTAGACTTTTGGTGAGTTTCTAGACTTCCTAGCTTGATTTGATGTAGACTTCGACTAAACGTGCAGCATACGTTAAAATAATATCAATACTAAAGTATTGGCGAGTATACATGATGTGTGTAAAATGCAAAATATAAATTACATCAATTAAGGCATAAAACTAACCCTTTTTGAGTACTAATGTTGGAAAAGAGTGTTTTTGTCTTCCTTTTGTATTTTCAGGATGAAATGAGCTCAAATTCACAAAAGAAGCAAAAAGACAGCTAATTCTAACATAAATACAAGAAAAGGAACAAAAGTGGATTGCCCGAACCCTCAACGGCATCCTCCCAAGCAAAGAAGAGAAAACAGAAGACTGAACACGCCCCGTGCTCAGCCAGCACGGGGTCGTGCCCAAGAAGCAGCAGAAAAGACAAACCTATAGAAGCTTCTATTGCCCACCACGGGGCCGTGTCCAGTGAGCACGGGGGCGTGGCGAAAGTACATCAGGCGCATTAATTGTAATTGCGAATTACAATTAATGAAGAGAGAGAGTGTCAGACGGGCACGGGGGCGTGTCCAGCGGACACGGGGCCGTGCCCAGCCTTCTATTCAGCCTATAAATAGGAGTGCTTGGTTTCACTTCAACTCATCCCTTGGCACACCACCTCTCTCACACTTCATCCACCACCCACCACCATCACAACACCATCATCCACCACCATCATTCATTGTCCATCATAGAGTGTGTGAGTCGTCTCGGGATCCAAGATTGATCGTAAGAGTTCTTGACAATCAAGGCCATGTTTGCCTAAGTCTCTTACATCACTTGGTGAAGACAAGTGTTTAGTATAATACTTTTTATTTTTAATCTTTTGCACTTTTTATTTGGTTTTGTATTAATGACTTTAATAACTAGTTGCTTATGTTGAAGGTGATCTTTCCTTATCGTTTGTCCGTGGTGTCTTGGCATTATTTTACTGTCTATATAAAATATAAGATTTTCACCATTCATATCTCCACGGTCTATATCGAGGTATGTTGGCTACCTGGTCGGGGGTTAAGGGAACGGTTTGGTAAGGGTCTTGCCCTTGTTCAGCGTTTAGAGGTCCTGCAAGGGACCTGGGTCAAATTTAGTAGGATATCCTTCAATGCCCATAGGTATTGGATGGCGGGGATTCAAACTCTTTGACCCCCTCATAAGTTAACTATTATTAATACTATAACCCGGCTATTTAGGACTGTATCCCTGCTGACTCATACTACTTAGCCGAGGGTAACGTCACCGCCAAAAGCGGGGCCTACCATAATTTGCATTAATAACTTAATTCATTATCTTCCAATAATCCAACCCTTTAGGATTGTATCCTTGCTGACTCAAACTACTGGGTTGAGGGTAACGTCGCCTTCAAAAGAGGGGCCTACTACAATAACTAAGATAATCTCTTAAACAAGTGCAAAAGTGCGAAAATAATCAAAGGTTATACTAATACACGGGTCGGATCCAAGTGATTCATCTTGTCTATCTGTTTTTATTTTATTTTTATTTTTCAGCATTTAGTTAGTTTTTTTTATTTTCTTAGTTTAAAAACCTTTTCTAACTTTTTGATTTGATTAGACGTTGAGGATAAACCGGTACTAAAAGCTCTTGTGTCCTTGGACGACCTCGGTATCTTACCAACACTATACTACGTCCAGGATGGGTGCACTTGCCCATATGTGTGTTTAGTGTTAGTAAATATCGTGTTTTATAAATTTAAAACTTGGCTAAAGGTGTAAAAAGGGCTTAATTATACATTAAAAATATATTACACTACACACGCATCAAGTTTTTGGCGTCGTTGCCGGGGACACAAGGATTTTAAGAAAGCTTAAAATCAACGGCCTAATCAGTTTTTCAAAACCTTTTCAAAACGCGCGCACATTTTTATGCATTTTAGTTTAGTTTGCATTTACAGTAGCCTGAACACGGGGCCGTGCTCGCTGAACACGCCCCCGTGCTGCATATTTTTAGTTAGATACCCAGATACAGAGTCTGAACACGGGGCCGTGCTCACTCAACACGCCCCCGTGTCCAACGTGACCAGTAACTTTAATTAAAACGCCCAGATACAGACCCTGACCATGGGGCCGTGTTCATCCAACACGGGGCCGTGTCCAGCTTCTGTTTCTGTCTTTAATTTTGTTTTCTGGCCCCGAGACTCAGTTGTGGTCTGCTGAGTGATTCTTATGAATCAATACTCAGGAGGTTACAACTACACCTATGATGAGGATGATTATAGGGGTAATTATTGCACTAATTGTCGTAACACACGCTCGGTTCAATATAATAACTCATATCAACCATCCAATTCATACAACCATTATGAGGAGCCCAGGTACGAGCCATCAACTTCATACACATCCTATGAAGACCAAAGGTATGAACCTCCTCCCTCATACTCATATTTTGATGAACCAAGGTATGAGCCTTCATACTCATACTTTGAAGATTCAAGATATGAGCCACCACCTTCATACTCTTATTATGAGGAACCATGGCGTGAACAACCCACCTCATATGAGTACTATGAAGAACAAAGTTTCGACCCTTATCCATCATATACTTACAATGAAGAACAATGGTGTGAACCATCTACTTCATATGAGTACTATGAGGAGCCAAGGATCGAACAACCGGATTCAAGTTTCGAGGATCCCAATTCTTTTTCTCTCACCGAAGTGACCAATAGGATATTAGAACACATTAAAACTATTGAACGTTGCATAAAAGAATCTCGCGCAAGGGAAGAGGAGTCCCGCGCAAGAGAAGAATTAAATTGTAATAATAACGTAGAGATAGTTGAAAAATGTAAAAATGGAAGAACAAGAAAGTGAAAAACTGACACATGAGTTAAACAACGAAAAAGGTGAGTTCGATAATGTTAAAATTCAAGAAGAGTCTAATTTTGAAAAAATTAACCTCTTGTCACCTACTTTCGAAAACAATTGTTTAGTAACCCCTCATGCCAAGCTTTTAAAAGAGTTAAACACTAGTGCTAAAATCAAAGAAATGGTAAGTGTTAAGTTAACTAATGATCAAACCTCGCTAATAAAAGAAGATCCTTTTGAAATTAACAATACCGGTTCCATGTTTCTTTCAAAATTCATTTATTAGTAATATCACAATTGATAAAGATCTTTGTGTTAACATAATGCCTAACTATATTTTTGAAAAGTTAAGTATTAGTGATTTTACTCCACTTCAAATACCCATTTTTCTATCCGATCGGAAAGTGATAAAATCAATCAGTGTAGTTGAAGATGTTTTGGTTCAAACAAATCAAGTGGTAATCCCAACCGACTTTGTCATCCTCGATGACGCTCCTTTAGTCTTGGGAAAACCTTTTGTACAAACTCATAAAGCTTTGAAAAACCGGAAATTCAACAATCTAAGTCTTCAGTTAGGGGCATTCAAAAGGAGCATAGATCTTGAGCGTTCAATGAAATATCCTTTTGGCAATAATGACCCCCTAATTGAAGATGAAGCTGAACCACCCGATACAACTAAAGAAGATGACCACTTTGTTGAAGAAGAGATCGCCATTGAACAAACCTTTAAGGTTCTTGATCTAGATGAGCCACAAAATAAGGTGTCTTCTAAAGACCCACCCATTGAGCTCAAAGAACTTCCTAAAGGTTTGGAATATGCTTTTCTAGACAAAGATGGTAGTTTACCTGTAATTATTTCTTCTAAATTAAGTAACATAGAAAAAGAGAAATTAGTTAATCTTCTTAAAAAACACAAAAACGCGATCGCTTGGAAGCTTGTAGATATTAAAGGAATAAGTCCTTCCATGTGCACGCACAAAATTTTAATGAATGATGACTACAAAACAGTAATTCAACCACAACGAAGAGTAAATCCCAATGTACAAGAAGTGGTTAAAAATGAAGTCATCAAGCTACTTGACGCTGGACTAATCTATCCTATCTCCGATAGTCCATGGGTGAGTCCCGTCCAAGTAGTCCCAAAGAAAGGAGGTATGACGGTAATAACTAATGAGAAAAATGAACTAATACCAACAAGGACCGTCATAGGATGGAGAGTTTGTATAGACTATAGACGATTAAATGAAGCAACAAGGAAAGACCACTTTCCTTTGCCCTTCATTGATCAAATGTTAGAACGACTATCCGGTCATAAATTTTATTGTTTCTTAGATGGTTTTTTAGGTTACTTTCAAATACCGATAGCACCAGAAGACCAAGAGAAAACAACTTTCACATGCCCCTACGGAACTTTCGCCTATCGACGCATGCCATTCGGTCTATGTAATGCACCTGCAACATTCCAACGTTGTATGGTAGCCATTTTTCATGATATGATAGAAAAGACAATGGAAGTCTTCATGGATGACTTTTCTATCTTTGGAGACTCATATGACCAATGCCTCGATAATCTTGAACGAATGCTATCCCGATGTGAGGAAACTAACCTCGCCCTTAACTGGGAAAAATGCCATTTCATGGTAACAGAGGGAATAGTACTCGGTCACAAAATCTCAAGCGAAGGAATGGAAGTCGATCGAGCAAAAATAGAAACTATTTCTATCATTTTCCGTTTTATTTTGCAAACTTCTATTTTCAAAGGACATTTTCAATTTTTTTTAATTTTTTTTTTTTTGGATTTTTCAATTTTTTTTTTCTTTTTTTAAGACACTACTAACTAGACACACTAAATACAAGTTCCCATCCCCACACTTGAATATTGCATTGTCCCTAATGCAAGGATGGAAACATGACTCCTAAAACCTAAAAGACAAAATAACTAAATAAATATACAAGTGTATAAGTGGAACGACTTAGCTGAATCATATGTGAGACTGTCAGTATGCCAGTCGATACCACACACGCCCTCCAATCCAAAACGCGCTTAGCAAACTGTACTAACTCGGACACGCGAACGGAAGCGGCACCAACAACAACCTAATACTCAAATCATATATACCAAACCAACATAATATATATCATCAAAGTATCAACAAGCAACCAAGTATCAACCAACCCAAAACCCTACCAACCAGTATATCATATCAGTACAGACCAAACTATGAGGATAAAAACAGCATAAAATAAAAACAAAAGATATAAACGCTCCATAAGCACTGCTGGACATCCTTACGCTCCTCCTGCTCCACCCTGTTGTCCCTCTGCAGGCTCCTCCTGCCAACCAGCGGCACCCTCCTGCTGTGGCTACCAAGATGGTGGTGGCTGCAAGTGGAAGTGATCATAAATAACCTGTAAACCATCCCGCATCTCCTGCCTCACCTGCTCCACTCTATCATACAAACCCTCCAATGTCAACGGCTCTGGCCGCGGCTGCCTAATAGTGCGCTCACGTACCGGCAACTGATGCCTCTGCAGTGGCGCCCGAATACGCCGTGGAATCGCACCCTGCATCGCCTCTGCAGCGGCTGAACCTGGTGGAGGTGGCACCTGCTGCCCCTCAGTCACGACCTCCCATGCCGGTGGCGTATCCAACGTCACTATCCTCGCCAACTGTAGACTCTTCAGCTCCATAAATGATGGAGCTGGTCCTGTGCGCATCAAATCAGGCGGAAAATCAGCAAACACACCTAAATTGGCCGCCAACATCGTAATATATGGCCCACCATATAACCTCGCGTTTTTACCTCCCTTCTTCGGCCTTGCTAAAGACAACGCCAAAATACTCGCCAGATTCGCTGGCCTCCTCTCAACCATACACATAAGACAGAACAAACTATGCTGGTTCACCTTATCCCCCTCATACCTACCAATCAATGTCGCCGCTAATATCTTATGTACAAACCTATAAAGCGGATCTCGAATATCAGATGCTACCATATTGCTCGAATATGGTGTGGTAGCAATAGTCGCCCAAAATCTCTGCAAATCCCCCGCCATCACACAAAACTCCTTTTCCTCCTTCACTACATATCTCAACAAACCCCTGAACTCATCCGACTCAACCTCCTGACACGAATATAATCCAGTCGCCTCAGCGAATTGTGGCAGTGTCATATTGAAAATCCTCTTACCCAACGCAAACGAAACCACATCTGACTCATCAAAACCCCCTGGATGTCTATAATAGAACGTGGAATGAAACTCCAAGGTGAGCTGGTAATACTGTGGCGCGTCACATTCTAACGCCATCCTAAACTTCGAACCCAACAACTGCTCTAACCTTTCAACCTGCCCCAGCTGTCTCACTAGATCCCAGTCAATCCTTCGAAATTCTAACAAATTCAGCTTCTTAATTGGATCATACTTCATATACTCAGCTGACCCAAACGTAAAACGTAATAACGGGCTATCCCCCAACCTATTACTCTGCCCGTGTGGAGTCCCGTCATCCCTATACGTGATCTCCCTAAGTACTGGAGCAACCGACTGCTCCCGAACTGCCGCCTGGGCCCTAGTACTGCGCCTCTTGCGCTTCACTCCTGAAGATGACCCCTCACCTGACATCCTGTTCAAAACAAATCAATAAACATGCAAAACAGGTGAACAGTTAGTAAACACAAGCTATTTTTGGTATTTTTGAATTTTTTTGATTTTTTTGGAATTTTTAAGAATTTTTCTGATTTTTTTAATAAAATAATAATATAATAATATACATTCGAACGACGGCCGTATAGCATTTCGTTCGCGGCCGTTGTTCGAAACAAGTGACGAATCGCAAATTGACTTGAAAACAAACCGAACTTCGCCCGAATGGAGATTGAGTACGAGCGAAGCGGCTTAAAATCAAGCGATGCAATAATACGCGCAAAACGACACTCACACGACTCAAACATGACTCAAACGACACCTAACACACTAAACATACCTAAATGACGTAAAAAAACGCACATCGACCCTAAAAACGACACTTTTGACGCAAATTACAAAAATTTACACTTCTACCCCCTCCCGGCATTTTGCTCGCCCTCGAGCAATCCCAAGTGCCGAGAAAATCATCCCAACTTCAATGTGGAAGCAACGGAAGCGGTGCGCGAGATTTTTGTAAAAAATATAACCTTTATGTCAAAATTGCGCAAGCGCCTCCCAACACTTGAAATTTATAACGCCTCTAAAACAATCGTCCGCCAAAATGTCATTTCTAGCGTGAGACCCTAGGTAGATTGACCCATATTTGAACCTAAATTGCATGATAAGGGCTCGGAACCGGGTTTGGGTTTAAGAGGATCGAAATACTTGCAATCGCATCTAACACATGTCTCGATTTTAATGAATGAACATAAGCTTTTGGCCCGAACGACTATCTTGATTATGATTCCGTTTGCATAATTTTTTTTCGAGGACGAAAAAAGAGTAAGTGTGGGGATATTTGATGTATTGTAAAATACATCGGTATTCGCGTCGGTTTTAGTCGTTAGTTATTCGTTTTTAGTGTCGGTTTTAGACAGATTGTACATACTTTTGATTAAATTGTGTTTCCAGGTCTTTACAGCCAAAAGGGGCGAAAACGAATCAAAATCTGGAATGGCGGAAGGCTGGAACGGAAATCAAGGAGTCGGGAGCTGAAACGAAGCGAAAATGCAGTTCTGGAGCTTCCAGGCAGGCCGCGTAAGCTTAGAAGCATTCTCAGGCGCCCCGCATTAACTTAAAATGAAAATTCAGAATTACTTAAGTTTGGGCGGCCCGCATCAACTTATCCCATACTTTCAGGCGGGCCGCGAGAGTTATTAAAGGGTTTACGGTTTTGAACTTGTTTGGCGGGCCGCGTAGACTTACCAGAATATGTGAAGCGGGCCGCGTGAAGACCCTATGTCGGCAACAGAAGGTTCCTTGCATGGAAATCTAGGTTTTTTTGAAGGTTATAAGATGGTAAAACGTGAACAGCCGAAATATATACGAATTTGGAGTTCTTGAGGCGAAAAATCAGAGGCTGTTGAAGGTTTGGAAGCTTTGGGATTGCAAGGAATCATCGGGTATACTTTAGAAGCGTTCGGGAGTGAAGACCACGGGTTTTACTAACCTAATCTTTCGTTCTTTGTTCGTTTTTATGTGTAAAGTGATGAATTTAGATTTTACTATGATTTTGTTTATGTTCATGATTATGATTTCCGGCTAAAAACCGTAAACTACCTAGGCTAATGACTATGGCATAATAAAGTTTAGATTTTTATTTGATTTTTGTCGTGGTTGTGGATCTTTCTTGCATTGTAAACACTATGGGAATTTAACTTGGTGCGTATGTGTGCTTGTGATTATCTTATTATTGGTATTTGTTTCATATAATCCTTGGTGATGGTCTTTATCACAAAATAGGGTTACATTAGGGTTCTTGATTTAGGTGAGTGTCTATATCACGTAATAGGTCAATAAACCTTTAGGGTGAAAACACCTAAGTAACCTTAGAAACAATATTCGGTAATTTGATAAAATCAAGTGTGCTGCTAAACTCGTCGCTATGAGGCTCGAGGGTATTAATAGGTTTCGGTTTGGTTATAAGTCCTTAACATTCCAGTGTCTATTAAACCAAGATTAAAACCCGTAGTTGCTTTAGACGTTCGCGCGGCAAGGTAGAGCGTCTTACATAGGCACTTTCAAGAAACTAGAGGACTGAAAGGAAAATCTAGAAAACCGGTGAGCATAACATCCTAGGTAGTACCACAAGAATCGCCTCGAGAGTGTTTGAGGGGCTTAGCGGTGTCTTAATAGGTTTAGCATTTAAAGATCCCGGTTCCACACCACAAAATTATCAAATAGAAATCCATCCTGAGTTTAGCTTGCGTCTAGCCTAGGTAGTCTCCATCACCACTGGTCAAAACCTTCGTTCGAGTTCGTGTCTAGTCTTCTAGCATTATTTTATTATTTTTATTTAGGATATTTAGAAACCCCCCCCCCCCAAATTTTTTAAATACCATCCCGTTTCGCACATCTCTCAAACCACATCAACAAACAAACAAACCATCCCAAGCCACCCGCACCCTTGCAAATATTCAAATAACAGCTCTGCACAAACTGACTACGGACTCAACTGACTCTGTAACACAAACTGACCGACTGACTCACATATGACGACTACAACATGAGACTTGACCCAAAGACGCGAAACAAATACGTAGATCGACACTAAAGATACTGACTTGATAACAGACCCGACACAACTAAACACTGACTTGATACCGACACATAGTGAAGTAAGTAATTTAGCAGGAAACATACCTTGTAAGCGACCAAAACCGAATGGACAGTAGTGAGATATGGTGACCGGAGGTGGGGTAATCGGCGGAGATGGTTGACTGTGGTGAAAAAGAGTGGCGGATGGGGATGGTAGTGGTCGGCGGCGGGGTGAAAGGTGGTGGTGTATATGTAATCGTCGATGAGATGGAAAGCAGACAAAGAACTGGTGGTGAGGGGAGAGGTAGACTGCGGGGTAAGTGGTGATGGGTGTTACAATTGCCGGAGCACTGGTGGGGGGGGGGATGGTGGGTATCACCGGAGAAGAATGGCGGTGGAAATGGTGGGTTGTAATCGCCGGAGGGGGTAGAATTGAAGTTTGGGTTTCAAGTGAATCGATTTGGGGCTTTATGCACTGTTGCTGATTCACCTAGCTCACGCGGCCCGTGTTAAATGTGACCTTAAGTGCAGGCGGGCCGCGAGCGCTTGTTTTTTTTTCAAAATCTTTTAAGTCCAAGCGGGCCGCGTAAACTAAAGGGAACCTGTTACGCGGGCCGCCTGGACAGCAAACAGCAGCAGATTGTTGACAGCAGTAACAGTTTGCAGCTGAAAATGGTTTTTATTTATCCCTAGATTACCCCCGACCCTTATTTCTTCGTTTTTAACGTTAAACGTACATGTGAGGATGCTCGGTAGTCGATTTCGGCCACGTGAAAGATGATGTACCTGCAAAACACTTGACAAAACACGAAACGGACACAAATACGACACGAAGACAAACGACGCAAAACACCTAAAACACTAACTAAAGACACGACACGGACAACGACTCAATGTACAAACTCTACACTTGAGTTTTCACTAAAGAACCTACGTGGTGGTGCTAGGCGGGTCTGAAAGAGGAACGGTTTCCTCTTCGGCGGTGTCGATGGGACCCCCTATGTAGTGATTCAACCTATGCCCATTCACCTTCCACGAATTCAAACTCGCTTCATCAAACAACTCGACGGCACCGTACGGGAAAACCTCCTTCATGACATACGGCCCGGACCATCTCGACTTCAACTTTCCGGCAATCAACTTCAACCTCGAATTAAACAAAAGCACTTGATCGCCCACTTTAAACTCCTTCAACTTCCGCAACCTTCTATCATGCAAAGTTTTCGACTTTTTCTTGATACTCCAAGAACGATCATACGCGGCGTCACGAAGCGCCTCCAACTCATGAATTTGGAAAAATCGTCTCCTAGCGGCCTCGGTCAAATATAAATTCACCGTTTTGAGCGCCCAAAGAGCCCGTTGCTCTAACTCGACCGGTAAATGGCACGCTTTCCCATAAACGATCATAAACGGTGTCGTCCCTAATGGCGTCTTGTAGGCGGTGCGGAAAGCCCATAACGCATCGTCCAACTTGTCGGACCAATCCTTCCGACTCTTACCTACCGTCTTCTCCAAAATCCTCTTCACTCCTCGATTCGTGTTCTCCACTTGACCGCTTGTTTGCGGATGATACGCGGTAGACAAGCGGTTCGTAACTCCATATCTCTCCAACGCCTTCTCCATCACCGCATTGCAAAAATGCGTACCGCGATCACTAATAATTGCTTTAGGAGTACCAAATCGCGTAAACAACTTCTTCAAGAACCTCACCACCACTCGTGCATCATTTGTAGGCAAAGCTTGAGCTTCCACCCACTTCGAAACATAGTCTATCGCAACGAAGATGTATCGATTCCCACTCGAAGATGGAAATGGCCCCATGAAATTGATGCCCCAAACGTCAAAGACTTCCAACACTTGAATAGGATTCTGGGGCATCTCATCCTTGGATGAGATGTTGCCGGTCCGCTGGCATTGGTCACATTTTCTCACAAACTCGGCCGCATCATCTACTACTGTTGGCCAATAGAAACCACAATCAAACACCTTCTGCGCAGTCACATGCGCACCATGATGTCCTCCAGTCAATCCCTCATGGACATGGCGAATAATGTCCCAGCTGTCCTCTCTACTCACACATCTCCTCAAAACTCGATCACTGCCTATCCTGAAGAGATAGGGATCGTCCCAAATGTACTTCCGCGCATCATTCATAAGCTTCCTCCTCTGCTGGCGATGCATACCCTCAATCACAAACCCGTTAGCCAAATAATTGGCTAGATCGCTAAACCACGGTAAATCCACAGCCCCTGCCGTAACAGCATCAATAGATTCGTGAGGGAATCTGTCTCCTATCGCCCCCTCACGAATCTCCTCTCTCTTCGGATCCTCTAAGCGGGACAAGTGGTCCGCCGCCACATTCTCTGCCCCTTTCTTATCCTTAATTTCAATGTCGAACTCGTAAAGAAGCAGAATCCATCGTATAAGACGCGGCTTCGCGTCCTTCTTCTGAAACAAGTAACGCAGAGCAGAATGATCAGTAAACACGACAGTTTTCGAAAGAACGAGATATGATCGGAATTTATCGAATGCGAACACCACTGCTAACAACTCCTTCTCTGTGGTGGTGTAGTTCTCATGGGCATCATTCAACGTTTTACTCGCGTAGTAAATCGGGTGAAAATGCTTCTCCCGTCTCTGCCCTAACACCGCACCAACTGCATAGTCACTCGCGTCGCACATCAGCTCGAATGGTAAGCTCCAATCATGCGACACGAGGATCGGTGTACTCACTAACTTCTCCTTCAGAAACTCAAACGATCGAAGGCACTCCTCGTCGAAGACAAAAGGAACGTCCTTCTCCAACAATCGCGTCATGGGGCGAGTGATTTTGGAAAAATCCCTAATAAAGCGCCTATAAAATACCGCATGACCGAGAAAACTACGAACCGACTTGACACTAGTCGGCGGAGGGAGCTGGCTGATCGTGTCTATCTTCGCCCTATCAACCTCAATACCAGCCCTCGAAATCTTGTGCCCTAGCACAATCCCCTCAGTCACCATGAAGTGACACTTCTCCCAATTCAACATCAGCTTCGTCTCCACACATCTCTTCAACATCCTCTCAAGATTCATCAAACACTTATCGAAGGAACTACCGTACACTGAAAAATCGTCCATAAAAACCTCCATCGAACTCTCGACCATATCCTGAAAGATCGCGATCATACAACGCTGGAATGTAGCAGGAGCGTTACATAGCCCAAATGGCATGCGTCGGTACGCGTAGGTGCCATATGGACATGTAAAAGTGGTTTTCTCCTGATCCTCTGGTGCAATAGGAATCTGGAAATAACCCGAAAACCCGTCAAGAAAGCAATAGAACTGCTGACCCGAGAGACGCTCAAGCATCTGATCAATGAATGGGAGCGGAAAATGATCTTTACGAGTGGCGTCATTTAACTTTCGATAGTCAATGCACACACGCCAACCCGTGATAGTACGAGACGGAATAAGCTCATTCTTCGAATTCAGAACAGCCGTCATCCCCCCTTTCTTCGGGACGACCTGTGTGGGACTCACCCAAGCTGAATCAGAAATAGGATAGATCAAACCAGACTCTAACAGCTTCATCACCTCCTTCTTCACTACCTCCTGCATATTCGGATTCAAGCGACGCTGCGGCTGCACTACAGGCTTGAAAACATCCTCCATCAGAATGCGATGCGTGCAAAAAGTAGGGTTGATGCCCTTGATATCGGATAGCCTCCAGGCTCTCAAAGCACCTCAATCAACCTCACTTTCTCCTCCTCTGTCAATTTCGAAGAAATGATGACAGTCATATTCGGCTTCTCTCCTAGAAATGCGTACTCGAGATGTGATGGAAGAACCTTAAGTTCTAAAGGCGTTGGAATCTCTACAGGAGTACTCTCATCACTAATCGCATCGAGCTCTAACGGCTCAGGAACCCTCAACTCATCACTCTCATCCAACTGCTCCTCCTCTACTTCTTCAAGCTCATCCTCAGAATGCTCGTCAACAACTCCCTCGCCTACTAAATCGGCTCCACTAATATACTCAAGACACGTGTCGACGCAAGATATGAATGAATTGAGAAAGTAAACGGAATGACACGGCCCACTATCATCATCACGACCGCTAGGATGCTGCATCGCTCTATCAATCTCGAATGTGACAATCTCGTCACCCGCACGAAGAGAAATCTTACCGTCAAAGACGTCGATGATCGCCTTTGCGGTTCGAAGGAATGGATGGCCTAGAATAATAGGAACTCTCTCATCGGCCTCCATGCCGAGCACAACAAAATCAACTGGGAACACGAACCTATCAACCTTCACCAACAAATTCTCAACTATCCCACGAGGATACTTGACTGATCAGCCAGCCAAGGACAATGACATGCGCGTGGGTGTAAGCTCTCCTAGACCAAGTCGCTCATACAACGAAAATGGCATCAGATTGATGCGGCCCCTAAATCGGCTAAGGCGTGAGCAGGGGTAACGGCTGCCCCAAAGAAACATGGAATCATGAAAGTACCAGGGTCGGTCAATTTCTCTGGTAGCTTATTCAAGACTACCGCGGAACAACCTCCTGTCAACGGAATATTCGAAAGCTCACCGATTCTCTCCTTACGCTTCAAAAGATCTTTGAGAAATTTCGCATACTTAGGCATAGACTGAAGCGCCTCGATAAACGGAAGATTGATTTTCAACTGTGTAAACATCTCGAGGAATTTCCCGTATTCTTGAGCATATTTCTGCTGCCTGGCACGGGCGGGGTACGGAAGGCGAGAATAATCAATCAACGGTGCCGGCCGAACCTTCGTCGGCTGCTTCTCCACTTTCTTCTCTACTGGCGACTCCTCGGCATGTGCGGTACTTGCTGGGGCTAGCCTCGTGTGCACCTTGCCTGGAGCCTCCATCTCGATCTCCTCATCAACTTCTTCCTCTACTTCTTCCTCAACTCTCTCTCTCTCTCTCTCACTACCTGTCCCAAACTCTTCCCACTAGGGTTCGTAATCACCTTCGCTGACTGGTTCGCGGGATTCGTGAAAGTGTTTCCCGAAAACTGACCCGACGGGTGCTCCTGCAACTGCTTAGCAAGTCCGCCCACTGTTCGCTGAAGATCAAGAAGGGCGGCCTGCTGACTCTTGAGCCGGAGTTCGTGATTCTTATTAGTCTTCTCCTGACTTTTAATGAACGCCTGATTCTGCGTCATCATCTGAGCGAACATCTCCTCCAACCTGCTCAGACTACCCTCGGAAGCCTTCCCACTACCCTGACTCTCCTGAGTCGCTCCTTCACTCGCAAACTGCCCACTCGAACCTGACCCATTAACTGCCCTGAACTAGAACTCGTGTAAATACCGGGCCCTCTACTCTGATACTGACCAGATGGAAATCCAGGAGGATTTCCAGACGAACGATAACCACTCGAATTACCACTACCGCGCCAGCTGGAATTAGAATTATTGAACAGATTTGTGGGACCCCTAGACTGACCGGCTATGTACTCAACCTGCTCAAGGGTAAGGGTAGGACAATCGATAGTATCATGACCTCCTTGACAAACCTCACACCTATCAACTTTCTTCTTTATCTCACTCAACTCCTGCCTCATCTCCTGCCTCAACTCCTGCCCCAAATTCTCGACTACAGCAGCTACCGATGGGTCCAAGCTAACTTGGTTTACACCTCGACCGGCCGAGGTGGTACGCACATGAACGGAAGTCCTGCTGGTAATACTGTAGTCCATATCGGAGTGGGCAAAACTCTCAAACAAATCATTGCACTCAGCCACCGTCTTCTTTCCCATAAGCTGACCTCCTGCTGAAGTATCGAAGCGAGCTCTAATCTCAGGAGTAAGACCATTGTAGAATTTCTCTACTAATGCCCAGTCGGATAGACCATGCTGAGAACAACGGGTAATCAGGGTCTGAAAATGCTCCCAAGCTAAGTGATACGGCTCATCGGGCTCCATACGAAATGAGTGAATCTGGTCACGAAGGCGAGACGCCTTGGCTGGCGGAAAATACTTGGCTAAGAATGCATCGCGAAGGCCTGCCCAAGTAGTGAAAGTGCCAGCTGGCTGGGAATCGAACCAGACGGCTGCGTGTCCAGCGAGTGAGAACGGAAAAACCTGAAGATACCTAGCATCAAGATTGACACCCTCAATGGAGAAGGTGCTGCAGAGACGAGTGATGCGATTGATACGAGCGGGGGCAACCTCGTCATCACAACCATGGAACTGGCAAGAATTTGTGATGGCGGTCATAATGTAGGATGGAATCTGCCAAGACCGATCGTTCGGGATCTCTGGAAGGGTGATGGGGGAATTCCCACCAGCGAAGCCGGTGGTCGCCTGATCGTAGACTGTCCTACGGGCCATGTGAACTACGGGTGGTGGACTAGGTGGACGGGTGGGTGACGGGGAATTGTGGGGGGAAGACTTTGGTGTGAAATCGAACGCTGGGGTGGAATGTGAAAATGAAGTAGAGCTAGAAGCACGTACCTCAGACGTAGAAGACGAGAAGGAAGACTTAAGTGTAAACGGAAGTGGCGGCGGTCCCTGCGAGCGCGTATGGGGCATCCACTACAAAAACCGAGAAGAAACAAGTAAGAAGACTCTACTAAACGACTCGACTAAATATAAAAGACACTAGACTACTTAGACTCCTATGACTAAAACAAAATAAACAACTAGCACGTAATATGTCAAGTAAGTCCAAACAAAGAAATCAACGCAATCGCCAAGAGTCCCCGACAACGGCGCCAAAAACTTGATGTGCTAAATGTGGGTTAATTAAAACAACTAAAATTACCCTAATTCTAGACTCTCTAAGCTTTAAATTTATAAAACTAAAACTCGATCTAAACCCTAAACCACACAACCGGCAAGTGAACCGATCAATGTAGTAAAGCTAAAGCAAGTCCGAGTATCGAACCCACGAGACTCTACTGTTTACGCTACGACTCTATCTAGACTAAGACTGACACGACATACTGAATTGTTTATTAATTGGGGGGGGGGGGGTTCTAAATATCCTAAATAAAAATAATAAAATAATGCTAGAAGACTAGACACGAACTCGAACGAAGGTTTTGACCAGTGGTGATGGAGACTACCTAGGCTAGACGCAGGCTAAACTCAAGATGGATTTCTATTTGATAATTTTGTGGTGTGGAACTGGGATCTTTAAATGCTAAACCTATTAAGACACCGCTAAGCCCCTCAAACACTCTCGAGGCGATTCTTGTGGTACTACCTAGAATGTTATGCTCACCAGTTTTCTAGATTTTCCTTTCAGTCCTCTAGTTTCTTGAAAGTGCCTACGTAAGACGCTCTACCTTGCCGCGCGAACGTCTAAAGCAACTACGGGTTTTAATCTTGGTTTAATAGACAATGGAATGTTAAGGACTTATAACCAAACCGAGACCTATTAATACCCTCGAGCCTCACAGCGACGAGTTTAGCAGCACACTTGATTTTATCAAATTACCGAATATTGTTTCTAAGGTTACTTACGCGTTTTCACCCTAAAGGGTTAATGACCTATTACGTAATATAGACACTCACCTAAATCAAGAACCCTAATATAACCCTATTTTGTGATAAAGACCGTCACCAAGGATTATATAAAACAAATATCAATAATAAGATAATCACAAGCACACATACGCACCAAGTTAAATTCCCATAGTGTTTACAATGCAAGAAAGATCCACAACCACGACAAAAATCAAATAAAAATCCAAACTTTATTATGCCATAGTCATTAGCCTAGGTAGTTTACGGTTTTTAGCCGGAAATCATAATCACGAACTGATATTCGCTAATTTACACATATTTTAGTCCCCCGTTTTACCCCCATTTTATGCGTTTTCGGCCGTAAAACCGTCATTCGGATACTTAATTATCTACATTTTCGTTTACAGGCCTAAAACAGCATACCAGACGAGATGATACCAAAAACGAGGACTTTCCGGACAAAACGATGAAGCTGCGAAGATTCTGTGGAAAAAGACTGACCTGGGCGTTTGGCACGGTCATGCGGCCATATGCACGACCGTGCATATCCGACAAACAAGAAAGTCCCGGCGATGAACCAGGCGTGCAACTCACCGTGCAAGGCAATGAAGGCAGACCCGAAAATGCACGGTCGTTCCTCATGGAGAACGGTCGTGCGGATCCGAGATCAAACAACATCTCGGAGTGGAACGACCACAAGTCAAGGCGTGCAAGCCAAATGCCGGAAAAGAACGGTCGTGCCAAGCCAAGAACGACCGTGCGTGACCGAAGACCAGTCAACGATCTGTGACGTCACGCAGTATGGTGGCCCACCACCAATAATGCTTAAAGTGCACGGTCGTGCGATCGGAAGAACGGCCGTGCGACTTCGAAAAAGCATTTAAACAGAACAGCACCATTTTAGACGTAACTCTGGACATTTTGGGAGCTCTGCAGGCGATTTTGAGGCTCCGAAGGCTGCTGCTTTCACTCGGATTCAAGCCACATTGCCCGGTTTTGCTCATTTACTATCCAGATTCTCATTCTTATGCTTGTTTATGGTTTGGTTTCTCAAATCTTTCCATACTTTTGTTATATTTCAAGCATTTAGACTGATTATTATGTATTAATGTAAGCCTTTGGGCAAAAACACAACAATCCCTTGCTTGATTAGTATGTTAATCTATGTTTGTAATGACATTTTGAAGTATTTTCTATGATTATCTTTGATGATTAGTTTGCAACCTTGTTATTGATATTGATTTCTTGATTATAAGTAATTGTGTTGGATGATTGGTGCTTGGTTAGGTAAGATAGTTGCAAAATGAAGCTTATTTAATCATGTATTAGTAAACTTTTAATTTGGTTAACTAGTTTAACTTGGTTAAAATGTAGGCACCATGATACTCTAACGGGTTAGTGGTTTAATAAAATGCAATTATTATTAATCAAGAGAGCTTGCCTTCACGGAAGGACTCTAACGGGTTAGATGGTGTTGTTACGAATTCTTGCCATGATTTGTTAGCTTAGTTAGTAGTTTCGGCCAAAATTGCTATCTTGGTGAATTTATGTGCAAGATTTGTAAAATGAACTCGGTTGTGATTTAATCTAGTTTATGCTTGTCTCGGTGGTTGCATTGTGTTTATCGGTGTTGCTTTCCTTGATTAAGTGAGGTTAGAAAACTCCTAACGGATGACTAACTTATTTTTAGGAGATCTTCATAGACATTTATCAATTGCACGTTAAAGAACAATTTTAGGTGGTTAAAGTGTGTTTATCGTTTTAACTTTCCGAATGATTGTCATGTTAGGATTCCCGAAAGGGATACTAATTGTCTCGAAATGGAAAATTGACCGAATGCTTCTAGTGCCAAAACTGACTTAGTTGACATGCTGTGGTTGTGTATTAAGCAAGGCTATTTATAGATATTTTACTATGTTTTAAAAGTATTTATTTATGCTTAATTTAGATTAATTAAAACCAAGACAATTTATGTTTTTACCGGTAATTTAGTGACAAAGGTCTAGTATTATTTCTCCGCCCATTTCCGTGGATCGATACTTGGTTCTTACCGATACTTTACTACATATATGACGGGGTACACTTGCCTCTTTCGTGTGTGTTTTGATGTAAAAGTAATAATCACTTTTATAAATTTAAAACCAATTCGTGTGTAATTTCATTATAAAAATATGTATAGTCGCGCACGTACCAAGTTTTTGGCGCCGTTGCCGGGGAATGGCGAGTTTTAGGAACGACCCGAGTCATTGTGTTATCGGTGTATATACTTGTTAATATTTGTGTATACTTTCGTGATTATTTATTCGTTGATTTATCTGTTAATATTTCTTGTTTTAATTGAATTTATTCATTTTTGTGATTGTTTTGTACATTTGTAAATTTTTATTCTATTTATTTGTTCAAATCCGGATTTATTGATTCATTTATTTTTTGAGTTTTCGGCTCTTAAAATCGTTTTTAAACTAGCCGATTCGATTATTTCCATTGCTTTAATTTTTATAAAAATTTCGGCCCATTTTCGGATTTTTATAAATTTTACAGCCTATATTTATACATATTCTGCTTTTATTCAGCTAAAAAAAAAAAAAAAAAAAAAACCATTATTTTATTAATAAAATATTCATTGTGTCAGTCTTTCGTTTGCAGGTTGATGTCCTCAACTCCCGCGCCCGCTATTGCTGAGCCGACTGACGAACCAGCGCATAATCTTAGAAGAAGTAGGAGGCTGCGCGAAAGGTCACTCGTCGTTGCACAACGCATTGCAAATGCAATTGACGAGCCGGTGATTATCTCTGAAGACGAAAGCTTAGAGGACGAGGAGAGAGTCGTCATGGCGGACGACGACCGACCATTGAATGAAACAAATCAGCCCGGAAGGGCAGGCCTGGAGCCGAGTATCCTTCAGCCCACTATAGATGCACCTAATTTTGAAATTAAATCTAGTGTTATTAACATGTTGCAGAATTCGGTGCAGTTCGACGGACGTGAGCATGAGGATCCCGGGAGGCATATCGCTGCTTTTCTTGCTATTTGTTCGACATTTAGGATGACTGGTGTTTCAGAGGATGCAATTCGGTTGAGGTTGTTTCCGTTTTCGTTACGTGACAAAGCTAGAGCTTGGCTTATGTCACTTCCTGCCGGGTCCATCAGGACCTGGAATCAGTTGGCGGAGCAGTTTATGCAGAAATATTTTCCACCTGAGAAAACGAACAAACTACGGAACCGGATTGTTTCCTTTCGCCAAGACGAGGGCGAGTCGTTGCATGCAGCTTGGGAGAGATTCAAGGATTTATTGATTGATGTGCCACATCACGGCTTCTCCAAGCGACAGCTGGTTTTGACGTTCTATCAGGGGCTCAACTATAACACGCAGGAGCGATTAGACGTGAACGCGGGCGGCGATCTTGGAACTAAGACGCCGACTGAAGCGTATGATATTATCGAGAAAGCTGCGTTGAAATCCAGCTCTCGTCGGGATGGAGATAGAGGTCGGGCAACATCATCATCATCTCGCTCAGGAGTTCATGCTGTAGACGATTACACGGCCATTTCTGCACAACTCTCGGCTCTTACATCGAGATTCGACAAGTCCCAGATGATTGCGCATGCTGGCTCGGGATGTGACCAGTGCGGAGTGTCACACGAGCCTGGGGCATGTTTTCAGGGAGTCGTATATGAGGGCCAGGAAGAGGTAGATTTTGTGAGTAATCAAGTAAGGCCGCAGAACAACCCGTACAGCAACACCTATAATCTCGGATGGAGAAATCACCCAAATTTTGGGTGGCGAGCGAATGCAGGAAATCAGAACCCATTGGGGTTCACTCAGCGTGCTCCAGCGCCTCAGCAGGGTCAGCAGTACCAGCAGTACAATCAACCCTACCAGCAGCGTCCATATTCGTACCAGCATCAGGGCACTGGGAGTAGCTCCCAGCAACAGGCCCCTCAGTCCAATTCCAAGCTGGAAGATATGATGGCTCAGCTCCTCTCTAGCTCTGAAAAACGATACCAACAAAGCGAGGATCGTTTTCTGGCTAACGAGGGAGAAATGAGGAGTCAGAAGGCCTCGATTCAGAATATCGAGAATCAGGTTGGTCAGCTGGCACAGATGATGTCCAAAGGCCCCCAGGCGGTCTTCCGGGTAATACAGAACCAAACCCGGGCGGACAGAGGGATGTAAATGCTGTGATGACCAGGAGTGGAAAAACTACCGGACCCGTCATATCGGACTCAGTACCGATCACTGAAGCGGTCCCGACTGACACACCGGACGAGGTGCAAGCCAGGCTACGCCCAGCAAGTACAGCACAAGTCCAGGAGCCGGTCAAAGATTACACTCCTCCGGTACCTTATCCAGGCAGGCTGAAGAAGCAGAAGAATGAAGAACAATACGGTAAGTTCCTTGAGTTGTTTAAGCAACTACACATCAATATACCGTTTGTTGAAGCCTTGGCCCAGATGCCAAAGTATGCGAAATTCCTTAAGGATATCCTCTCAAATAAACAGAAGCTCGAGGATATATCGTGTGTGGTGATGAATGAGACTTGTTCCGCCGTTCTGCAAAACCGTCTGCCCACGAAAATGGGAGATCCTGGTAGTTTCACGCTCCCGTGTTTGATTGGAAACATGTCTGTTAGCCATGCGTTGGCTGACTTGGGAGCGAGTATTAACCTTATGCCATATAAGGTTTTTACTAAACTGGATCTGGGTGAGCCGTCACCCACTAGGATGAGCATTCGGTTGGCAGATCGCTCAATAAAGTATCCGCGCGGATTTGTGGAAAACATGCTTGTAAAAATCGATAAATTTGTTTTCCCCGTGGACTTTGTTATCCTTGACATGGATGAAGATTCAAGGGTACCTTTGATACTTGGACGTCCTTTCCTCAATACAGCGAGGACGATTGTTGATGTGGCAGCTGGCCAAATCACGCTCCGAGTGAATGATGAGCACGTGACATTCGATATCAAAAGATCGATGCAGCATCCGCAATGTCACGATGACAAGCTTTATTACGTCGACATTGTCGATGCATGTGTTTGCTCTCATTTTCAAGGTACTATTGATGAGATTGATTCGGACACACGTCTGTCGTGTGGGGACCTGATTGGCATTACGCAGGAGGGCCACGATTTCGAGCAGCCAGTCTATCAGATTGGTGACGATGGTTCCCAGAGTCCGGAGAGATTTCTTGAAATTGACCATGTGAAAAAGGGGGAAACAGAGCCTTCGGTTGATGATCCGACGCCTTTGGAGTTAAAGGAACTCCCGCCACATCTCGAGTACGCATTTCTAGACGAGGAGCGTCGCCTACCGGTCATAATTTCGGCATCGTTGGAAAAGGATGAGAAAATTCGGCTTCTCGAGGTTCTGAGACTTCATAAGAGAGCCATTGCATGGAAAATCATGGATATCAAGGGCATCAATCCTTCTTTTTGTACTCACAAGATTCTGATGGAAGACGAGTACAAACCATGTGCACAGCATCAGAGGCGTTTAAATCCAAATATGCAGGACGTGGTGAAGAAGGAGGTGATTAAATTGTTGGATGCCGGCATGATTTATCCTATTTCTGACTCTGTATGGGTGAGTCCGGTGCAGGTTGTACCTAAGAAAGGTGGTATGACTGTAGTCTCGAATGATAGGAATGAGCTAATTCCTACCCGTACCGTCACTAGGTGGCGAGTTTGCATTGACTACCGCAAGCTCAATGATGCTACTCGCAAGGATCACTTCCCGCTTCCATTCATCGACCAGATGTTGGAACGTCTGTCGGGGAAGTTGTATTACTGTTTCCTTGACGGATTCTCTGGGTACTTTCAGATTCCTATCGCTCCTGAGGATCAGGAGAAGACTACCTTTACATGCCCCTTCGGCACATTCGCCTACCGACGGATGCCTTTTGGGTTATGTAATGCACCAGCGACCTTCCAGAGATGCATGGTTGCAATTTTCCATGACATGATCGAGGATTCCATGGAGGTTTTCATGGATGATTTTTCGGTATTTGGGGATTCCTTCGATCACTGTTTGGAAAATTTGAGGAAAATGTTGAAGAGGTGCGAAGAGACGAATCTGGTCCTGAACTGGGAGAAATGCCACTTCATGGTGAAGGAGGGCATAGTTTTGGGGCACAAGATTTCGCATGCTGGTATGGAGGTCGATCCAGCCAAAGTGGATATCATTTCCCGACTTCCGCCTCCCACCTCTGTTAGAGCGATACGGAGCTTTCTCGGTCATGCCGGGTTCTATCGGCGATTCATTAAAGATTTTTCAAAAATCGCCAGACCCATGACCCGTCTGTTAGAGAAAGACGCTCCATTCATATTCGGAGATGATTGCTTGAGAGCCTTTGACCTTCTCAAGCAAAAGTTGATTGAGGCCCCTATTTTAGTTGCACCGGACTGGAGTTTACCTTTTGAGATTATGTGCGACGCGAGTGATTACGCCATAGGGGCCGTTCTCGGTCAAAAGAGAGAAAAGCACTTTCACCCGATCTATTATGCGAGCAAAACTCTTCACGACGCTCAAGAGCATTATACAACGACTGAAAAAGAGCTCTTGGCGGTCGTCTTCGCATTTGACAAATTTAGATCGTACTTGGTGCTTTCGAAAACCGTTGTGTATACTGATCACGCTGCCATCCGATATCTCTTCAGCAAGCAGGACGCTAAGCCACGTCTGATCAGGTGGATCTTGTTGCTGCAGGAGTTTGATATTGAGATTCAAGATAAAAAGGGTGCGTTGAATGTAGCGGCTGACCATCTATCTCGGTTAGAGCATGGAGACATCGTGGACGCGCGTTGGGATTCCATAAATGACAACTTCCCACACGAGTCTTTGATGAGTGTCGAGATATGCGATGAGTCGCCATGGTTCGCTGACATTGCGAACTACCTTGCTTGCGGGATTCTGATTAAAGGGTTGACTCACCAGCAAAGGAGGAAATTCTTTTCGGATGTCAAGCACTACATTTGGGATGACCCTTACTTGTTTCGGGTTGGTGCTGATCAGGTGATTAGGAGATGTGTTTCAGGGAAGGAGGCGACCGATATTCTGCGCCACTGTCACGAGGGACCTACCGGAGGCCACCATGGAGCCAACTTTACCGCCAAGAAAGTGTTGGACTCCGGGTTTTATTGGCCGACTATATTTCGTGATGCGCAGAGTTGGGTTAGAGCGTGCGATGCTTACCAGAGAGCGACAAATATATCGGCACGTGATGAAATGCCTCAGACCTGGATTCAGGTTTGTGAAGTCTTTGATATCTGGGGGATAGACTTCATGGGACCTTTTCCCCCCTCACGAGGTAATAAGTACATCCTGGTCGCGGTAGACTATGTATCGAAGTGGGCGGAGGCACAGGCCTTACCCACCAATGATGCCAGGGTGGTCGTGAGATTTTTGAAAAGCTTATTTGCCCGGTTCGGCGCTCCGAAAGCGCTTATCAGTGACAGAGGGACGCATTTTTGCAATACTCAGCTCGAGAGAGCTTTGTCCCGTTACGGTGTGCATCACCGTCTATCCACGCCCTATCATCCACAGACAAGCGGGCAGGTGGAAGTCACGAACCGGGGGCTGAAAAGAATCCTTGAGCGGTCAGTAGGTGCAAACCGCAAGGATTGGTCAGATAAGCTTGATGAAGCGTTGTGGGCCTTCCGTACGGCTTACAAGACGCCTATTGGGACTACTCCCTTTAGGCTTATTTACGGAAAGGCATGCCATCTACCGGTTGAGCTGGAACACAAAGCGATGTGGGCGCTAAAGACCGCAAATCTGGACCTAAAAGCCGGAGGTGAAGCCCGGTTCCTCCAGATTCACGAGTTGGAAGAGTTGCGACTATGCGCTTATGAGAACTCCGTGTTATACAAGGAGCGCACGAAGAGATTGCATGATAAACGCTTGAAGGACCACAAAGAATTCCAAGTGGGCGATCTTGTCCTTCTTTACAACTCGCGGTTGCGCTTATTTCCCGGAAAGCTCCATTCACGTTGGACAGGCCCATACACGGTTAAAGAGATATTTCCGTATGGGACTGTTGCAATAGAGAACGCGGACGGCGTTATTTTCAAAGTAAATGGGCATCGCCTGAAGTTATACGTTGCCGGGCCGACAGAGTCGGTGATGGAGGTTATTGAACTCCAAACCCCGCACACATCATAAGTGTGGGGAGGAGAGAGTCTACGCTGCTGACTCGTGGATCAAAAATGCAGCAAGAGCGTATTTTACGCTTTAGGGGTAGTTTAGTCATTTAGGATTTATTTTCTAGTTTTAGCGTAGTTTAAGTTAGTTAGGTAGTTTCCGATAGTTTATACAGTTTCTATTCGTGCCGAGCGAAGGTTCTATGTTGCAATATTGTTAGAACAGTTGGCGTGTCGAAAAAATGGCGAAAAACGGCCAAAACAGTTGCTGAAAATGCATTCTGCAGAAAATTCTGATCTGCAGCTGATGCACGCCCGTGCCACGATCTGCACGACCGTGCGTTTTCGAGGATCTGGCACGGCGAGTCGCACCCTCGGTGCATCACCGAGGAAAATGAGAATCGCCGGTTCCGCACGACCGTGCCAATCGGCGAACGACCGTGCGGCAGGCTGAGGGCAGTTTTGTCATTTTGCACAATATATAAACCCCCATCTGCAGCCAAGTCTCTCATTCGCGAACCCTAGCAGCTGCAGCCGTTCCAGAGCGGTTTTTACGCCAAATCGCACGATTCTTCGCACGATCTCGCACCCAACTTCGCACGGTACGTCTCTAGTGTTAGATTTCATGATTTCTTGCTTTCTAAGTAGATTTCTTCCGATTCAACAAGGGATTTATTAGGGTTCTCTTCATAAACAAATCGAAACCCTAACCTTTGTTAAATCGAAGTATCGTGAACACCCGATTGTGATTCCGACCCCTGTTAGCCCAAATACTTGTTGAAATTTGCGAAAAATCAGGCTGTTACTAGATCAGGGGTCCGAAAAACTGCAGGTCTGTTGTGGCACGGTCGTTCCTTGTATGGAACGGTCGTGCGACTCCGGGTGGTTCAACGATATCAGCTTGTGTCCGATGTTGCACGGTCGTTCCGCTTAAGGAACGGTCGTGCGTGTCCGACATTCACTGGGCTTGACTATTAATTCGCGGATATGCACGACCGTGCATATCGAAGCACGCTCGTGCCGTTTGCCCAGATCAGTTGGACAGAAACTTCATAAATTGCTGCTCGGCTGTTTTCAATTCCATTTTCTCCTATTTCTGTCTTTCTAACAATGTTCCCCATTACAGATGAATCATCCCTTCCTACAGTTCGATCCTAACAACGAGCGTGAAGCTTTGTGCATTCCAAAAAGAGACGAATTATGGGCCCGGAGGGGGCAATTCGGAGTCCCAAGATGGCTTGATTGGGAAGTGATGCAAGAACTGAATCAATATGATCGTTTGGAAAATATGATGAGTCGTCCATTAATAAATTTGGTCGGTTGCAACCGACCCGTTTACTTGGAGCTTACTATCGAGTTCTTTGCATCGTATGCTTACGAGAAGCCAGTTGCTGCTCGACGACCCAAATTCCGCCACAAGGAGCGGATAGCTTTTCGATTGTGTGGTAGATGGCACCGGTGGTCGGTTGGTCGTCTGGGAAGGAGACTCGGTATTTACACTAGGGAAGACATGGATGATGCCAGTGTCTTCACAGAGCAGTTCACTTTCCCGTCTGATGCAGCAAGGGATGAGTTTTGGGCTGAAAATGCTGTTGGGGATCCATACAACCCCAGAATGTCAAAAGCTTCGCGACTTAAAGACCCTCTGGTGCGAGTGATGCACCATGTATTCAGCCACACTATATGCGGGCGCATGGACAGTCTTGGTAACTGTCCAACACCAGATCTGATTTTTCTTTACGCATTGGTGGAGAAGGCGCCAATTAACTTAGCGGCGCGTATGGCTGAATACTTTATGAAGTGTTCAGGGAGGACTCCTAGCAGTCAAATACATGGCGGTCAGTATGTGACCGAAATTGCTTACAATGAGCATCTTATGACTGATGAGGTACTTCAGAGTCTCACCCTGATTACTGAGGGGGTGCATGTCGACATCAGATCGCTGAAAGCGATGGGGGTTATTATTGAGACTGATCACGGGGATAGGTTGAGGGGGCTGAATAACGAGGTATGGGACCCGTTACCTCCGCTCCCATCAGAGGAAGAGGAAGAAGATGTAGAGATGCACGAGCAGCATCAGCCACACACACCGCCACACCAGCCGCAGCACCACGAGTTCTACCAGCATCAGGATTGGCCGGACTTTTATCAGCAGTTCCAGCAAATGCGGGTCACGCAGGAACAACATGGTACCTATATCGATCAGATCAGGACCAGCCAGGACCATATCCGGGCCAGTCAGGATCAGCTGCGGACCAGTCAGGATCAGCTGAGGCAGAGCCAGGAGAGCTTGTATCAGGGAGTGAGTGCCGGGTTTTCATACCTATTTGGGGAGATGCGCCATGCATATCCCAACTACTTCCAGAACCCTCCAGAGTTCCCACCGTGGAACCCTCCTGGTTACGGTGGTGCAGGCCCGTCCTTCACGAGACACGATGACGATGTTGACGAGTAGGCGTTGGTGGTGATTTTCGTTGGTAGTTTTTATGGTTATTATTAGTACTTGTTATTTCGGGTGTTCTTTTTGCATACTATTTCGAACACCCTCGGACTGTATTGTACTTTTTAAACATTTTGCTTTATGTTATGTCTTTGTTTGAACTAGTAGTATTTATGTAAATTATGGTTTATTTGGGTTTATTCTGTTACTGTTCTGTTGCGCTGTACCATATGACATATTTGCAGATTGAGGCTATCAGGTCTTTCACAGGAGCATATGACAGACGCAGCTTTGGAAACCTCGATTCATCAGATATCATCTTGAGGGGAGTACCATTATCCTTTTTCTCTATATTTCGAGTTTCGCATTGGGGACAATGCGAAGTTCAAGTGTGGGGAGGGGGTTAACTTTGTTAACTTTGTTTGTCCTCATTTATATATATATATATAAAAAAAAAAAAAAATTTCAGAAAATTCAGAAAAATCATTCAAAAATACCTGTATTTTTGTATATATATTAGTAAATAAACCGGTTGGTTGTGTTTTAGAAAACCTCGGACTTGATAAAAACTCGACAAGCAAAATATTTTTGAAAAAGAAAAACCGGAAAGCGTGACAAACAAAGAAAGACTTACATGATAGTTTTCACACTTTTACCCATTCCATCCGTTACGTGAGCATATTTGAGCCTATTGTTATATATTTGTTCATTTCGGATATAGGAGTGAGCCGGATGTTATGTGTAATTTAGAATTTGTCACTAGTATGCTTGTTAAGACCATGAACTTGTGAATTCGTGTAAAAGTGATAGAGGCACTTAGATTACCCCTTTGTTGTAAGCCTTGTTCTTTGTGTTGTGCTTCCCGTTCACCTTATATTACCCTTTAGGATTAACCATGTCGAGCCTTCCCGTTTACCTTTGTTTACCCACATTATCGCCCACTTAGCCAAATTTAGCCTTTTTATGTTTTTTTTAAACCCTTTTTAGTGTTGAAACTCGGACAAAATAATCGTTTAACTAGCATTTGTTTCGGTTTATTGTATAGTTATTAAAAAAAAAAAAAAAAAAAAAAAAAAAAAAAAAACAACACAACCCAGAAAATAAAACACCCTAAAATAGGGTGAAGTTGATAGAAATCGAGCAATTTTGAATGTTTAAATGTTAAAATTTCGTTGATAAGCTCGATTGCGCTTTAGTCGCCTTTTTAAGGCGTTTGTATGTATAATTGTATTATGTTCTTGCTAGTTAAACGCTAAAACCGAGTTTTAACCATTTTCGCCACTTTAAATGTCTACATCCATACCCTTCGCCCAAGCCTAACGTTACAACCCGTAAAGACCTCTTGATTTACACTTATTTGCATGTTAGTTGGTGGAGACGAGATCTTATGACAAGCTTATGATATTACATGTTTCATTGACTAGGCGTTGAGTGTTTGCACATACACATTTTATGTATGTTTCATAAATAAAACCGAGTGTGTGTGAATATTGTGAGTCGTGTGAAGATTAACATGTCGAGTCAATTAAATGTAAAGTCACGGCTTTTTGGTTGTCGCTATTATAATTGCATATGCTTGTTGGGTTTTAGTCTTTTGATGATGTCTTTCGACAAACTGGCCAACCGTTTAAAGTAGTTTTCAATAAAATAGTGTGTAAATTATCGTACTTGTTTCTTTCCGTCTTTTATTGCTTTTTAGTTCTGCTTGCTTGAGGACAAGCAAGGTTCAAGTGTGGGGAGATTTGATATTCGCTAATTTACACATATTTTAGTCCCCCGTTTTACCCCCATTTTATGCGTTTTCGGCCGTAAAACCGTCATTCGGATACTTAATTATCTACATTTTCGTTTACAGGCCTAAAACAGCATACCAGACGAGATGATACCAAAAACGAGGACTTTCCGGACAAAACGATGAAGCTGCGAAGATTCTGTGGAAAAAGACTGACCTGGGCGTTTGGCACGGTCATGCGGCCATATGCACGACCGTGCATATCCGACAAACAAGAAAGTCCCGGCGATGAACCAGGCGTGCAACTCACCGTGCAAGGCAATGAAGGCAGACCCGAAAATGCACGGTCGTTCCTCATGGAGAACGGTCGTGCGGATCCGAGATCAAACAACATCTCGGAGTGGAACGACCACAAGTCAAGGCGTGCAAGCCAAATGCCGGAAAAGAACGGTCGTGCCAAGCCAAGAACGACCGTGCGTGACCGAAGACCAGTCAACGATCTGTGACGTCACGCAGTATGGTGGCCCACCACCAATAATGCTTAAAGTGCACGGTCGTGCGATCGGAAGAACGGCCGTGCGACTTCGAAAAAGCATTTAAACAGAACAGCACCATTTTAGACGTAACTCTGGACATTTTGGGAGCTCTGCAGGCGATTTTGAGGCTCCGAAGGCTGCTGCTTTCACTCGGATTCAAGCCACATTGCCCGGTTTTGCTCATTTACTATCCAGATTCTCATTCTTATGCTTGTTTATGGTTTGGTTTCTCAAATCTTTCCATACTTTTGTTATATTTCAAGCATTTAGACTGATTATTATGTATTAATGTAAGCCTTTGGGCAAAAACACAACAATCCCTTGCTTGATTAGTATGTTAATCTATGTTTGTAATGACATTTTGAAGTATTTTCTATGATTATCTTTGATGATTAGTTTGCAACCTTGTTATTGATATTGATTTCTTGATTATAAGTAATTGTGTTGGATGATTGGTGCTTGGTTAGGTAAGATAGTTGCAAAATGAAGCTTATTTAATCATGTATTAGTAAACTTTTAATTTGGTTAACTAGTTTAACTTGGTTAAAATGTAGGCACCATGATACTCTAACGGGTTAGTGGTTTAATAAAATGCAATTATTATTAAACAAGAGAGCTTGCCTTCACGGAAGGACTCTAACGGGTTAGATGGTGTTGTTACGAATTCTTGCCATGATTTGTTAGCTTAGTTAGTAGTTTCGGCCAAAATTGCTATCTTGGTGAATTTATGTGCAAGATTTGTAAAATGAACTCGGTTGTGATTTAATCTAGTTTATGCTTGTCTCGGTGGTTGCATTGTGTTTATCGGTGTTGCTTTCCTTGATTAAGTGAGGTTAGAAAACTCCTAACGGATGACTAACTTATTTTTAGGAGATCTTCATAGACATTTATCAATTGCACGTTAAAGAACAATTTTAGGTGGTTAAAGTGTGTTTATCGTTTTAACTTTCCGAATGATTGTCATGTTAGGATTCCCGAAAGGGATACTAATTGTCTCGAAATGGAAAATTGACCGAATGCTTCTAGTGCCAAAACTGACTTAGTTGACATGCTGTGGTTGTGTATTAAGCAAGGCTATTTATAGATATTTTACTATGTTTTAAAAGTATTTATTTATGCTTAATTTAGATTAATTAAAACCAAGACAATTTATGTTTTTACCGGTAATTTAGTGACAAAGGTCTAGTATTATTTCTCCGCCCATTTCCGTGGATCGATACTTGGTTCTTACCGATACTTTACTACATATATGACGGGGTACACTTGCCTCTTTCGTGTGTGTTTTGATGTAAAAGTAATAATCACTTTTATAAATTTAAAACCAATTCGTGTGTAATTTCATTATAAAAATATGTATAGTCGCGCACGTACCAAGTTTTTGACGAACATAAACAAAATCATAGTAAAATCTGAATTCATCACTTTACACATAAAAACGAACAAAGAACGAAAGATTAGGTTAGTAAAACCCGTGGTCTTCACTCCCGAACGCTTCTAAAGTATACCCGATGATTCCTTGCAATCCCAAAGCTTCCAAACCTTCAACAGCCTCTGATTTTTCGCCTCAAGAACTCCAAATTCGTATATATTTCGGCTGTTCACGTTTTACCATCTTATAACCTTCAAAAAAACCTAGATTTCCATGCAAGGAACCTTCTGTTGCCGACATAGGGTCTTCACGCAGCCCGCTTCACATATTCTGGTAAGTCTATGCGGCCCGCCAAACAAGTTCAAAACCGGAAACCCTTTAATAACTCTCGCGGCCCGCCTGAAAGTATGAGATAAGTTGATGCGGGCCGCCCAAACTTAAGTAATTCTGAATTTTCATTTTAAGTTAATGCGGGGCGCCTGAGAATGCTTCTAAGCTTACGCGGCCCGCCTGAAAGCTCCAGAACTGCATTTTCGCTTCGTTTCAGCTCCCGACTCCTCAATTTCCGTTCCAGCCTTCCGCCATTCCAGATTTTGATTCGTTTTCGCTCCTTTTGGCTGTAAAGACCTGGAAACACAATTTAATCAAAAGTATGTACAATCTGTCTAAAACCGATACTAAAAACGAATAACTAACGACTAAAACCGACGCGACTACCGATGTATTTTACAATACATCAGTATGGTAAAGCACACCTTGCGTTACCCCTACTACTTATGCCCCGTGATATTGGTGTCACGCTTTGTTGACATGGCCAAGACGCTTATACATAGGAAGTACCAGCGGCGTATCCACCACGCTTGACCATGCTTTTAATGTTATGGCACCATTAGAATTTCACTACGATCTCCGTGCACTGACCAAAATTGATTGATTGGAAGTTGGGTTTCAGTAGGATAAGGGTAGAGATTATTGGTGATAGGTCCAATGACATCGCAGCTTGCCAGTAGATGATCTAATTCCTCCTGGAATGGAAATTCTTTAGTTTGCTTGGAACTTTCTCCGATTTCTATTCCCGTTTGCCTAAAATTTTCCCTGATTTCTATCCTTTATCCAAAGGATTTTCTATTTTGGGAATTTTCCTAGTTGCTGGTTTCCTCCTGCGCACTTTCCTCCATCCTACATGTCTTCTTCTTTTCTTAAGCTTTGCTTTCTCCGGAGGTGGAGCTTGAAATTCCATAGGTTCCTCCAAATCAGCAATGTATCCAGTGAAGTCGTTGGAAACTTCTATTGGTACAGGATAGAGATTGAGATTCTGAAGGGCTTTAGATAACTCATTCATGCTGATTAGCATATATGCAAAATGCAAAAAAATGCTAAGTTAAAATTTCATAACAAAATTTTACAAATAAATATTTAAGTATTATTGCATACCGCATGACTAATTTAATACAAAGGATAACTGAAATTCGAAACACACTAGGGTTTATTGTGATTTATTTATTTACAGTATAACATTCTTTTAGAGCTTCTGGCTTGTAGGTAATATAGGTGTTAATACTAGTTCAGGGTACTAATAGTTTTCTGAAGGTTGGTATTTACTGCTACCGTTGCTAGCATATAAAGATCTGCCAATTTTTCATCTAATTTATCTTCCCAAGGTGGATTATTGCCTATTTCCTGGGTTTCCGGATTAAACCTCACTTTCTTTAGTGGTGATTTCTTTCATTCCTCCTGACTTTTCTTAATAATCAAACTTCTTTTATTAGGAGAAAGTGGCTTTTCAAACTGAGCTTACAGACGAATATTCCTTCCTCCATATATGCTGGGTATTTTGAGGAAGTTCCTTTTTCTTTAGGTGAAGTATCTAATTTATGATAGATAGCCGAAAGTCTTTGTCTACCCATACTGTAACTAACAAATATACAGTTAATAAAACACAAAATCACAGAATAGCAATCAGTAGAATTAAGTATTTTGCTGAATACTTAATTTGCTTAAATCAGTGGCTCTTATACCACCTTTTCCTGTCACGACCCTAGCCTCGGTTTGACCCGGTCTAGAGCCGCAGGACAGGAATCCCGTGGTATTTAATTTAAGCGACAGCGAAAGTCTTTTAAACAGGATCTTTTAATACTAAAAATGCCGGTTTACTTTATTACATAATTTAAGGATAAAATCCTGAAATTTACAATATAGTGATTTCACTGGGAAATCTTTATTTTACAAAATATGTTTCTTTATTTATATTGAGCCACTTCCTTAAGCTTGTAGTGCTTCACGGCACTTTTCCTGGATCACAACAGATCACCTAAAAACATGTTTGAAAAAGGTTTTGTCAACGGAAAATACTGAGTGAATCATTTATTTTAATAAAAAGGACACATTGTTATAATATACAGTATTAAGAGCGATTACAATGTTTCTGTTTATCAACCAACTACCCACAGTATTTGTCACTCGACCAGCCATCGGTAGCCTGTGCCCAATGGTGTCTGTGACTATGGTCATATTACCCCTTGGCTAACCCGTTTGTCCAATGGTGACGGTTATCAAGTAATGTATACAAAACCCCACATACCGGCTGTAATTTGGTGATTACAAAGACTTAATCCCTGTAATTATAACTTTGAAATAAATAGGCTTTTGGAAATAATTTGATAAAAAGAGAATGACTCACTTTGCAGATTTATGCGGGCGGAGTTTAATCTACTGATTAGCCCGTTTAACCTAAATTAAATAACAATGCACACGAACTGGGTTAGTAACTAATACAACATTTACGACAATTAACGTGTTCGTGCACTACATCTGCTGATTACGTCTTGTATCGAGTCATTGTCTTAGAACGTTAGATCTGGGCTCGAAATACGAGAAATAGTGAATTGTATAGGTTTAAGATGATTGGACCGCTTTTAGAGTCAAATTAGATAAGTTGGATCGCTCTTAGGACCATTAGGATTCGGACCGCTCGAGCGAACATGTTTGGACCGCTCGAACGGCAAAGCATGGTTGGATCGCTTTTTGGACAACAAGTAGGACCGTTTTTATGGCATATGCATGGGCCGCTTATTGGGCCTGTCCAATAAGCGGTTCCAGAGCCCAATTAGCGATTCCAGATGCCTATATATAGCCCTATGAGCGAATTCAGTTGTAACGTTGGATAGAAATCGTGCCGAGGTTCTGCCGGTGCGAGATTTGAGCTGTAAACATTTGAAATCAATAAACAAGTAGTTAAAAGTGATTTGCCTGCTGTTTCTACCTTAGTTTCTTGTTATTCCGCACCTGAAACCAAGGAGAAAGCCTCTGATTGACTCGTTCGGGTCATCACACGATCCTACAATTGGTATCAGAGCTCAGGAGGAGGTTCTCTGCAGAAATCAGCTGGATTTAGTCACTTTTTCTTACTTCTACACCTTCTTTTTCTGATTCGGGAAGATTTCACGGTCGGAATTTGTTCAAAATCTCAGAGATTGTGCAAAATAGTACCGTGACAAACCCTGGAAAGTTTCAAATCAAAATTCGAAGTCTAAGTGGATCAAAATTGGATTTGAATGAGGACCGCTCGTTTGAACATAGCCTGAACCATTCGACCGAACAGTTCTGGACCGCTTTTTCGGACAAGTGGGAACCGCTCATCCGGACGGATTGAGGATCGCTCATTCGAAAGATCAAATCGAAAGATCAGGAACCGCTTATCCGGACGAATCAGGATCGCTCATTCGGTCGGTTGGATCGCTCATCCGGACAACTTCTTGAATCGCTTATTTGGACCAATTTCTGAACCGCTTATTCGATCAAACGAGGATCGCTCATTCGGTCGGATCATTTCTGGATCGCTTATTTGGCAGATTATTGGATCGCATATTTGGTTCATACTAGTTCGCTTATTCGTCACAGTGTCTGAAAAACGTGTTATCGAATCATGGATTTAAATATCGTTAACAGGACTCAAGAAACACTTGATAGAATAAAAATATTAAAGAATGAATTTGATTCATTTTCAGGTTTTCCAGGAGAAAGCACAAGAAGTATCATTAAGAGATATATCCATCTTGTTAGTTCAATGTCTGATTTAGAGATTACAAAAGCACCAGAAGAGTGGGTTGAAAAATTTATCAGTTCTTTACCGAAAGAAGAATGGGAAGATTATGTCTTGAACTTGAGAAGTTCTAGAGAATTTTCTCAACTGACAATTACTCCACTCATTAAAAGGATTGAAGAACAGATGGTGATCAAGGATGAGAAAAGGAAAGAAAAAGCTGTAAAAGTCAAAGAATCTGTGAAGAATGAATCGTCAAGGTCTGCATCAGTATGCTCAAATTGTCACAACTTCAAGACAGTCAATGCCAAACTTGTGAAGGATGCAGAAAGTTTAGCATTGGAGATCAAGAAGTTGAACAATAAGAAAAAAGCTGATGAAAAACAGATTCTAGACTTACAGGGTATTTGTGAGAAGTTGAAAGTCGAAAATGGCAAACTGTTGGGTAGTGTGAACAGTTTGACATTAGAGAACAAAAGTTTGAAAGAAAATGAAAAGGTCTTTGAAAGCAAACAGAAATCATCAGAAAATGAAGATTTCTGGATAAAATTGGAGAACAAAAATCTGAAAGCTAATGAAGTGAAACTTCAAGAACAGATAAATGTTTTGGAAAATGAAAAATCTGTTCTTGAAAATTTGAAAAGTGAAAATGAAAATTCAATCAAGTCTCATCTTGAAAGAATATCTAAGCTTGAAGACGAAGCTAAGAGTTCAAGGATCAAGATTGATGAACTTGAAAAGAAATTGATCAGTTTTGCGACTAAATCTGACAAGTTGAATATTCCTTGTCCAAAACCGATCAATTCAGTTCCAATAAGTGACTGTGTCAGAAACTTTGACTCTGTCAAAGTTGAAGATTGTGATGATGCATCCGATGATGAAAATATTAAAAAAGAAAAACAAAAATTGGTTTTAAATTTGAAAGAAAAATTTCAGAAAACTGTTTTGCAATCGACCGAAAAAGGTGAATGTTCTAAGCAAAAACCTTTGAAGAAGAAAGCAGAACAGAAACAAAAAGATAATAAAAGTTCATCGGATCGATCATCCAATCAAAAACAAAAATTAAAAAAAGTAAAAAATGAAAATTCTAAAAATATTGGTAATAAGTGGTGCAGGTCAGACCACAGTGCTAAAACGTCAAATCCATCAAAGTTGAGGAAGGAATATCACCAGGCCAAACAGTGTTACGACTTGAGTGTTTGGTACAACGGTGATAACTGGTACGATAACAGAATGTGTTACAGCTGCGGCTATCATGGACACATTGCTGTTAATTGCCAGTACTGGAGATATGAGACCAGGAGGTGCTATAACTGCAATATCAAAGGTCACATTGCCCGAGATTGCCCGAGGAGATCAATGGGAAGATCAAGGGTTATGTCTCAGAAAGTGGCAAGAATTCCAGTCAAGGTCAAGCCCGAAGAACTAAAAGTTCGAGAACCAAAAGTTCAACAACCGAAAGTTCTAGAGACGAAAGTTAAACTTTCTCAGGGGCAGAAAGACCGACTGAGGAAGAAGAGAAAGAAAGCGAGAGAATATCTCGAGAAGATTTTGTCCTCGGGTTCACAGGATAAACAGAATAAAAGTTCTGATGAATCGACTCCTTCAGTTGCAAAAACAAGAAAAAAGAATTCATCAGATACAAATCTGGGGACAAAAGAGGAGAAGAAAAAGGAGAAGGTCGGCGATGAATCTGACAGATCAAAGTCGGACAAGCCACCTTCAGGCAATGATTCTGGTATGGTAAAACCAGAGGAGCCATTGGTTGAGGTTAAAGTTGAGAATTCTAGTTTAGCAATGGATGATGCAAATTTTCCACCATTGTTGAGCAAGAATTCAAAATCACCCAAGGTCAGTCAGGCTTGGGTGAAATTGTTTAAATAGAAAAACCTGACTTGCCGGAGATCCCAAGATGGTATCGTGGATCATGAATCGGCACATTTCTTGAGAAATTTCACTTTGGTGATTTTTCGTCTCAAATGTGGTAAATCAGGGACATTAAGTTGTACTTGATTTTCTACAAATGGTTTATGTTAAAACTGAAAATGTTAAATCTTTAAAAGGTTTGAAGAAAACAAAATGAAGAGATAACCCCGAACCTACAAATGGTTGGTAAACAAACTAATTTTTCCGGAAAAACCATTTTGATTGAAACAAACTTGAGTGTTTTGAAATCATTATGGGAAAATAGTTTGTTGTGAGGGGGAGTTCTGATTGTTTTTGCACAAGAATGGTGAATTGAGGTAATTCACATAATGTTGTCAAATTTTTGTATAGTTTGTTTTTCAATTTTTCCTCAGAAAATCAAAATTGAAACATATTTTGATTTTAGGGGGAGTAAGAAAATTTTGAAAAATTTAAAAAAATTGAAAAATGAAAATGAGTTTTGTTGCAAAAAGAGGAGATGATAGTACATCGGTGGACTATCACAGCATGCTAGAGATTTGTAAAGACAAAATTGTTTTTAAACAAGTCTTACTAATGATGTGTCAGTAGGCTTCACACAGTTAGTAAATTGTATTCGAGATATAAACATAAAATCAAACTTACTTATTTTGTGGGGAACACTACTTGGATATATGGGTAACCCCTGAAATCTCGTTTGAAAGGTTTCTTATTCTGGAATACTAGGTTCTTGTACTCAATTGATGTCTGGGGTATTATTCCGGGACTTCTGCTGAACGGTAGTTCTGACCTAGTCCCTGGCTAATACTTTCTTCATATGCTTGAAACATAGCATAAAGCCCTCAGCTGATTAGACAATAAAATTGATGATCAGTTGTTGTAGCTGAAAAGATCCTCTAAAGGGGACCCACTGCTAAGTCGAAGCTGATATCTCTCTGCTGAACGGAAGTTCTGACCTGAGATCCCTCAGTTCTCGCATTTTTCCCCTAATTTATATACAGATATCATTTGTAGTTATACTTACCTGTAGATCAGAATATTGGGATCTGGATACGGGAGTATATTCAAGAGGTGAGACACTCGAATAAGTCTAAGTTCTAAAACATTAAATACGTATCTTGAATCGATTGAAAACTTGTGTAGAGGTTTAAGTGGACAACAATACTGACAATCAGAAGTAAATTTGTTTTTAACATTTGCTGATTAATCAAGATCAACGGTGTTGGTGATATGTCTAAAAAACCGATATGATCCTCTTGCACAATCTCTCAAAAATAGTGTTCATTTCTGTATTGTTCAAAATTCAAAAATCCAAAAATATTGTATTTTTGTTTGATATTTGAAAACTACAAAAAGATTTTCGACAACAGAGTGTGAAGAACTGATATTTGACATTTCAAGTGCTAAACATGTTGAACTTGTGGTTTGAGAGAGTATGTTAAATTGTGAAGATTTGAAATGCAAATTTGGTTCATTAACTTGATGAATAAGTTGAATGGTAACCTACAGTTTGATCTTCATAATTCTTCTTTTATGATTTGTTGATTCATTAAGTTGAATTGCAAATTGTATTAGTTTGTAATAGTATGGTTGAGTTTTGCAGGTTTCTGATCCTGTTGCTACGAATAGCCAGGAGACACATCAGAACCAGAGGAGAGCTTAAACAGAGAAAGCCAGGAGTTGATTTCAATGGTGATAACGATTTCCAGACAGAGATCTCAGCATTATGTTAGGGGGAGTCTGATGAAAGTTAGAGCCAGAGATTGATCCAGGCATATGATTCCAGGAAAGAATTCCTGAAGAAGATATTATTCCAGGCAGAGTTCCTGAAGATTGATAGAATGATAGAGAGAGAGAAGCTCGAAGACTGATCAAGACTGAAGAACGGAAGACAACATTGGTGTGACTCGATAGTCGACTCCATCAACATCTGAGGGGGAGTCTGTTGGTGCACTACATCTGCTGATTACGTCTTGTATCGAGTCATTGTCTTAGAACGTTAGATCTGGGCTCGAAATACGAGAAATAGTGAATTGTATAGGTTTAAGATGATTGGACCGCTTTTAGAGTCAAATTAGATAAGTTGGATCGCTCTTAGGACCATTAGGATTCGGACCGCTCGAGCGAACATGTTTGGACCGCTCGAACGGCAAAGCATGGTTGGATCGCTTTTTGGACAACAAGTAGGACCGTTTTTATGGCATATGCATGGGCCGCTTATTGGGCCTGTCCAATAAGCGGTTCCAGAGCCCAATTAGCGATTCCAGATGCCTATATATAGCCCTATGAGCGAATTCAGTTGTAACGTTGGATAGAAATCGTGCCGAGGTTCTGCTGACGGGTGGTCCTTTGGACAACCCTTAAGTATGTTAAAACATGAAATAATCCTCCATTTAGCCGTGTAATTATCTTGGATTAGATAACTACGATGCTTATGTTTCAGGTGCGAATTAGGAGATAAGAGATGGATAAAAGGCAGTTCATGAATGCTTTGGTGGAAAACGGGTCGAGAGAAGAAGACAAGACAAAACAAAGGAGACAAGACTGCTGAGTACCGTAAATTACGGTCCTACCGTAATTTACGGTAGACATGATTTTTGTTGATTTTTGCACCGTAAACCAGGCTTGATTCACCGTAACAATCTGATGGCCACCGTAAATTACGGTGGAGCCGTAATTTACGGTGGTGCCTGAACGTGAAATGTGTAACTGCCACAATATACTCGTTTTTTGGGTGTCTTTTGGTATTATCTGATCATTGACGGTTCTTGGGCACTTTGGGGGCGATTTTGGAGTACTTGCTTGCTTTGTGAACATTTCTAAACATTCGGTTTGTGTTTTTAATTCGTATGAACACTAGATTGATGTTGATGATGATTCACCGAGCCATGTCCGGCTAAACTCTTCGGTGATCATCCTAGGTGAATGTTTCTAAGACTTTTGTGTGTTTAATTTCTGCATTTCTAGAATGATATTTTGCGTTGCTTGAATGTCATGGTGTATGTTTGATTGTTTGTAGTGTGTTAATCCGTATTACAATTTCTAGTCTCGATCGTACGTTCTTGGTGCCGTTGGCAACTGAGATATCACGGGAAGGGTTAGGGTTGGTTATTGGTTAACAGGTCATCGGGAAACAACCTCGCGTTATTTAATCCGAGTACTTTGTTCCCTTTTATCACTTCAATCACATATACACGAGTTATGTCTATGTAACTCTTTCTAGTGAAATTGCACACAACTGTTTAAAGAAACTGAAACCTAGGGTGATCATTGTTCTCTCCTTATTGTTTAAAACCAACTTTGATTTGATTTAGTTCTTAATTTAGTTTTCTAAAACAACAATCCACAATCTTGAATTTTAATTTTCTGCAATTTAGTTTAATTTTAGTTTAAATACAAAGCTATACAATCAACACATTTTCCACATACTCCCTGAGTTCGATACCCTACTACCGCTAACTACAGTTGTTTAGGGATTAAATTTGCGTGACCCACGACATCACGTCAAATTTTGGCGCCGCTGCCGGGGAGTAGTGCGCAACGTGTGTTAATTTCATAGTTTTGTTTGTTATTTTCGGGTTTACGTTGGTTGTGTTTAGTGTGCAGGTACTTGAGGTGTATGCATACTAGAGGCTCTCACAGGTCATCACCGCTATCGTTTGATCCGGAAATTGAAAGAACGCTACGACAAAACCGAGTTTTAGTGCGAGAAAACAAAATTATTGGTTCACCTACTTCACCCATTACACCGAGAAACATCATGGCTGATTCTCAGATTCCACTTACAACCAGTCAAACAACCTCATCCTTTATACCTACTTCCACCCAACCATCACCAAACACTACATTACCTAATACCACCGCTGGATTTACACCAACCAATTCCACTCAACCAATCACCACTCAAAATGAGCCTACCATCACTTACGATCCATCCACCACAATCCCACCATTATCTCACTTCTTTCCCCCAACTACGGGTCAATCATCATCTACCTTCACAATTGCACCCAATTCAACTATTGTGCATACTACCCCATCCTTTAGACCACAACAATCGGGTTTTCAGTATTCAAACATTCCATTTGGGCAAACCTCGGGAATGCAAGGGGGTGATTATGATGAGGGATTTGAAGACTTTGAGGGGTATGAAGATGATGGGTATGGTTATGGAGATTATGGTGATCAAGGGGATTTTGGGTATGTTCAGAGTCAATCTCAAGGGATGGCGAGTGTTGGTGGAATGCAACATCAACAACTTATACCACAACATATTCGGCCAAGACCACAAGGGCCACCAATGCCACAACCGATTCCATTGCAACAGGTCCGGCCACAACATGTACACCAACAACCATTTCAAAGACCGCCTCAGCGCCCATCGATGCGACCACAACAGTTTCAACAACCGATTGCACCACAAGGGCAAGTACCAAGACCGAATGGGCCGATTATTCCGAGAGGTAGGTATGGTGTGCCACGAAGACATCTTAGAGAAAATGCAAGGGGAATAGAGGCACATTTCAGGCCAATCATTACTCAAAACCCCTCACCGGTGGTTATCCCTCACAACAACCAAGGGAGAACTTTTGAAGTAAGAACAAACTCGTTGCAAAGTTTACCGAAGTATAAAGGGTTAGCAACGGAGGAGCCGTATTTCCATCTAGAGGCCTATGACTCAATTTGCAACACTTTTGGGAGTCAAGGTTTTTCGGCCGATGAAGTCAAGTTAGTCTTATTTCAGTTTTCTCTGGAGGATAAGGCAAAGAAGTGGTTCTACACTTTGCCTTCGGCATCAATATATACATGGGGGGAGATGCAACAAACCTTTTTGGATGAATTCTACACCGCCCAAAAGACCAATGATGCGCGGAAGGGATTGAGAAGCTTTCAACAACAACACGGTGAGATGTTCCATGAGGCGTTTGAGCGATTTAACATGATGATTAAAAACTGCCCTCATCATGGGATTGAGTTATGGGAGTTAATGAACGCTTTTCATGAGGGGTTAAGTGCCGAAGATGCACGGGATTTAATGTCTATCACCGGAGGGACATTTGGAACGAATTATGAGAATGAAGATTGGGAGTTTTTGGAGAGTATGGCAACTACATCAAAAAGGAAAGCCCAAGCTTCGAGGAGAGCCCGACCGACAACTAACCGACCACAAGTGCATGCCATAGATGAAGGTAATGTTCAAACTACTAATCAAATTTATGATGTGTGTGCTTTGTGTAATGAAATAGGTCACGCGGCTGAAAATTGCCAAGGAATGTTGGAAGGGCAATATGAGGAAGTTCACGCAGTCCAAGGTCAAGGCCAAGGAGGAGGTGGTAGGAACTACAACAACATGAATTCTAATACCTACCACCCCGGGTTGAGGAATCACCCGAACTTTAGATATGGGAACCCGTCAAATCAAGCGAACCCAAATTTTCAAGGTAGCCAAGGTAATTTTGGTTCACGGCCATCTTATAATAACCAAGGTGGGTACCGGGGCGGAAATAACCAAGGGTATCAAAAACAATACCAAACGGGTCAAGATCAAGGGGGATCTTCGGGTGGAAATGAGGTGATGGAGATGCTTAAAAGCATGCAATTGGAAATGCAAAAGCGAAATCAACTTGATGAAGTGCGGATGCAAAAAGATGAGGTTCGTGATAAAAGCATCCAGTCACTAACGACTCAAATGGGGCAATTAGCAACCGATGTGGCGGAACAAAAGAAAGGTAAGGGTCAACTCCCAAGCAACTCATCAACATAGTTTCGAAACAAGTGATCAAATCAGCCAAACAAATCATGCAATTTCTTTACCAACCCCCTTTTTAATGCCCCAAGCAATACACCCCTCACAATTTCTCTCCTCTCGGCTACAAGTGGAAACTAGCAAAGATAAGCTAGACACACACTAGGCAAACGGGTGGTTGCGCAATCATAAGCTTGTACCTGAATCAACTATCCTCCTATAACGGGTCAAACATGAATGCAAATCAAAAGGGGCTTAAAGGTTGTAATGTGGCTAGGTGTATGGGTAGGAAATGGAATATATATGAGTAGCGAAAATTCGACCCGGTCTTTTTATTACAACTACCAAAAACAACTAACAATGCATACTACTATATACAAGACAATGAAACCTTTTTTTTTTTTTTTTTTTTCATTTTTCATTCATTTTTTTTTCTTTTCATTTTTTTTTTCAATCACACAATACGATAATACACTAACCATGACTATTTCAAACTCATAAACTACTAATTATATCACTAATGCTATAAGACCGGGTCAAATTTGGGTACATTTTCAAGTAAGTAGCTAGGGGAAACAAATGATAGGCTTTAGGCACAAAATTGGGCAACTAAATGACCAAACCCCCGCCCCTCTCACTACCATGCTCATATATATAACTTATGAGGTCCAACCCCCCAAATCCCACACTCACTCACACAACCGACGAGGCTACCTAATGCCCTTATCCTTTCTACATTCATGTCTAACAAAGATTCAAATTGCATTCAAGCACAAGTTCTAACGCACCCCCACCCGTAGCCACTCTCATCAAAGATTATTTATATACACGTGTGGCTACAACTCTTACCAAGAATGAAAAGGGTAATAAGGGTTGCCGGTGTATTGACTTGGGGATAAATTGGGGCGACAAGATTTCACATTGTTTTGCTCGGCTTAAAATTTTTTCAAAAATCTTCAAAAAATTCCCCCCATCCCCACACTTGAGTGTTGCCATGGCCCTGAAACATAGAAAACTAAAGAAATAACAAAATCAGTGAAAAACCTCGAGTTGCCTCCCGAGCAGCGCTAAGTTTCGCGTCTTCAGCCAGACCGTGCCACCCCCATTTATGGTGGCTCAAAGAATCGGTTCCTATCACCTCCCCCACTGTAGCTTGTCTTTGGACAAAATGCCTCCGTCTCATTTTGACTCGGTGGGTAATCAAATACACTCCTGTTTGAACCCATATGTGTTTCTTCACGGTCCGGTGGGTGCTTTTTTCTCAATTGTGGTAACACCTTTTTCATACAATCACTAGACTCATCACCCTTTCCCTCAATGCCATACATTGGGACAATGTATCCCAAGTGTGGGGATGGGGGGAATTTTTGAGGTTTTAAAAAATTTTTGTGAAGCTAAGCGAAAATTGTCAAAATTTGAATACTTGATATTGTTCCACTTGACACATCGACACCTATTCCTAGTCTTTTCTTGGTGAGGATTTGAGCCACACATGATTGTTATTGATATTTCATTGTTTGAGTGGCGGTGTGTGTTGTGTGTTAATAGAACTTGTGTGTGAATACTTGTTAAATCCTAGAATTAGCATGCTTTTGAAAATGATAGGAGGACTTTTAGGAAGCCTCGTCTAGATGTGTGAGAGTGCGGGATTGGTGGGTTGGACCTCATACTATACATATATGAGCTTGGTATTGTGAGGGGTGGGGGTTTGGTCCTTAGAAAGCCACGTTTGAGCCTTAAACCATTCGGTTGTGACCCAAGCCTACTTCCTATAAAATTTTACCTATTGAGATGACCCGGTTTAGGAGCTTTAGTATGTAGTATTGATGTTCTTGTATATGTTGGTTGGTTGGTGGTGTTGTGTTTAAAATGAAAAACATAAAAAAAAATAAAATGAAAAAAATACAAAAAAAAGAAATTTGGGGTTTGAGATGAGAAGCTTCTTGTGGATGTTGATTGAAGTAGTGATCAAAACCTCCCAAGCCATACATTGGGGACAATGTATCCCAAGTGTGGGGATGGGGGGAATTTTTTGAAGATTTTTGAAAAAATTTTAAGCCGAGCAAAACAATGTGAAATCTTGTCGCCCCAATTTATCCCCAAGTCAATACACCGGCAACCCTTATTACCCTTTTCATTCTTGGTAAGAGTTGTAGCCACACGTGTATATAAATAATCTTTGATGAGAGTGGCTACGGGTGGGGGTGCGTTAGAACTTGTGCTTGAATGCAATTTGAATCTTTGTTAGACATGAATGTAGAAAGGATAAGGGCATTAGGTAGCCTCGTCGGTTGTGTGAGTGAGTGTGGGATTTGGGGGGTTGGACCTCATAAGTTATATATATGAGCATGGTAGTGAGAGGGGCGGGGGTTTGGTCATTTAGTTGCCCAATTTTGTGCCTAAAGCCTATCATTTGTTTCCCCTAGCTACTTACTTGAAAATGTACCCAAATTTGACCCGGTCTTATAGCATTAGTGATATAATTAGTAGTTTATGAGTTTGAAATAGTCATGGTTAGTGTATTATCGTATTGTGTGATTGAAAAAAAAAAATGAAAAGAAAAAAAAATGAATGAAAAATGAAAAAAAAAAAAGGTTTCATTGTCTTGTATATAGTAGTATGCATTGTTAGTTGTTTTTGGTAGTTGTAATAAAAAGACCGGGTCGAATTTTCGCTACTCATATATATTCCATTTCCTACCCATACACCTAGCCACATTACAACCTTTAAGCCCCTTTTGATTTGCATTCATGTTTGACCCGTTATAGGAGGATAGTTGATTCAGGTACAAGCTTATGATTGCGCAACCACCCGTTTGCCTAGTGTGTGTCTAGCTTATCTTTGCTAGTTTCCACTTGTAGCCGAGAGGAGAGAAATTGTGAGGGGTGTATTGCTTGGGGCATTAAAAAGGGGGTTGGTAAAGAAATTGCATGATTTGTTTGGCTGATTTGATCACTTGTTTCGAAACTATGTTGATGAGTTGCTTGGGACAAGCAACGGTTAAGTGTGGGGATGTGACGGGTGGTCCTTTGGACAACCCTTAAGTATGTTAAAACATGAAATAATCCTCCATTTAGCCGTGTAATTATCTTGGATTAGATAACTACGATGCTTATGTTTCAGGTGCGAATTAGGAGATAAGAGATGGATAAAAGGCAGTTCATGAATGCTTTGGTGGAAAACGGGTCGAGAGAAGAAGACAAGACAAAACAAAGGAGACAAGACTGCTGAGTACCGTAAATTACGGTCCTACCGTAATTTACGGTAGACATGATTTTTGTTGATTTTTGCACCGTAAACCAGGCTTGATTCACCGTAACAATCTGATGGCCACCGTAAATTACGGTGGAGCCGTAATTTACGGTGGTGCCTGAACGTGAAATGTGTAACTGCCACAATATACTCGTTTTTTGGGTGTCTTTTGGTATTATCTGATCATTGACGGTTCTTGGGCACTTTGGGGGCGATTTTGGAGTACTTGCTTGCTTTGTGAACATTTCTAAACATTCGGTTTGTGTTTTTAATTCGTATGAACACTAGATTGATGTTGATGATGATTCACCGAGCCATGTCCGGCTAAACTCTTCGGTGATCATCCTAGGTGAATGTTTCTAAGACTTTTGTGTGTTTAATTTCTGCATTTCTAGAATGATATTTTGCGTTGCTTGAATGTCATGGTGTATGTTTGATTGTTTGTAGTGTGTTAATCCGTATTACAATTTCTAGTCTCGATCGTACGTTCTTGGTGCCGTTGGCAACTGAGATATCACGGGAAGGGTTAGGGTTGGTTATTGGTTAACAGGTCATCGGGAAACAACCTCGCGTTATTTAATCCGAGTACTTTGTTCCCTTTTATCACTTCAATCACATATACACGAGTTATGTCTATGTAACTCTTTCTAGTGAAATTGCACACAACTGTTTAAAGAAACTGAAACCTAGGGTGATCATTGTTCTCTCCTTATTGTTTAAAACCAACTTTGATTTGATTTAGTTCTTAATTTAGTTTTCTAAAACAACAATCCACAATCTTGAATTTTAATTTTCTGCAATTTAGTTTAATTTTAGTTTAAATACAAAGCTATACAATCAACACATTTTCCACATACTCCCTGAGTTCGATACCCTACTACCGCTAACTACAGTTGTTTAGGGATTAAATTTGCGTGACCCACGACATCACGTCAGTGCGAGATAGAAATCGTTGTAACGTTGGATAGAAATCGTGCCGAGGTTCTGCCGGTGCGAGATTTGAGCTGTAAACGTTTGAAATCAATAAACAAGTAGTTAAAAGTGATTTGCCTGCTGTTTCTACCTTAGTTTCTTGTTATTCCGCACCTGAAACCAAGGAGAAAGCCTCCGATTGACTCGTTCGGGTCATCACACGATCCTACATAACGAGATTAAACCCTCACAACAAATGACAAAGTGTGATACTTAAACATCCATCAAATTAACGACGAATGACAAAGTATAAACCCAAATTGAGTAGCACTTAAACATTCGTTGGATAGTTTCAATCGATCGGACGTTGAATGGTAATAGCGATTGAGTTATTACCCTGTTTATCGCGGCAGCGTTTAGTGATTTGTGTGTGTTGGTAGTAATTGGACTATATCTCAGCGTATATTTGGAATTTGGACGTCGAACTAACACCAGAATTCAAGTGCCAACCCCCCTATTTATACTGGAAAATTGACTTCCTCGCGTGGCGCGACAGAGAGACTTGTCTCCTTCGCGTGGCGCGACGGGTCTAATTTTAGCATAGGGTGTCTACGTTCATTTGTAGGCTAGGTGAGTTGGTTGTACGACTGAATTCGTTTTCTACAGCAAATTATGAAGATAATCGTCAGCTAGGGTTTACCCCCCTCCCCCCCCCCCCGAGTTTTAGGGGCCCTGATCCTGATTCCGATTGTTCTGAAAATTTTAGGGTTTGTGCAGAATTACTTGGGTTTCTCAATTAGGGTTTCCTTATTGGACAATTAACATACTAAGTAATAATTTTAGTGAGAGTTGTTACAATTGTGCTTCCTGAGATGATGCAGTGTCGTTGTCGGATTCGCCTGATGATTTGACGGAGACATTGTCGGAACAATCCTTAGAAGAACCTTCAGAGGAGTTGTCAGATGAACCATTAGCCGACTCGCCAGAGGAATCGTCTGATGAGTTGATGATGATTGCTTGATGGGCTTGTTTGACCGACTTCTTGGAGAAGAACCCGTCCAAGACTCGTTTGCTGTTGATCTCTGCGGCTAAACGGTGGGCTTCTTCGATGGTAGCAGGTCTTGCAGCTTCGACAAAATCAACCACACACTCAGGTAAGCCACGGGTGTACTTTGGAATGGCTTTTTCTGAAGTGTCGACTTGACTTGGGCAGATTGCACAAAGCTGCTTGAACCTTGCTGTATAGCCAGCATTGTCACCTTCGGTTTGCTTGATTTCCCAAAATTCATTTTCTAGCTTCTGGACTTCGTGAGGAGGACAATATTCTTCCTTCATGAGTTCCTCCAGCTCGTCCCAAGAGAGGGCATAAGCTGCGGAGATCCCACGTTTGTTGCGTTCGGCGGTCCACGAGTCGAGTGCTCATGATTGAAATACTCCGGTAGCGCACGTAGTACGGAAACTATCGAGACACCCACTTTGACGAAGGGTAACTTTGATAGAGTCAAACCACTGGAGTAGTTGGGTCACACCTCCTTCAACTGTGAATTCCATCGGGTCACAGGCCTTGAAGTGTTTGTAGAGGAAAGTAGATTACGGCGCTTCCGTCTTAGAGTCCTTCGAGGCTCGAGAGCTGCTGAGAGAGTGCACTTGAGCGACAATTTGAGGAATGAGCTTGACCACTTCCTTGGTCACAAGCGAGGAAATCCTCTTATCGGTGCTTCGTTTGGCTCTTCTCCTAGCTGTTCGTCTCGAGGTAGGGTTGTTGGAAGGCATCTAGACAGAGAGAGATTTGGAATGAGATTCGATCATAATGATTTTGAGTTTACGATGCGATTGAGCGCGATCGAAACTTGTAATGTGTAATATAAATGGACTTCACATAGGAGCCACATAGGAGACACGAAACTTCCTAGATTCTCACACAATAATTTGGTTGTACGTAGATATAGATAGTTGTAGTTTATATTTACACACATATATTATGGTTTAGAATGCGCGAGGACGCGTTGAGAGAGAGGGAATGCGGGAGAAATCGGACAATTAGTCATTGGTTTTTGTTGCAAACATTCGGTCTTTGTTTTGGATTGCGATGGCTGCGCGACTTGTGCGTTTTGTAAAACAGGGAGCGAAAATTGATAATCGTAATTAAACACATAAAACGTAACTAAGTTCATCAAATCGTAAAATCGGTGAGTCGTAGGCTTGATAAAGTACTCGGAGTGCCTCAGGTGTTTAGGCGTCGACTACCCAAGGTAACCCAATCACACCCAACATGTTCGTGCACGCGCGTTGACTTTGGAGACTTATGCTTCCACTGGGATGCAGCTCATGGCATTCGTCCTCTTAGTCATCGCGTGGTTCGAGTCATTGTGGTGGTCAAGTCCTTGGTGAGAGCTTTTTGAAAACTATTTTAGGGAGTGGAACGACTCATTAAGGTGCGGGTTTCACCCCTGACTTAACAGTTTCGTTCCCAATTGTGGTTATGCTCATCGAATGAATCCAGGAGCTCCACTAGAATTTCGAAATGGAGGCTTTCGTCGAGGTATGGACGTCACTCCTAACTCGATGAAAGATCCTCGTGCTAGAAAAATGCGCTGAGTGAGCAATCCTATCGAGAGTTATTGGTTTTCACACCTGGTCTCGACTGGATCGCTCGGTTGCGAGATGCGAGTATTTTCGAAAACATGTGTGTTGTGTCAGCCTTAGGAAAGGCTAAGTAGTATTTCAGCCTTAGGAAGGGCTTCTTTGTGTGAAATTGTAGTATGTGGGGTTCACACAAAGTCGTAATCTTTGTAATTTCGATCGAAAGCATCAGGTAAGCGCAATACGAAGCCTACTGGGTTCGTACGAGTCAGCCTGTGGGTGCTTAGACTATAGACTAGGTCAATCTCTAAGACGTCGACCCGGATTAGGTCGAGTCTTGCCTAATTCCCTATAGTTATGGCTCTAATACCAATCTGTCAAACCCCAACCGATGGCGGAATCATCGGGGTGCGGCACTAGGCGAATCAGATTGCTCAAGAGAATCCATAACAACTAAATTGCGATAATATTTATTACATTCGTTATCCCATACTAACAAATAATACAATCACATAAGTCATCACAGATTTCTTGTCCTCTCGAACAATTCTAATCCGACAACCTAGACTTTTGGTGAGTTTCTAGACTTCCTAGCTTGATTTGATGTAGACTTCGACTAAACCTGCAACATACGTTAAAATAATGTCAATACTAAAGTATTGGCGAGTATACAGGTTTGATATGTAATAGTATAGTAGAGTAAAAGTGCTGCGAATTTCCACATGCATAAACGTAATACACGATATATATACTCACAAAACTGATACTACCAGCTAAGTCCTTGATGCTCGATTCTTCGATGGCATAACTAGACCCCGTCGGGCGCAATAGTACTATACTAGTCGTGGTGGGACGTCACGAGTATAAGTCCTAGCATACATGCAACTAGCATCACGTATATCTATGCAAACAGTTATTCGCAAGTGATAAATTGACTAATTGAATCATTCGTTTGATGAGTTCGATTTATAAGGAACGTATGTTACACCAAAAATTCGTTAAAAAAGGGTTCAAGTATACTCACAGTGCGTATTTGGTTTGGATTGGCGGGATTATGTCCGAGATTATAGACTGGTCACATGAGTGTTTGATGGCGCGTTAAATGATAACGAAGTACGCGAAAACGGATTGGCGGTTCGATCGGCTAGCCTGTCCATCGGCTAGCCTGCCCGATCGGGTATCCTGTCCGATCGGCTAGCCTGTCCGATCGGCTAGCCTGGCCAGCTGTATTTGACAATTTTTGCAAGTTTTTCACTAGTTTGGGTCGAGACGTTGCTGTGACGTGCTAAACAACTGAAATTCCATCAATTCCGACTTGTTCTAGCGGCCGGGAATCACCCCGTTCCATCAGAATTGGCAGTTCTTGGCGGTTTTTCCTTGTTTAACCCGAAATTGGTCGTCTCATCGTTAAGAATCAGATCTTTGACCAACACGACACTAGAAATGAGTATAAGGTCGGTATAAGCTCCGATTCCACCGTTTTTGAGTGCCTTTATAGTAAAAGAGTTGAAAGAAAGTTGGAAAACCATTCTTCAATCCTTTTATTCATGATTATGTGTAGATATGATGTGAAAATCTTGTTTATTCTTGTGGAAATCCTTTAGATCTGAGTTGTTCTTGGTGGAATGAGGCCAACACTTGAAGTTCATAAGAACTCCATGATGACATCACCCTAGAACACCTCAAATCCATTGATTTCACGGTTAAAAGTTGGAATTTGAAAGATAGAAAGGTGGAGGAATGCATAAAGATCAAGGAAGTACAAGATTTGAGTTGAAAACTTACAAGAATCGCGAAAATCGAGAGATAAAGGGGTTGGAACTTCTGGTCGAGCAGCAACAGTGACAACAAGTGTGTTGGAGGTGAATGAGGGGAATTTATAGGCAAGGAGGAAGGAAAGGAGGGCAGGTTGTCCTGCCCGATCGGTTGGCCCAGCCGTTCGGCTGGCCCATCCGTACGGAGGCCTTTCGATCCTCGTTTTTGGTGCGTTGCGATAGTTTGGGCCACATTTCCATATATTTATATTATTATTTATTTATTTATTATAATCAATCACAAAAAGGGTCGTATATACGTATCTATATATTCAATATTCGGTGCGATGATCGAGTTATGCGTGTCTTCGAGTGCGTTCTTCGATGTGATGTGCCATAGTGATTATCGGGGCACTACTTTGCTCGTATTGTCGTCATCGTCACGATGGCTTGGAGACATGGTACTCACCCGGTAGTCTTTGTTAGCATTGTTTGTTTACATTTTGACACCTCACGGTTATCGAGGAGGGTAGATTAAGCCCTCACTCAACGTCCGCGAGTGTTATTATTTACGAAAAATAGCTTGTAATAGCGATAGAATATGCGTAATTATTCGATTATACTTCGGTATAGCGATGTACCTGATATTGTCACATTATGATCCGAATCTCTGGTGCTAGGCGTAACGAGTATAGCGAGTAGTAACAACGCATGAAAGTGCGGGTTGTTACATCCACTGTGCTATTTGTGTATTTGATATCAATCTCGTCACGTACCCCATTCGGGCCCACCGGGAAATACCAGGGTGTGACATGGATGCAGCGTAACATTGTGTTCCTAGTTTATTGATGGACGAGAGTGAAAGAAAGTGGAAAGTATTTGTGTTCCAGAGTTTTATTGACGAAAGAAAGTGGAAAAAAGTGGAAGAAATATTTTTCTCCCATAACTTTCATTTCAAAATAAAAGGGAGTAAAGGAGGGACAAATATATCGTTTACCCTTTCACTTAACTTATTATAATTCCCATTACTTTCATTCCAAAATGAAAGGGAGTAGAAAGGGGACAAATATATCATTTGTCGTTTCATTTAAACTTAGAGTAAATGATATCGGGTAATGGTACCGAATTTACTGAACCAGGTACATTTTTGGTACCGACTTTTTGACATTTTCGGTATTTTACCCTCAAATACCGGCATCGAACCGTACTGTACCGAGTATATTCGGTACCGATACCGATACCCACTTTTGAGGATTTTCGGTACCGAGTTCATCCCTACTTAACCTATTAAAAAGGCAATAAGGGTATAATTGTAAAATTATATAAAAGACCCATTTTTTTGGAGCGACGACTTTTTTGTATTAAGCTACCGCACAGGGCCGGCTATTGGGCCGGGCGGCCCGGGCAACAGCCGAGGCCCAAAAGTTTTAAGGGGCCCAAAATTTAAAAAGTTTCTTTAATATATATTATGCATCGATGTGGGCCTAGGGATATAACAGGGCGCTAAAACAAAACACGGCAGTAGCAGCAACCTTTTATCTCTGTTCTCTGATAATCAAGGGCAAAAAAGCATGGATTCAACAGCAGCAACGACATCATTCTGATCATCTGTTCGTCACATTCATCTCTGAGTTCAACATCAACAACAATCTGACTGACTAGGGTTTCGATTTCACTTAAAAGGTAACTCAAACAGTCAAACTTATTAATTATTATGTCTAACAATCCATAAGGAATTTTTATGATAAATTATGACCCCTTTGAGAAGAAACAATCGCCCAGCCCCAATTTCGATTCTAGAAATCATAGCTTAGGTTGAATGGTGGATGACCAAACTGTGGATTTTAAAGCCAATAGGTTACTGTTGTTTTAGATTGAGGAAAACAAATAAGTTAGTAAATGACCATAAATTAGTAAATTATGTTATAAATGACCATTTTGATTCTATTTTTTAAACAGTAAAGTAATAAATGTTTGTATGTTCTATTTTTTTTAAACACTTATGTGGACATATAATAAATGTATGTATGTTTGATAAGGTCTAAAACTTTGATGTTTATACTTTTGCAAGTCGAATTGTTACTTTGAATATTTTTGTCTAGAAATTATGCCTTCGGTTCCCAAATACAAATATTTATCCGGTAGTCAAAAACGTAAAAAGAAGAAGCTAGAGGAGGACAAAAGAAAGGCCGGCAAAGTAAAACAAAAACACATACACAAGTTTTTCTCAAAACAACCTCAAAGTTCTAGTTCTAGTGCGGATGCTCATGTAGGTGAAGATGATAGTAATGTTAATGTGGATGAAGCTAACGTGGTTGAAGATAACGTTACTTTAAATGTGGATGAAGTTAACGTGGGTGAAGATGATGTTAATGTTAATGTGGATGAAGCTAATGTGGGTGACGATGATGTTAATGTTGATATGGATAAGGATGAAGATGATGTTAATGCTAATGTAGATGAAGCTAATGTAGATAAAGATGATGCTAATGCCAATCCTAGTATTGATATTTTTGATCCTAGAACTTGGGATGGGCTTAATTCTAACTTGATTAATGATTTGGTTATGAAAGGTCCAAAAAGAGATTTGACTATTGATAAGGGTCCCGTGGATAAACTTGGAAGACGATTTTCAAGAGTCATGTACACTAGAATTCTATCAAATAGGGAGAAGCTTGATAGAGAATGGCTAGTGTATTCGAAAGAGCTTGACAAACTCTTTTGTTTTTGTTGTAAACTTTTTAGACAAGGGCATCCTAAAGGAGGGTTGGATAGTGAAGGTTATGTGGACTGGAAGCATGCTTTGCAAGGTCTAAAAGAGCATGAAGTTAGCTTTGAACATCTCAAGAATATGAATAAATTGTTTGAAATACGTGAAAGGCTGGAATGCAACAAAACAATTGATAAAGTAGCATATGAGCAATTTAAAAAAGAAAGAGATTATTGGAAAGAAGTCATTTTTAGGATTATTGCGCTTGTGAAATTTCTTGCTAAACATGGTTTACCATTTCGCGGATCAAATGAGAAGTTGTATCAACATAGCAATGGAAACTTTTTGGGATTGGTTGAGATGTTGGAAGAGTTTGACCCGATTATGAAAGAGCATGTGCGACGTATCATGAGTGATGAACTCCATATACATTATATTGGGCACAATATCCAAAATGAGTTAATACAATTACTTGCTCATCAAGTTAAAACAGGAATCATCAAAAAGATAAAACAAGCAAAGTATTACTCCATAATACTCGATTGCACCCCCGATACAAGTCACCAAGAACAAATGTCCATAATAGTGAGGTATGTGAATTTTAACTCTAATTCTGTGACCGTTGAGGAATCTTTTTTAAGGTTTTTGGTTGTTGATGATACTACCGGTAAAGGACTTTTTGAAGTTACATCTAAGGAATTAGAGTCTCTAGGTCTTGATATCAATGATATGCGTGGTCAATGCTATGATAATGGAGCAAACATGAAGGGAAAACATAGTGGAGTTCAAAGGAGATTCTTAGAAAAAAATCCTAGAGCATTGTATAGTGCTTGTGGTTGTCATAGCCTTAATCTTGTATTGTGTGATATGGCTAACACTATTACAAAGTCTAGAGAATTTTTTGGAACAATACAACGGATTTATACTATCTTTGCCAATTCTATTAATAGGTGGCAAATATTGAAAGAGAATGTTAAAGGATTAACTCTTAAGTCATTGTCTACCACTCGTTGGGAAAGTCGTGTAGATAGTATTAAGCCTGTTAGAACTCAACTTGTAGATGTAAAAAAAGCTTTAAAAGAAGTTCGGGCATCCGATAAAGATCCTAAAATTCAAAGCGAAGCCAAATCACTTGAAAAGCATGAGGTTGGTGACTATGAATTTTTGGTACAAATCATCATCTGGTATGAAATATTATCAAATGTGAATCTGGTTAGCAAAAGGTTGCAATCAAAGGATGTGGTTCTTGATGTTGCTATTAATGAAGTGGCCAAATTGATTAAATACTTCAAAAATTATAGAGAAGTGGGGTTTTCTAAGGCAATTGATGAAGCTATAGAAATTGCTAATGAATTGGGTGTTGATGCAGAATTCCCTAAAAAACGTGTGATACGTAGGAAAAAACAATTTGATGAGAATTCAAGTGTAGACGAAGTTATATTTTCACTCGATGAGGATTTTAAAGTCAATTACTTTTTATGTATTGTTGATCAAGCTATAAGTTCTCTTCAAACAAGATTCGATCAATACCAAGAATTCGAAAATTTATGGGGTTTTTTCTTTCCTAAAAAGTTGAAGACACTTGATGAAGCCAATCTTAAGTCTTGTTGTTTTCGTCTTCAAGAAGCATTGAAATATAAAGAAGAATCGGACATTGATGCTAATGAACTTTATTTGGAGTTGAAGTTGATCGAGACATTCTTACCTAGTTACATTGTCAGCCCTTTTGATGCTTTAAACAATGTCAAGCGGCTTGGTCATTTTCCTAATGCCATAAATGCATATAAAGTGCTTTTGACAATTCCGGTAACGGTGGCATCGACGGAACGAAGCTTTTCAAAATTGAAGTTGTTGAAGACTTATTTACGATCGACAATGTCCCAAGAAAGACTTAACGGATTGGCGATGATATCTATTGAAAACGAAATATTAGAAGGTATGGAATATAAAGACTTGATCGAAAGTTTTGCTTCCAAAAACGCTAGGAGAGCCGCGCGATTCGCGTAAGTAAGTTCGATCATTTTGTTACACTACTTTTGTTTTGTTTATTATATAACAATTATCGTCGTATTGTGGTTTTTTGATATATAATTATGAGTTTATATTACAAGTATTAGGCCCAAATTTTTTGTCTTGCCGAGGCCCAAAAGTTTTTTGTCATTCTCGAGGACGGCCCTGCTACCTCAGTCTTCAAATTGAAGAGTCCCGTTGTCCCACTCCGACCAGACTATAATGTCTTAATGGGTCCCACCTTGACTTCAGAGTTTAGCTTGAATATTCCCTGAGAAACCATACTATCGACTACCACTTGATAGTCGTTGGGCTATATTAAGAACAAAACTCTCCGGCGCGGGAGAAAACCAAATTTTTTTTGGCCTTTAAAACACACAGTTAAAATTTAACTTAGCCACGACCGACATTATAAAACCTCACTCCTGTCTCACTTTTCACAAATCACAAAACTTCCATCTGCTTCCTCCATCTTCATCACCTTCTCCATTCTTCTTCCGTAAGCTATCAATCTTCTTCATCTTTTTCTTTACAATTTCATCATTTACTATATCTTGTTTCACGGTTTCTTGTTCCTTTTTGGCTATTGTTTTCATCAACATGTATTAACTATCATTAAAAAAACAAATGGGTTTATAATAATTTACATGTATCTAGGGTTTTTTCGTATCATTCTGTTTCTAAGATTGAGTTAGGCGTTGAATTTGTTTTTGTAAATTATCACCGATCGTACGATTACTTGTGTACTTTTGTTGATTCTTGATTAGTAAGTGTTCAGATTTGGTATGATTTTATTGCCAATTTTAGCGCCGACTTTTTGCTGTTTTTGTCAAGAAGCTTACTGTATTTATTAATTATTACAACATTCTTTAAAACAAAACTTTTGTGAGAACTTGATAATGCTTGTTTTATTGAATCATGATGAAAATAATTCGGGGTTTTGTGGCTAGTTTATGTTATGGACTGAAACCATTGCAACGTATAGGGCTTGTCCCACATCGGTTGTATGGGCAACTGTGATCTGGTATTCATATACCAAATGGGCTCTCTCACCCACCAGACTAGTCTATTTCTTTTGGGTTTTGTTTCTAGTTTAGTGCAGAATCGCCGATCTGTTGCTGTTTTTTTTTTTTTTTTTTTTTTTTTTTTTTTTTTGTTAAGAAGCAGCCTAGTGGATTTTTTGGAACATTCTTGAAAATAAACTTTTGTGAGAACTTGATACTTGTTTGATCTTCTTGACACTTATTCCATGTATGTGTGTGCATGATTTGTTATACATCTTTGTAGAATATTTTGATCTAGTCTGAAATATTTAAATCTGTATTTGAAAACAAAACTTTTGTGAGAACTTGACATTCTTGAAAATAAACTTTTGTGAGAACTTGATATTTTGATATACCGGGGGTCCGGGACACGAAAGTTTGTGGATTAATTGGGACATTTTTGAAAACAAAACTTTTGTGAGAACTTGACAGTCGACACTTATTTGACTGAATCTGGAAGAAAATATTTTGGGGATTTTTCGCTAGTTTAGATTTCCAATTTTAGCCCCATCTTTTGTTCTTATTAAGAAGCAGCTTAGAACTTTTATGAAAACATAACTTTTTGAGGACTTGACACTTGTTTGATTGAATTTTGAAGAAAATAATTTGGGGTTTTGTCGCTAGTTTAGCGCGGATCGTCTTGTTTATGATTTGTTGGAACTTTTATGAAGGTTATCAATTTATCATTATGATTAAAACTTTTTTGAGATCAAGAACAGTATGAAATATGAAAATTATTGCATGATCTGTTGTACTTTTTGTAGAATATATTGATGTAGATTGAAATGTTTAGATCTTGTGCCCTTTTTATTCATGATGGGATTTTATGTGGACCAAGATTATACTATGTTTGCTCATTATGGTTAACTATCTGCTTCTAAACTGTTTGATTGTGGGCCCTCTTTCATGTTTATCTTTTTTGTTTGGTCTTTCTTGTGGTTTTATTGCTCTTATATTAGCCATTTTTTTATTTTGTTTGTGGTAATTAATCTTTGACAATATACAGGGTACACAAATGTCTTTTGACACCTCCTACGCATACGAGTGGTTAATTTTCCAAGCACACTTGATGAACCGGGGAAAATTGGGGAGCTCTGGGTGGATATTTTTTCGCCATTGGACCTGATATTGATTAGGAAATTCGTTTTGTTCGTTAGCTATTAGTTATTTACACAAGATTATTATTGGTTGTAATAAAGTAGCGATTGTTGGGCATTTGATTAGTTTTTCATGGCAAGATTAACCCTCGCTCCGGGATTTCGCTTTAAACCTACGGATGAAATTTTGGTCGTGTACTACCTCAAGAGGAAGATATTGGGGAAAAGAATCGCTTCCAATGCTGTTGCAGAGGTCAACATATATGATTTCTGTCCATGGGATCTTCCAGGTAATTGTATTTCCTGAATATTAAAAATATGTCTTGCATTTACTTTATTATAAAAAGCCCGGTTATCTAATTTATTTTTAATGAAATAAGTTCTATTACATTGGATTTCTGCTACTGCCACTGTAGATGCTTGCTAGTTTAATCATGTTCATTACTTTAGTCTAAATCAGTGCCTCTCAATTGGTTCTTTCTAAGTTAAATAGATGCTTTATTTGTCCTATTTACATTGTTTTTGTCTGAATTTTTTTTTATTTTTTATTTTGCTAGTTATATGTTTCGAGAAAATACTGGATAGTCATGTGATCATATACAGTTTGTTCATGAATAGTCAGTCGTATGATCCTATTTGACATATCAAATGCATGAGATCAACTCATTACAAGTGTCACCACTTGCATGCTTTGAGAAAGGATGATACTATTGTATTTAAGGGTTTTTGCTGTAATTACTGATATAATATTTGAGGGATGTAATAAGCTAGCAGTTTTTGAAAATGCTTAAGAGAGTAATCAGGATAAGCTAGCGGTTTTAGAAAATGAAGGGTTAAACTAGTCCCTACCAACTATGTCAAAACTCACCATTTCATTCCCACGTATTGTACCGATGATATATTAACGCACAAGTACACTAATACGCACACACACATATATAAACGTGTGTGTTTAGAACTGTGGGAACCACAATAAATTTTGTACTATTTTTTATATAAATTGACTAGAATGCATGTAGATTTCAGTATATTCTAGATTTATTTAAATATTGTATGTTATTGATTTTTTTTTGGGGAATTGGCCTGTAATAATCCCACCTAGACCTTATTGGCCATTAATAATCCAACCTCAGAATATTCCCCCCACCAGTCCCACCATTCACCTATTTTCCCTATAATGGACCCCCGTTAAAAAACCTTAACGGAGTTAAGTTTTTTTCCAAATTACAAACAAATTTTTTAGGGCTTTTGATCAGAACGATGATACGAGTCCATTGATGTAAAACTTACTTCGAAATGGTGCTCCAAGTGACTTGATTTTGGTTAATTGGAAATTTAAACATTCGAATTGAAGCGTCGTTTCATCGTTTGGAGCACCGTTTCGAGGCAAGTTTTACTTCAATGGACTCGTATCGTCGTTCTAATCAAAAGCCCTAAAAAATCTGTTTGTAATTTAGAAAAAAAGCTTAACTCTGTTAAGTTTTTTTAATGGGGGACTATTGTAGGAAAAATAGGTGAAAGGTGGGACTGGTGGGGGGAATATTCTGAGGTGGGATTATTAATGGCCAATAAGGTCTAGGTGAGATTATTACAGGCCAATTTTTTTTTTCTTTTTGTGTAAAAGCATATGTGCATATACACCCTATGCACATCTATATATGCATATGTGCACATTTTTGTACTTGGAAAAAAATAGGAGAGGAGATAAAGTCAAAGAACGACTAGGGAGAGAGAAATAAACTTTCTTATTTTTTAATTTTATACTTTTTGTTGAAGAATTATATACACATGATTATGTTGTTCTCAAAGAATATTGGTTATGAATTGAGTGCCCTCTATATATAATTATGTGTGTGAGTAGAAGGAACCCACGTGAGGTGAGGATCCTTTAGTAAAAACAATCTTTGTATGTTTGGTTAAACATAATAAAAGCTTAAAAACGGTTAGAATAAAAAAGTATCTGTTAGCTATTTCTGGAAAGCTACTAGAAATATTATGTAACGTTTTGAACTTTCTAGTAAAATAAGCATTTTTCATAACGGATTATTATGTTGCATTCTTCAGATAAATCCTCTTTGAAAAGTGGAGACTTAGAGTGGTACTTTTTCTGCCCTAAATCAAAAAAGGATTCAGGTGGTGTTAGGGCCAATCGTGCCACTGAAACTGGGTTCTGGAAAGGTACTGGGAAAGACAGATACGTTGAATATAGAGGAAGAACCGTTGCAACAATCAAGACATTAGTTTTTTATTTAGGTCGTGCTAAAGATGGCAAAAGAACAGATTGGGTACTTCACGAGTATAGAATGGACGATAAGCAATTGGCTGATGCAGGGGTCATTCAGGTACTACTTTCTATGGTTCAATTTCTTATTTGGAAAAACAATATCATTCATCACACTAACACTTTATCTCTTTTTCCAGGATACATATGTGCTTTGTAGGTTATTTAAGAAAAGCGGCGCAGGGCCAAAAAACGGCGCAGAGTATGGTGCACCATTCAATGAAAACGAGTGGGATGATGATCTGGTCAGTAGCATTGATTCTCAAGCCGTTGTTGGTCTAGTTGGTGTTTCCATCACAACAGATCGTAAACAGACTGAACCAGGGTCATCTATTGTCACAATTTCTGCAACGGAGCCTACAAGCACACTAAACTACAAGCAGGAAGGTTTAGCTACAACAAACATTGCGGAACCAGGTACATCTGGTGTCACACTTTCTGCAACCGAACCTACAAACATTGCGGAACCAGGTACATCTGGTGTCACACTTCCTGAGGCTCAAATTTTGAAGTCTGTATCTGTGGAGTCCATACCAGAGGTCCCTGAGACTTCAATTTTGATGGAGTCCATACAAGAGGTCCCTGAGTTTCCAATTTTGAAGATGATACCTGTGTATGCTAATGATCCATGTTTCCTACCTCCAAGTTTTGGAATCCCAGACTTGGATTATACTAGTCTAAACCTAATCCGTGATCCATATCTTTTTCTAACCATTGAATCCTCGGATTCTACTTCTATAACGGATCCCGATTTGGAAGACTTAAATTATCCAATGAAACCTTCGGTGTTGTAACTCTCTGATCGCGTAATACAACAAACCGTGGCGGAAACATCGGGGAGTCACGGTACAGAGAATTGTTTCAAAACATATGGTATTTGAAGTTTGTTTTACCTCATTAATAAATTTCATTGTTTTGTTACAAATCAAATAAATACAAGTAATTGTCTTTCAAGTTTTAAAGTCTCTAAGGCTCGCGTTCATCCTATGTGAAGTAAGAAATCATTCATTAAACAATAGTTTCTGAAACATATGTGAAAAACAGTCAGCAAAGAAAGCTGGCGATTACATAGGTTGTGTGTTTCAAATTCATGGCTTTGAAATCATATTGCAATACCTCGTCCGACCTCGAGGGTCGACGAGTATTAACCTTGAAATCAAAATGTGTTTGATATTGCAATATATTTTACCAACTTTACAAGTTGATATAAGTAAAACAAAACCTTGTGGCCATGAATCTTGACTGAAAACATTTGTTTTGTAAAACCGAGTCGTAAGTCGATTTTAAAGAAAACAATAAATGGTTTATATCTTTAAATGAAAACTATTTGCGTGATATTGTTTAAAACCATCCGTCCTTGTTATAAGCCAATCGTCCATTGTACGTGTCATAAACCATTGTATGTGTCATAAACCATTCTACTTGTCATCAACCAATGGTTCGTGTCATAAATAAATCGTCTGTGTTTTTAATTGTGAAAACTTTTGGTCGTTTTGTGTGACTGACCACCCATGGGGTATCTTTAATAGACCTCGAAAGATATCTTTAACAAGACTAACAAATCAACAAATGATTTGTTAATCCGAAACAGTTTCTTTCGTTCCCCAAACTACCCACCAAATCCAATGAATAGCCTGGTAACGGGATTGTCAGTTCTATGGTACCATAACATACTACTGGTCGGCTTGGCTAAAGCTAATGAATGTCATTCGTGTTATGGATAATGCACCAACAAGTTCGTTCACATTATTGAAATCGTCGTGTTTTATATAAGCCATAGACTTTGTTTTTGAAAACTTGAAAAGTAGTTTGGCACTTATGAGTCACCCAAAACAATTGAAAGCATAAAATAGGGAAATTATGTACTCACTTGGGATTGCGTATAAGCCTTATATGAATGAGTAAACAAAGCCTAAGAAGAAATCAAGTGTGTCCTAACATAGGGTAACTATGTTAATAAGCCGGGACTTAAATCGGGAGATTAGATAGAATGAGGTCTTATAAACCAAATGAGTGTTGGAACTTATATGATATGGTCTAATAAACCTAATATTCTGATTTGGAATGAATCCTAAGTGCTTTCGACTTTAACGTGTCATTATGATAAGTCTTAAATGCCTAAACGTGTTTAATAACGTTATAACATCAGTTTATATGTCAAAAAGTTGGATACATATGCTTAAAAATGAATTTATGCGCAAAAAGGGCATTTTGGTCATTTTTAGGCATATACAATCGACTTATCATAACAATAACCAAACGACATAACCATAAGGTATAAACTTAGTAGGTTATTCATGACAACCGGTGGTTTACGGTCCTTAATTATGCGCAAAACAAACATTAGGACGATTAAAGTAGTGTAATTAGGCGTAAATTAACTTAATTAGGCCTTTGGTACGAATAGGAACGCCTATTCAACTTTACAGTGCGCGTATGATGATCTGCGGAAAATTTGCGAAATGTTAAACGATAACGAACTGACAACGGACGAAATACTGATAACGCCGACAAATACGAATTTTATACGAATATTTTATACTTATAAATTTAGGTTTGCAAATTTATCGTGCTTGCGTACGTCACAAACACAAACGTGAACGAAAAACGCGACTGCAGAAAACGCACTGACAACGAAACGGAGGACGCGTATTACCTTTAAAACTGAAATTTTACGATATATTTAGCTTCGTAATTAATTTTTAATAACAACAATCGAAACCGGATCGAAAAACATATTAAAAACGATCAACGACGAACTTACGCGCTTTTTACGCTACCAACGATTAAACGCGACAACGACTATCGACACAATTTTAAATATTTTAACCTAAAATTTTAGTTTACGACATTACGGGGAGTTCGGGTTTCAAAAACGGGCCTGTATAGGTTGACGGGCCACTTAAAACATGGGGATTGGGCTTGTGGGCCCTGGGCCCAAGCCCACTAAACAAACCTAGCATAAAAGAGCAAGGAAACCCTAGTATCCTCACTTTCATCAGCCACACACTACACATTTTTCCCTCCCACTTGTTTCTTGTTCTCTGCAACATATCTCTAAATACACATACATACATACAAAGATGCTATCCCTCTCAACAGCATCTTCCCTTAAACTACATAAACAACACTCTGCTACACCTTCGTCCTCATCTCCCTGCTCGATGAAGACCGGCCAGCCACCATCACTGGTGGCGGCACACGGCGGCGTAGCGGAACCCCACAGCCGACGGCGTTGTGGGGGTGGCATCGGGTGGTGACGAGAACCGAGAGAGGGAATTATCGACAGAAAGAGATATCGGGAAGAAGGAGCGACGACGGCTGTGGCGCCGTCGTCTACGGCGGTGGCGAGGTGGGTGTCGTCGGAGTGTTGGTTCAGGCACAGAGAGACAGAGATCGAGAGTGTTTGAGTTGGAAATGGGGAGCCGACGTCACCGGCGACGATGGTGTTGTTTCTTTGTTTTTCGACAGAGTCTCCGGTAAGAGTCGTTTTCCATCTCTTCTCTTCTTTTTCTTTTATTTCCTGAAGATTGATGACCGATGATGATGAACGTTACTGCTGTTGTTGTTATTGATGATGAGGTGAATACCGGTGGTGGCCGACGGCGGCTGTAGCCGCCGAAGATGATGACGGCAGAGGCGGTGAATGGCGGTGGCTTACTCGGTTCAGTCCAGTTGCAGATTCGGGTTATCTTTTGGTGCGGAATCATATGATATGGTTTAATAAACCTGACATTTTGATTTGGAATGAATCCTAAGTGCTTTCGACCCGTTATGACTCGTGAAGGTAGTTTACCCTACTTTAACGTGTCATTTGCGTAAATGCGTGTTCGGATGGTTAAACAGGTCCTATGATAAGTCTTATGCTTCTAGCAGTATCTTTATGTTCCGGGTAATGTCCGGTTGTTCGGTTAGATACCAGTTCGTTAAACTGCTAAATTGCACCGTTTAGTTTCCTTTAAGTATCATTTTGTAACCCTTTCAATCCCCGACACTTAGGGAAATATTCTGAATGATAAATCATGATTTCTGCATAACATTTATGTGTTAAAACCTGATTTATAGCTGAATTTAATAAAATTCTGCACTTAAAGTGCATTTCGGGTGCTTTTTAGTGCGTATTTTAGCTTTCGGAGAGTTTATATATATAAACCCTTGTATGTACTCTTGGGTTTTAATGTATTCTTGTCATTGGGCCTACGCCTAGGCTCAAATTTTATTGTCTAACTGCTTTCTGCAGAATTGTTGACACAATGTGTCTTACCGGTGAGTTTACTAGTATTTCTGACGCAACGCTCTTGTTAATGCATAAAGCAATATTTTGTAGTATAAAACGTGCATGAATTCACTTGTGTAGTATGTAATCAGATAATGTTGACATTTAAGCACACAATTGCAGTCATTAAATAATAATTAAAGTGTATGGATTACCGGTTTGGTGCCAGTTGTCACAGTTTGAACATATTGTTACACAATCTCAGGGTACTAGTAACTTGCATATTGTTGTTCATGTTGGATACGAGCACGTTAAACAATTTTATTCTATGTTATACTATGTATCAAACTTGTATACTCGCCAACTTTTTGTTGATTGTATTTTCATATATATGTTGCAGGATGATAGGCAAGATGATGCTAAGTGAAGAAACAAGATTTAAGTGGACTTAGAAACACACCTTGATTAAACTATTTTGTTGTTGTACATTCGAAACAATGTTGTTTATGTTGAATTCTTGTATTATACTTTAGCAATTTATGAAATCCAATTTAATTTATATTGTCACATAGTGTTATGATGTTTTGAGCAATTTGTTCGTCTCATCCTAATGTTTCCGCCATCGGTTGGGGTGTGACAGAAATAACCAACAACCTTAAAAAACAGCAGCAGAATTTCTGAAAATTTCTGTTCTTCCAAGACAGTCTTCAATCACAGCAACACAGCACCTTCCGAAAATTCTAGAATCAGTGTGATATCGATCTGAGCCTAGAAACAGGTTCAGCAGACTCTAATAGTAATTGTAAGTCCTGAAATCGGATCATTACAACGATATCACAACTAATTTGATTGAATGGCGAAATCACACAATTGAGATGAATCAGAACTTGAACAACAGTAACAACCACGTGGACGAGTCTTCATCATCACAGTAACACAGGCTCAGAACAACAACGATGTTATCAACGGTACATTCCTTGTAGATGTCTATGCTTCATGTTTATTTGATACCAGCACGGATAAAAGTTTTGTATCCGTTGAATTCAAACCATTGCTTAAGTATAGACGCTCTAAGTTGCCAAAATCATTCGCGGTCGAAGTCGCTAACGGTCACTATCGATTCTGTTCTCCCTAAATGTTCTTTGAATCTTAACGATCATAACTTCTCGATTGACCTCATACCCATGCAATTGGGTAGTTTCAATATCATAGTAGGCATGGATTGGCTTAGGCGAGTACATGCTGAAGTTGTTTGTTCAGAAAAGTTTATTCGTCTTTATCTTCCTTACAGTGACTCTCTACATGTCTATGGAGAGAAACCTTCTAAAGGCCTCAAGCTTATGTCGTGTATTCAAGCGAACAAGTACTTGTGCAACGAGATTTTCGAAGAATCAGTAGTAGATCTTCAAAAACTTTTTGAATACCGCAACAGTTTCAAGGAAATCTTCAAGCAATCTTCAAGCAGATTATGTGAAACCACCAGCAGATTATCCAAAATCACCAGCAATTTATCCGAAATAACCAGCAACCTCCGAAAACAGCAGCAAAATTTCTGTAAACTTATGTTCTTCCAAGGCAGTCTTCAAACACAGCAACACAGCACCTTCCGAAAATTCTAGAATCAGTGTGATATCGATCTGAGCCTAGAAACAGGTTCACCAGACTCTGATACCAATTGTAAGTCCCAAAATCAGATCACTACAATGATATCACAAATAGTTTGATTGAATGGCGGAATCACACAATCGAGATTGAATGGCGGAATAATGCATGTGTTAGCATACTTGTTTAGGTTGTTGGTTCTATTGTGTTTTGTTGCAAACTTGTATTAGACAATTCATATTGTATGCAAGTTCAAGTTCTGATTCATCTCTATTATTCTACATCATTGTTCTGTTTTAAATATTGATTGCGTATATAACACAAATATGAAAGGTAACACGTATATGTATAAAATGAATTTCCATTATGATCAAAGCTTCGGATTACAAGGTTGGAAATCATCCACGAATACGACATGATTACAAGTTTCTAAAAATAGAAATGCGAATACAACTTTCTAAATATGGGAAGTACAGAAATGCGGAGCGTTACAGTATCCACTACTTTAGGAAATTTCGTCCCGAAATTTATTGAAGAGGAAGACTCGGCAAATAGATGGTATTAGGGCTGTAAACGAACTGAACGAACACGAACAAGGCCATGTTCGTGTTCGTTCGTTAAGGAAATTAACATGTTCGTGAACTGTTCATGAACGCATACCGAACATAAGTTTATGTTCGTGTTCGTTCGTTAAGGAAATTCAGTTGTTCACGAACAGTTCGTGAACACTTGTCTCGAACACAAACGAACGCAACAAAATAGAAAACAACACAAACGAACATGTAACTTGAAAATAAAAAAATAAAAAACATTGTTATCCTTAAACATTGGATATAAATAGTTTAATACAACCATTATTAAAAATAGATTATGCGTTTTCAAAAAGCATGTAGGTACATGTGACAACCCTCTTAATTCCATGTACCCGTACAATTTATTAATGATAATTAAAGTGCTTGATGACTGTGCTGAATCATTTAACTGCTTTCTGATTTCTGTGTTATACTTACATCTGCTTGTTAACATACTAGTAGTGTACGGAAAAGTTACTAAATAGTCCGGTATGCTTTCCTCAGTGTTGAAAAATAAAAATGTCACTAAAAATATTATAAAAGACACTTTACGGATTAATTAAGCACTTTAACGGAACAACACCCAACCGAACAACCGGACTTTACCCGGAACACAAAAATATTGTCAAAGACATTGTTCTTATTTTTCTGAGCTATTTAGGGTCCCCGAACACCCTAACACACTATATATTGCTTAACACACCATAATGCACTAACGAAGCACTTGATTTCTAACTAAATCAATTAACCACCCATTGCAAATCAACTAAGCCAACACCCCCCCCCCAACTGGTTCTAGTATGGCCCCACCCCTTTGATTTTCTTGGTTTATTTTATTAGATCTTGTCTCCCTAATAAGTGAACATAAGGACCAATGGGTGTAGACATGTTGGAAGTAAGTCTATTTAAACCACAAGTCCCTCACTCTTAACATCCTCACATCACCAACACCTTCAAACTCTCCCTCCCTCTTCCCTTGGTTCGGTTGTGAGCCACCCACAACCACCATCATCATCATTTGTTCATTCTCATCCAATCTACAAGTATACAAAGGTTCTACGGGTTATACAACAAAGCTTGGTGCTCTCGGAAGTGGAACGACCTTCTCTATTTGCTATTAACCACCTCATTTCTCCTCTTGATCTTCCCTAGCTTAAAAGCTAGTAGTAAGTCTCTTGAATCCTCTTTTTCTTCATGTTTAAAGTGGTTAATAGTTATGGTATGATGAAATCTTAAGAACTCTAAAAGATTACAAACAAAAGTCTTGAACATAAAGTAACAAGATGATGAACTAAGATGAACTCATGGTTAAATGAAGTTGGTTTGGTCATGTTGATGATTACTTAATGTTTATTTGGTGATTACTAGTAATATGATGTTTGATCATCATATGAAGTTTGTTAAGTTATGATTGAAAACATGACTTAACAAGTTAGAGGTGATTATGTGTGCATAAAATAATCATCTTCTTGTTAGAGCATGAACTTGGGAATAAAAATGATTGTTCTTGAAAAATAATTGTTGGGATTGAACCCTACTAGAGGAACAGATAATGAAAGCCAAAACCGGATCACTACAGTGGATTCAAAATAAGCAGCTGTTTACATTAAGCTTTCTCCTTGATAGTGGTTGTGTAACAGCTGATAGATCTCAAGTACTGCTCAATAGAACAACTGATGATCCAAACACTGATGAAATTCTAAAGACTGCTGAAGACAAACACTGACGCTCTATCTACTGCTGTTTTCCTAAGTACTGCTGACGACACAAGCACTGCTCATTCAAGGACTGGTCACCTTTGAAGAAAGCACTGATGCTCAATGTCACACCCCCAAAATCCACACGCGGAGTACTACCGCTTGGGAGCGTGACTGACCAGGAATAAGCCACCAATCATATAGAACAATGTATATAGTAAAAGTAAATGTCATTAAACCAAACCCATCCATATGAAAGGTGTTTAAAACATAAGTAATAGTTCAACGTTTAGCAGAAGCAAATAAGTAAAAGCCCAATCATAAATAAGTATGTAATGTCATAACGTTCAATCATAGCATTCACGATCCTTGTCCACAACGACTTGCTCCTCCCTGTGCAAGCTCCATATGTACCTAAGGTCCTGCAAGGCATGCAGCAGAGAGTCAACAACTAGTTGAGCGAGTTCACAGAAAGTAAGTTGGTAGCAGTAATTCGTATATTCATTTAGTGGGGGCTTCCCACGTATGTATGTACTAATAGTGGGGGTTTCCCATGATTATATTTATTACTAATGGGGGCTTCCCATGTTTATCCTAACTAGACTATTGTAACCATGCGTTCTTCTTAATCCAAGAACAGGAATACGTACAAGGTCACATAGGTTTTACATGAGTGCCCTTCCCCGAGGACAGTGGTACGCGTGGGGTTTACGTAGGTTTTACGTAAGTGTCCTTCCGACCCGGAAGACAGTAGTAGGTATGAGTTTACGTAGGTCTTACGTAAGTGTCCTCCCGACCCGGGAGACGGTGGTAGATACTAGTTTACGTAGGTTTTACGTAAGTGTCCTGACTAACCTGAGGACGATGGTATATAGTCTAGCAATAGTGTAAGTACGAGTAATTATCCAATTCAGATCTTCCAACCCAATTCCCAACTCGGGAATCCCATGCCTTGGCTGTGTGAACTCACCTTGGTTTGCTCGGTATGCTATGTTATGTGTTCACAAGTAATCAGTCAAGTCCTATTGCATGCACGTGTAATAAATCAGTTCATGTTCGTAATGATACGCATGCAATCTATGTCATAACATGTACTTAAGCAATTATCACGTATCACGTAAGCAGATAAACAAAGTCATGCAATTCATGTTTCATGTAAGTGTCATTTACAGTTTGCACTATCATGGTTATTCATAACATACTTGGCAGGGTTAACATACGTAACGGAAGTGATAAACTAACAGAGTTAGTAAGTTAACAACGTTCACAACCCATTAGAGTTTCATGCTTAACAGAGTTACACCAATTTAACACAGTTGTAAGGTTAACAACATTATTTGACATACAATTCATTGCTTCAAATTAATCATCACACAAAGTCGGACAGGGCCTTGCCCTTCTAAAACTCGGACAAGAAGTGGGGGGGTTTCCCCTTCTTAAAGTCGGACCAAAGGTCCCTAGGAAGAAATTCGGACAGGGGGGTGTGGGGGTTAAAAGTCGGACAGTGTTAGGGTTTTGGGACCAAGAACTCGGATGGGGGACCTTCACAAGATCGGACAAGAGGGAGGGGACTGCCCCTTTCAAAAACTCGGACCCCCTTTGGTCCAAACAAAAGTCGGACCACATAAATACAAGTAAAAGTCGGACTTGATCCTTTCCTTTCTAAAAATTCGGACAAACCCTCAATACATATAAAATTCGGACTACTATACCCCTTTAAAGATCGGACATGTTATCATACATCAAAGGTCGGACCTTATGGTTTCATGCAATAAAATTCGGACATCCATCCATCATTAAAACTCTGACAAACAATAGTTACACATACGAATGTTCAAGTTCAATTGTGATTGTAGCAGTTACGTTCTTGTTTTCATACGAACAGAAAAACCCTAATTACATACTTTCACAGTGCAGAATCAAATCAATCATCAACAGTTTAAACATATCACACATCTAAATCATCAAGCAATTGATTCCATAATAACCTTATTCATTTCTCAATAAATCAGACTCAATCAATAAGCAGAGAATATCAAATGAAAACTAGGGTTTAGCATGAATGAATCAATCAACAATTAACAAAAACCAATGATTAATGATTACCTTGAATTGATTCTAACTAGATTGCAAGGTTAAGATTGATGCAGGAGACTTGTGCTTGTGATGGAGATGATGATTGCCAAAGAAGATCAGAGGATTGCAAATACGTGTTTTGTTTGTGTAATGATTAGTGAAAAGGGATTAGGGTTAAGAATCTATAGGATTTCACTAATTACTCTATACCTCCCTAAGTATCATATTTTACACAAGTACACCATCTCACAATAGTTCACAGTTTCACCACCAAGTTCATACATTTGACAAAACTTTCACAATTAACACATAACTATGCACAATCACACAATACACTTCATTGTATCAAAACGTTACAGTTCCACAACAAATCAATTGTGCAAATAAACAACTAAACAACAATAAACGTGCAATAAATGCGAAATAGGAATCTTGGAAACTCGAGTTGTCACATTATCCCCAACTTGAAAGAAATTTCGTCCCGAAATTTAGCATGCGGTTACTGAGGAAGCTAGGTAAGTTGTATCGTTTACTGGTTTTCCTGGGGTGTCACATCATCCCCCCGTTGGTTTGGAATTTCGTCCCGAAATTCTGTAGTAGTAGCTTCAGCCTCAGTAGTGGTTGCACGGTTTTCGAATAACTGGGGATACTTGAGTTCCATTTGATCTTCTCGTTCCCAGGTATACTCTGGGCCACGACGGGAGTTCCAACGAACTCGAATAAGAGGTATTCTAGTGTTCTTGAGGACCTTGACATCCCGGTCCGTGATTTCAACTGGTTCCTCGACGAACTGCAACCGCTCATCGATAGTGAGTTCCTTAAAAGGAACTATGAGGGTCTCATCTGATAGGCACTTCTTCAGATTCGACACATGGAAAACATTGTGAACTGCACCGAGTTCAGCTGGTAGGTTTAGCTTGTAGGCCACTTTGCCTATTTTCTCAATGATTTCGAACGGTCCGACATACCGCGGATTTAGTTTGCCCCGTTTGCCAAAACGAACCACACCCTTCCAGGGTGTGACTTTTAGTAAAACCCGGTTCCCGACCTGAAATTCCAACGGTTTCCTACGCTTATCTGCGTAGCTTTTCTGACGGTCACGAGCTGCCGCCATGCGTTGCCGTATCTGTGCAATATTTTCCGTGGCGTCCACTACAATTTCTGGACCTGTGATTTGACTATCCCCCACCTCTGCCCAACAGAGAGGTGACCGACACTTACGTCCGTACAATGCCTCGAATGGAGCGGCTTGAATGCTGGTGTGATAACTGTTATTATAGGAAAACTCCACCAAAGGGAGATGCTTTTCCCAGCCGTTGCCGAAGTCGATAACGCATGCCCGAAGCATGTCTTCGAGAGTCTGGATCGTGCGCTCAGACTGCCCATCCGTCTGAGGATGATATGCTGTGCTCATGTCTAACCGTGAGCCAAAAGATTTGTGCATCGCTTGCCATAGCTCTGACGTGAATCGTGCATCCCGATCCGAAATGATGGAGGCGGGCACCCCGTGCCTCGAAACAACTTCTTTAAGATAAACGTCTGCGAGGGTGGAGAACTTATCCGTTTCCTTAATAGCCAGGAAGTGTGCAGACTTGGTGAGTCGATCCACGATCACCTATATAGTATCATTCACACGTTGAGATCTGGGTAGGCCTGTAACAAAATCCATGGAAATTTCTTCCCATTTCCATTGCGGTATCTTGGGTTGCTGAAGTAGGCCCGCTGGTTTCTGATACTCCACTTTGACTTTTGCACATGTCAAACACTTGCCGACGTAAGTCGCGATGTGGGCTTTCATGCTAGGCCACCAATATGTTGTTTTAAGATCGTGGTACATTTTATCCGAACCTGGATGTACCGAGTAGCGAGACTTATGAGCTTCATCCATCACAAGTTCCCGTAAACCGCCATATAGGGGAACCCAAATACGTCCTGTTACATAGTAGGCGCCGTCTTCCTTCTGTTCTAATCGTTGCCTTGATCCGCGTAAGGCTTCAGCTCTGACGTTTTCCGGTTTCAATGCTTCCACCTGAGCATCTCGTATCTGTGCAGGAAGACTAGACTGAATGGTGAGCTGCAAAGCTCGTACACGCCTAGGTAGAGTGTCTTTTCGACTGAGAGCGTCAGCCACAATATTGGCTTTGCCTGGATGGTACTTGATGGCGCATTCGTAATCATTAAGTAACTCGACCCATCGTCGTTGACGCATGTTCAATTCCTTCTGCTTGAAGATATGCTCGAGACTCCTGTGATCGGTGTAAATAGTGCACTTGGTACCGTACAGGTAGTGTCGCCATATCTTGAGCGCGAAAACAACAGCTCCCAGCTCTAAATCGTGCGTCTTGTAGTTCCGTTCATGTACTTTAAGTTGTCGCGAAGCGTAGGCAATAACTTTATCACGCTGCATCAATACACAACCAAGCCCCTGTAACGATGCGTCACAATATACTACAAAATCGTCCGTGCCCTCTGGCAATGAGAGAATAGGTGCGCTGCATAGTCTATCCTTCAGGTACTGAAAAGCAGTTTCTTGTGTATTACCCCAACGATAGGTAACACCTTTCTGTGTCAGCAATGTAAGCGGCTGTGCGATCTTGGAAAAGTCTTTGATGAATCGTCTGTAGTAACCCGCCAGACCCAAGAATTGGCGTATTTCTGTTGGTGTACGCGGTGCAGGCCAGTTCCTGATCGAATCTACCTTGGATGGATCGACATGAATCCCATCCCTGTTCACCACATGACCTAGAAAGTGGACTTCACGAAGCCAGAAGTCGCATTTTGAAAACTTGGCGTACAGTTGTTCCTTTCGAAGTAGTTCCAAGATAAGGCGTAAGTGCTGCTCGTGTTCCTCCTGACTCTTGGAGTAGATCAGAATGTCGTTGATGAAAACGATGACGAATTTGTCTAGATAAGGCTTGCACACCCTGTTCATAAGATCCATGAAAACTGCAGGCGCGTTCGTAAGCCCAAATGGCATGACTAGAAACTCGTAGTGACCGTAGCGAGTTCTGAATGCTGTCTTGGAGACGTCCTCATCCCGGACTCTCAGCTGATGATACCCTGACCTCAAGTCTATCTTGGAGTAGTAACTCGACCCTTGCAACTGGTCGAATAAATCGTCAATGCGTGGAAGAGGATAACGGTTCTTCACTGTGACTTTGTTCAGTTCACGGTAATCGATGCACATCCTGAAAGTGCCATCCTTCTTTTTCACGAATAATACTAGAGCTCCCCAAGGCGAAGAGCTTGGATGAATGAAGCCCTTATCCAAGAGCTCTTGTAGTTGCTTAGACAGTTCTTCCAATTCCATTGGAGCTAAACGATACGGTGCACGAGCTATAGGCGCTGCTCCTGGAGCTAGCTCGATTTGAAACTCGACCTGACGATGAGGCGGTAGACCAGGTAAATCTTCAGGAAACACTTGAGGAAATTCGCGTACAACTGGGATATCCTCAACTCTTTTCTCTTTCGTTGATGCATCAGTAACTAGTGCCAAAATGGCAGTGTGCCCCTTTCGTAAACATTTCTGAGCCTTCAAGAAGGAGATGATGCCAACCACAGCACCACTCTTGTCGCCTTGAACTTCGAGAGGTTCTTGACCAGAACGGGGAATACGAATGATTTTCTCTTTACATAGGATCTCTGCTTGCTGCTTGGATAACCAATCCATACCCACGGCGATGTCGAAACTACCCAGAACTATAGGGATAAGGTCGATGGAGAAAGTCTGACCAGCGAGGATAAGATTACAACCCTGAACTATTTGTGTGGCCTCTATACTTTTACCGTTAGCTAATTCTACGACATGTTTGGTGTTTAGGGGAGTTGGTGCACGTTTTAACATTTGGCTAACTTTCAATGACACGTAACTTGTATCCGCACCCGAATCAAACAATACAGTAACATAAAAGTCGTCAAGAAGAAACTTACCCATGACTACGTTAGGATCGTTCCTTGCGTCACCTCGACCCAGCACAAAAGCACGACCCCTAGCTTCATTACCGTTATTGTTCCCACCGTTGTTGTTACCATTGCCTTGGTTGTTGTTGTTGTTGCGATTCTGGTTCTGGTTTAACTGGGGGCAATCACGCTTGAAATGACCTTCAGCCCCACACTGAAAACATCCCCTGTTGCCCCGTTGTTGCTGCTGCTGCGGGTTTTGTGGAGCTGGTAATTGCAGTTGCTGGTTCTGATTCGCAGGCCGTGGACTCCTACAGTCTTTGGCCTCGTGACCCATCTTGAGACACCTTTGGCAATGACCCTTGTTGCACTGGCCGCTGTGATGCCTGTTACAGTTGTGACACTTGGGGTGAGATCCTTGATACCTTTTCTGCCTGTGACCACCAGAAGATTGCTGACTAGGACTCTGGTAGTGATCAGTCTTCTGCTGTTGAGCCTGAGACTGAACTGTTGCTGAACCCTTGCTAGAATCCCCCTCCCACTTTCTTTTGTTGTCACTAGGGGTAGTAGGAGTAGCGGCTGATGTGGTAGCAGTAGTAGCGCTGATACGTTTGGGCAACTTGTTCTGTTCCACCGCCTGATCTGTGAGGCGACGAGCAAGACGCTGAATGTCTTGGATATTGTCGAGATTAGCCGATGTCACATGGCTCTGAATTTCTGATGCTAGACCCTTGAGGTACAACTCAATGCGCTTGATCGGAGGGTCCACCATGGTTGGACACAAGATGGCCAGTTCGTTCGACCGTTTCGTGTAAGCTTCGATTTCCGACCCTATCATTTTCAGATGGTAAAACTCATCTTCCAACTTGTGGATGTCATCCCGTGTGCAGTATTCCCTCTTGATAAGTTCCTTGAAATCGTTCCAAGGGGTGGCGTTAGCAGCTACCAACCCTAAAATCTGAACCTGCGCGTTCCACCAAGTTAGCGCAATTCCTTCCAGCGTGCCAGTGGCGTACTTCACCCTGCGATCCTCAGGGCATTCACACATTTCAAATACCGACTCGAGCTTTCAGAACCAATGGAGTAGTCCCACTGCTCCCTCTGTGCCACTGAATGTGCTTGGACGACAGTCCACGAAGTTCTTGAATGTGCAGACAGGTTGTTGAGCGTGTTGACCTATTGTGTACAAAGAGGACAAAGTTAAACACAAGAGTTATTGTAGGATCTAAAGATCCTAGTGTGAATCACATCCGCAGGGTATACTACCTGCTTGTGCAGCTGCAAGTGCCGCAGCTACCTGTTCATTGATAAGAGCCGTCAACTGGGCTTGAGTCATGTTCACACGTCCAGACATGATCTTCATAGTAAAAGTAGAATAAGTGAGAATGGTTCGCGAGTAGTGCGATGACAGAAGAGTGTAAGCACACAAGTGTTCTCAAGCAATAACAAGTAGTGAACAATGTAATCTAAGCATACCACGAGCAAAGTTCTATGTAATTCTAGCATGTAGACAATAAACATAAACCTTATTACATAGGATGTTGAGTCTTGCTCGTGGAGCGAAGCGTCGTTGTGGATCGTTGAGAGCACTGTTCTGGTTATAGTCTGGTTTTAATAAAAACGTTTTCCCCTTATTAAAACCAAGTTCTCTATAACCAATGGCTCTGATACCAATCTGTCACACCCCCAAAATCCACACGCGGAGTACTACCGCTTGGGAGCGTGACTGACCAGGATCAAGCCACCAATCATATAGAACAATGTATATAGTAAAAGTAAATGCCATTAAACCAAACCCATCCATATGAAAGATGTTTAAAACATAAGTAATAGTTAAACGTTTAGCGGAAGCAAATAAGTAAAAGCCCAATCATAAATAAGTATGTAATGTCATAACGTTCAATCATAGCATTCACGATCCTTGTCCACAACGACTTGCTCCTCCCTGTGCAAGCTCCATATGTACCTAAGGTCCTGCAAGGCATGCAGCAGAGAGTCAACAACTAGTTGAGCGAGTTCACAGAAAGTAAGTTGGTAGCAGTAATTCGTATGTTCATTTAGTGGGGGCTTCCCACGTATGTATGTACTAATAGTGGGGGTTTCCCATGATTATATTTATTACTAATGGGGGCTTCCCATGTTTATCCTTACTAGACTATTGTAACCATCTGTTCTTCTTAATCCAAGAACAGGAATACGTACAAGGTCACGTAGGTTTTACGTGAGTGCCCTTCCCCGAGGACAGTGGTACGCGTGGGGTTTACGTTGGTAGCAGTAATTCGTATGTTCATTTAGTGGGGGCTTCCCACGTATGTATGTACTAATAGTGGGGGTTTCCCATGATTATATTTATTACTAATGGGGGCTTCCCATGTTTATCCTTACTAGACTATTGTAACCATCTGTTCTTCTTAATCCAAGAACAGGAATACGTACAAGGTCACGTAGGTTTTACGTGAGTGCCCTTCCCCGAGGACAGTGGTACGCGTGGGGTTTACGTAGGATTTACGTAAGTGTCCTTCCGACCCGGAAGACAATAGTAGGTATGAGTTTACGTAGGTTTTATGTAAGTGTCCTCCCGACCCGGGAGACGGTGGTAGATACTAGTTTACGTAGGTTTTACGTAAGTGTCCTGACTAACCTGAGGACGATGGTATATAGTCTAGCAATAGTGTAAGTACGAGTAATTATCCATTTCAAATCTTCCAACCCAATTCCCAACCCGGGAATCCCATGCCTTGGCTGTGTGAACTCACCTTGGTTTGCTCGGTATGCTATGTTATGTGTTCACAAGTAATCAGTCAAGTCCTATTGCATGCACATGTAATAAATCAGTTCATGTTCGTAATGATACGCATGCAATCTATGTCATAACATGTACTTAAGAAATTATCACGTATCACGTAAGCAGATAAACAAAGTCGTGCAATTCATGTTTCATGTAAGTGTCATTTACAGTTTGCACTATCATGGTTATTCATAACATACTTGGCAGGGTTAACATACGTAACGGAAGTGATAAACTAACAGAGTTAGTAAGTTAACAACGTTCACAACCCATTAGAGTTTCATGCTTAACGGAGTTACACCAATTTAACACAGTTGTAAGGTTAACAGAGTTAACAAACTTACTCAGTTATTGTTGTCACACACATCTAAACAGATTCAACATTATTTGACATACAATTCATTGCTTCAAATTAAGCATCACACAAAGTCGGACAGGGCCTTGCCCTTCTAAAACTCGGACAAGAAGTGGGGGGATTTCCCCTTCTTAAAGTCGGACCAAAGGTCCCTAGGAACAAATTCGGACAGGGGGGTGTGGGGGTTAAAAGTCGGACAGTGTTAGGGTTTTGGGACCAAGAACTCGGATGGGGGACCTTCACAAGATCGGACAAGAGGGAGGGGACTGCCCCTTTCAAAAACTCGGACCCCCTTTGGTCCAAACAAAAGTCGGACCACATAAATACAAGTAAAAGTCGGACTTGATCCTTTCCTTTCTAAAAATTCGGACAAACCCTCAATACATATAAAATTCGGACTACTATACCCCTTTAAAGATCGGACATGTTATCATACATCAAAGGTCGGACCTTATGGTTTCATGCAATAAAATTCGGACATCCATCCATCATTAAAACTCTGACAAACAATAGTTACACATACGAATGTTCAAGTTCAATTGTGATTGTAGCAATTACGTTCTTGTTTTCATACGAACAGAAAAACCCTAATTACATACTTTCACAGTGCAGAATCAAATCAATCATCAACAGTTTAAACATATCACACATCTAAATCATCAAGCAATTGATTCCATAATAACCTTATTCATTTCTCAATAAATCAGACTCAATCAATAAGCAGAGAATATCAAATGAAAACTAGGGTTTAGCATGAATGAATCAATCAACAATTAACAAAAACCAATGATTAATGATTACCTTGAATTGATTCTAACTAGATTGCAAGGTTAAGATTGATGCAGGAGACTTGTGCTTGTGATGGAGATGATGATTGCCAGAGAAGATCAGAGGATTGCAAGTACGTGTTTTGTTTGTGTAATGATTAGTGAAAAGGGATTAGGGTTAAGAATCTCTAGGATTTCACTAATTACTCTATACCTCCCTAAGTATCATATTTTACACAAGTACACCATCTCACAATAGTTCACAGTTTCACCACCAAGTTCATACATTTGACAAAACTTTCACAATTAACACATAACTATGCACAATCACACAATACACTTCATTGTATCAAAACGTTACAGTTCCACAACAAATCAATTGTGCAAATAAACAACTAAACAACAATAAACGTGCAATAAATGCGAAATAGGAATCTTGGAAACTCGAGTTGTCACATTCAACATCAGTGCCTAGGCTACATCAGTGGAAAGTGAAGCAGTAGTTTTCTTATGTTTTGTATTTTACTTATAATCAGTTGTTAGACATCAGTAGTTTGTATAGAACAGTGTTTACAGGTTGTTAGGTTGTTAGATGTCACTATCATGGTAACGTCAGCTGAGATGCCTCAGTGGCTTGGTTTGCTTATAAATGGAGCAGTACCCTGTACTGTTACATTTGATTGACTGAGCAAGTTCTTCTTCTCATGTCTAATCCTTTCATCTTGTGCGACCAACCTTGGAGCATCAGGCTGAGGGGGAGTTTAGTATTGTAAGCATGCTTGTAATCATTTGCTTTGTAATTCAATCATTCAACTTAATGTGAAGCATCTGTTTATCAAACTATTCTCTTCTTTGATTGTGTTTACAAAGTTTGTATTCATTTCCGCTGCACTTTACATTATTTCACATTCTCTTAATGTACAAATTATACAAACAAACACAATCATGAGAGCCTCCGATCCCAACAATTGGTATCAAAGCTTGGACAGTCAAATTCGATCTAACAATCAATTTGACAGAACAGTTCAGCTCAAAATTCATTGATACTAAGGTTGATTGTATTCAGTTGAAAAACAGAGCAACGAGAAATCATGTTCAAAATGACTATTCCAAAGCTCTGTAAAACAACCAAGATGTCATAAGATTCACAAATTTCAAACAATAAGTGATGTCATGGACAAATCACCCATAGTTTTCAGATCTGAAAGCATGTTTGGTAACTATGATATGATTATCTTCATTCAAAATTGATCTCAACTGTTGTTATGAAATTTGTGATGATTTCATCATATTTTGTACTAAAGTATGAACCTCAGATTAACAAAACCTATGTTCATGTAAACATTAGTGTTTTGTTAACATAGAAAGAGGGAAATAAAACTTTAGTCATGAAATTTTATGTGTTAAAAGGCAGGTTGAGAATCCTCAAAAGGACCAAATCAACCCTAAAAACACATTAAGAAAATCAGGGGTCAAAATAGTCCAAATCATACGTAATGTGAGATTTGGTATTAAAACATGTACAAATGTTGCCAGATCTCTCAAAACATTACTGCAAAATGATTCTTGATTAAGTTTTTCCTCAATAAAATCTCCCAGTAAGCATTTTTGTACTTATGAATGGGAAGGGTAAAAAGGGAAGAAGAAAATGAACAAAACTCAAAAGTGTGTTTATCTCAAAACTTTTGAAGTCAAAAGAAAAGAGTGTAAACATAAAACACTTATGAGTCCAAAGATGGGTAAACAATGGTCATCATACAACTGAGTGCATTCATTAATTCAAGAAAAGTTCAGGTAACAATGGTATCTCCAGTGATTGACCTTAAAAGAAGAATTTGCAATCAATTGACAAGAAAATGATCCTAAATAGTGGTCATAATAAGTTGAGAATGATGTGATCATGAGCGTTTTTGGAAAGTTACCAAGATCCTTTTGATGTACCTTCAATATAGCCTTTAATTTTAGAAAGGTGCTCTTCTCCAATAAAACCGGATATATTATTCATCTTTTTTCTAAATAATATATTTTGTACTTTTACTCATTTTTGATAGTAAAAGTTTTCTCACCGGTCAGGATGTAATTTCCTTATTTTTGTGTGAAGTTATTATCCCTAAAATAGATCAAAAGAAAAAATGGTTTGATGAAACAACCTTTCAAAAACTCACCATTTTTTCTACCACTGTTGTGATCAAACCTCTGGTTCTTAAAACACTTTCCACTGCGGAAAGTCAACCTATGTTCTCTCATTTTCATGATATGCACTGTTGTTCAAAATCAGTGTTTTATCCACTGATATGCTATCCACTGATGTAGTAAAAAGCATCCACTGATGGTAAAAATCACCCACTGCTTCATTTATTACCGTTGTAACTACTGATGTTTGACTTATCAGTGGCTCTCAAAACAATTGTCCTCCATTATTTAATCTTTCATCAGGGGTTGACACGTGGTCAGTTTTTAGCCATCAGATCGTTGTAACCGCTGCCACATCAGCACTCACTTTTCCCCTAAATAAAACCCTGATTAAACCCAAACAGGGGCTCACACTGTCGAATTGAATTCCAAAATTCTCTTCTCAAAGCAGTTTCCCACTCTTCTTCACAAAAACATTCTTCGATCTTCCTCATCAAAATGACGAAATCAAAATCGAAATCAAAATCAAAATCATCTTCTTCATCCGCTCCTAAAGACGCCACTCAAATGGCTGCTGAACCGAACGAAATACCATACAAATCTCCTCACAACTACTTGGGTATACTCACAAAACCCACCTCCAACAACACTTTCGACTCCATCATCAACACTTTATCTCCATCAAAGTATAAAACTTTGTTAACAGCAGATGCTCCTATATACCTACAAACCCAGAGAGAGTTCTGGAAAAAGGCTACCCTTGAGAAACAAGGTGACATTATCACAGCTATCAACTCCTCGATACAGGGTAAAAAGATTCAAATATCTCCACAATCAATCTCAGAAGTCTTTAAACTCGACGATCTGAAAGGTAAAACTTCTTTTTCTAAAACGGAGTTGAAAAAGGATTTCATGAATAGGGGATATGCAGAGCAACCAAAAAGGGATACCTTACAAAAAGGTTTCTTCCCTTCTGCACCAAGGTTTTTATTTCACACTCTTTTGATGTGTGTCTCTAATAAAACAACCGCTTTTAACGAAATACCATCAAAGATTCAATGCCTGGGATATGCTATTTTAAATAATGAAAATTTTAATTACTCCTAGGAGATTTTTGATGATTTGGTGAAAAATGTTGACAGCAAAGCAGTTTTGCTTTTTCCAAGATTTTTAAGCTACTATTTTGAACAAAAATTTGAAAAAGAAAATGCAGAATTGCCCAAACAAGGTGCTCACTTTAAAATAAATGATTTAACGCCTGAAACATTCTCTAGAATGTTGGCACCTATAAAAACAAAAGCAGAGATACCTGAGCAAAATTTAGCAGATGACACTGCTCCTCAGGTATCGGCTGCTGAGCCCATTGCTCCAGGTGATCAAAGCAGCACACCCACTGTTTTGAAACCCACACCTGCCACCACCAAAAGACCAAAAAGAAAACATCCAGAAAGCCCCCAAACCAAAAACAAAGGCACCTCTGGAAGATGAGATCCCAGAGCCACTGCCAGTGAAAACACAAATGTCACCAATAACCACTGCTGCTACTTCCTCACAGCAGTTGGAAGAAAGATCTCCACCCTTGCCTCAAACTCCTCCTGCATCCTCACAAAAGGATCAGGTTGTAAACACAGGGACTCCACAATATGAAGCTCTGGATCCACTCGGATCCATCTTCCACAGTCCTGATCCCAAGGACATGTCTCTTTCAACTCCTTTATCCTCACCCCTCATATTACCACAATCCATGTTACCCTTGTTGCATGCAGTGAATGTAGCTCAGACACAAACCAGTTCCTCTCAATCACCAATCACTGAGAGTATACTTCCACAAGTGACTGGGTCTGATGTCTATACCTCTGCTATCCCAGCAACAACTGAGGAGGTTACACTGCAGGAGTTACAAGTAACTCCTGTCAGTAGTTCAAGTGGAGCAGCCACTACAAATGTTGAACCCACTGGTTTACATTTGGACAGTGGTTTCATTCATAAGACTCCCTTGAAGGCAATTTCTTCAATAGCACCTATGAGAACCACCAATGAGGTTGTTCTGCCCACTAGTACCCTCAAAAGGCTATCAAGTGCTGAAGAAAGAAGTCCCCAGTACCAAGAACAAGGGGCATCAATGAATGACTTTTGGGATTCATTTCCTAAGTCACACATTGATACAACCACTGCTGGTGGGGATTCAGATGATCCCATTAACTTGGGTGATGATTCAAAATATCAGGAATTGACGGGCAGAGTTGAAAATCTGGAGACCTCGGTTGCTGAAATAAAGGATATGGTGCAAAAGCTGTTAAAAGCTCAAAAAGCACAATCCACTACTGCTCCAGCTCAAGCACCTGCACAACCTGCACCTGCTGCAAATGAGCTATGGAATATGTTCCAACCACTGCTGGAAAGACAAAAACAGATGGCTGATCAGCAGCATGCTATACATGTACAAAAGCTGACAAACATTGTGGAATCAAGGTTTAAAGATACTCAGGCAGACATCAAAGCTATCAAGGCTCATATCCAAAGTACCTCTGGAAAAATTCCTCCCACTGTCCTTTTCATGAATGAACCCTTCCCAGATAATGCCAAAAAGGGGGAGAAGATCAAGTGGAAGAAGAAGGGAATTGAAAATGGTATCTACATTGAGCCAGAAAAGAATAGCCAAACCAAAGCTGCAGTATCAACACACACTACATCACCACACACCACCACAACCACTGCTACACCATCATCATCTGTGATCACATCACCAAAACCAAATTCACCACCAAAAACAGCCACCCCGTCATCACCTCCTGCCAAAAAGCAGAAGACAACAGATGTTACAACATCTGCTGTAATGATAACAGTGGTTGAAACACCAGTTGTTTCAACAACTGTTAGTCAGACACTTTCCAAACCTTAAACCACTGTCATTTCAACCCTTGCTCAAAAGCAGAAGACACCTGCTGATACATCAGTAGTTGTAATGACAACAGTGGTTGAAGCACCTGTTCTTTCAATTGTTGTTTGTCAACCATCCATCACTACTCTCACCATTCCTACATCACAACCAAAATCTCCTTCATCCATAAAGCTTTACACCAGAAAAAGAAAACTTACTCAGGCAAATGAGGACAAATATGATCCTATTGCTGCAAAATATCCACTGGAACTAGAAGCTATAAAAAATGAGATGAGACAGTTCTACACTGATGATGATCCTTCAAACAGAAGATTCCCTTCACTCATAGGCTTCATAGTCCCAGAAGACATGGATGAATATCTTGAGCTCAAAGCAAGGCAGGCTAAGATAAGAGCCAAGATTGAATGTGAAGGTCAAAGTGATGAAGCCATCTCTGAAAAACTGGAATTCTTGCTCACAAAAGTTAAGCAGATGGAAGATTTTGCACAAGAACTAAGCAAAGAAAAGGCTGATCAACGAAATAAATTAAGAAAAGGATATCTTACTTATATCATGAAAGAAAAATTCTATCCTGCTGAAGAAAAAACAGTTTGAAGAAGGGCCAATAGTTGCTTTAAAGCATGCGGCAAATAGGATTAAAAGAACTGGTGGATGCAAAAGTGGATACTACCACTGCCATAGCAAAATGGACAAAGCAGTACACTGATGAAGCTTATGAAAGGCTTAAGAAAAGGAGAATAACTGTCTCAGGCACTCCAATCAAGCCCGACTACAATAAGCTGGAACAACAATTAAATGCTCTTCAATCACTGGTCTCATCAGTAGATAATCCTATCCTTGTGACAAACCAAGAAGAAGGGAAATCATTGACAAGTGAAGATGTGAAAGAAAAGGAAGCTGAGTACTTCAAGGATGCCATCAAGAAAATGGATCTAAAAGAAGATAGATCAGCTAAGCTTCAAGACCTTGCCAAAAAGGTATTAACCAAGCCTGCATCACCAAATGACTCAGCAGAAATATCAGACATTGAGCCAGATCAACAAAAGAGACAAGAGCAAATTGAAAAGGAAACTGCAGAAGACATAGCTGCAGCAAATGATGTCATTGAGATGGCCCTCAAACAAATGTCTAATAGCGTACAACTTTTCACAAGGCCAACATCTCCAAACTCATCAGGAAATAAATCTCTCCCAAGAAACCCATTAGGATTAAAAGTACTAAAGTGGATGTCTGATCAAAAGACCCACGTATTGACCTTGGTCAGATCCAATGGCGAAGTGAAGTACATATCAAGGAAAGAAGCACTAGGCCTTAGTGTTGAAGATTTGCAGGATCTCCTTGAACTTACACTGTGTAGGGATGAGGATGACTCAAGTTCCAAGGATTTTGAAGAAGAATTTAAAAGACAAGCTAAGGAACTTCTGATGAGAATTAAAAATCCAGAATAATGAAGGGTTTTGGCATTATCTGTTCCAGGGGGAGATTGTTGGGATTGAACCCTACCAGAGGAACAGATAATGAAAGCCAAAACCGGATCACTACAGTGGATTCAAAATAAGCAGCTGTTTACATTAAGCTTTCCCCTTGACAGTGGTTGTCTAACAGCTGATAGATCTCAAGTACTGCTCAATAGAACAACTGATGATCCAAACACTGATAAAATTCTAAAGATTGCTGAAGACAAACACTGACGCTCTTCTACTGCTGTTTTCCTAAGTACTGCTGTTTTCCTAAGTACTGCTGAAGATCAAGTGGAAGAAGAAGGGAATTGAAGATGGTATCTACATTGAGCCAGAAAAGAATAGCCAAACCAAAGCTGCAGTATCAACGCACACCACATCACCACACACCACCACAACCACTGCTACACCATCATCATCATCATCATCTGTGATCACATCACCAAAACCAAATTCACCACCAAAAACAGCCACCCCATCATCACCTCCTGCCAAAAAGTAGAAGACAGCAGATGTTACAACATCTGCTGTAATGATAACAGTGGTTGAAACACCAGTTGTTTCAACAACTGTTAGTCAGACACTTTCCAAACCTCAAACCACTGTCATTTCAACCCTTGCTCAAAAGCAGAAGACACCTGCTGATACATCAGTAGTTGTAATGACAACAGTGGTTGAAGCACCTGTTGTTTCAATTGCTTTTTGTCAACCATCCATCACTACTCTCACCATTCCTACATCACAACCAAAATCTCCTTCATCCATAAAGCTTTACACCAGAAAAAGAAAACTTACTCAGGCAAATGAGGACAAATATGATCCTATTGCTGCAAAATATCCACTGGAACTAGAAGCTATAAAAAATGAGATGAGACAGTTCTACACTGATGATGATCCTTCAAACAGAAGATTCCATTCACTCATAGGCTTCATAGTCCCAGAAGACATGGATGAATATCTTGAGCTCAAAGCAAGGCAGGCTAAGATAAGAGCCAAGATTGAATGTGAAGGTCAAAGTGATGAAGCCATCTCTGAAAAACTGGAATTCTTGCTCAAAAAAGTTAAGCAGATGGAAGATTTTGCACAAGAACTAAGCAAAGAAAAGGCTGATCAACGAAATAAATTAAGAAAAGGATATCTTACTTATATCATGAAAGAAAAATTCTGTCCTGCTGAAGAAAAACAGTTTGAGGAATGGCCAATAGTTGCTTTAAAGCATGAGGCAAACAGGATTGAAATAATTAAAAATGATCCAAGAAAGAAGAAGACAGCTCCAAATTGGATCAAATACAACAAGCTCATTGCTGACCTCACATATGAATATAAAAGAAAGAAGCAAGAACTGGTGGATGCAAAAGTGGATACTGCCACTGTCATAGCAAAATGGACAAAGCAGTACACTGATGAAGCTTATGAAAGGCTTAAGAAAAGGAGAATAACTGTCTCAGGCACTCCAATCAAGCCCGACTACAATAAGCTGGAACAACAATTAAATGCTCTTCAATCACTGGTCTCATCAGTGGACAATCCTATCCTTGTGACAAACCAAGAAGAAGGGAAATCATTGACCAGTGAAGATGTGAAAAAAAAGGAAGCTGAGTACTTCAAGGATGCCATCAAGAAAATGGATCTAAAAGAAGGTAGATCAGCTAAGCTTCAAGACCTTGCAAAAAAAGGTATTAACCAAGCCTGCATCACCAAATGACTCAGCAGAAATATCAGACATTGAGCCAGATCAACAAAAGAGACAAGAGCAAATTGAAAAGGAAACTGCAGAAGACATAGCTGCAGCAAATGATGTCATTGAGATGGCCCTCAAACAAATGTCTGATAGCCTACAACTTTTCACAAGGCCAACATCTCCAAACTCATCAGGAAATAAATCTCTCCCAAGAACCCATTAGGATTAAAAGTACTAAAGTGGATGTCTGATCAAAAGACCCACGTATTGACCTTGGTCAGATCCAATGGCGAAGTGAAGTACATATCAAGGAAAGAAGCACTAGGCCTTAATGTTGAAGATTTGCAGGATCTCCTTGAACTTACATTGTGTAGGGATGAGGATGACTCAAGTTCCAAGGATTTTGAAGAAGAATTTAAAAGACAAGCTAAGGAACTTCTGATGAGAAATAAAAATCAAGAATAATGAAGGGTTTTGGCATTATCTGTTCTAGGGGGAGATTGTTGGGATTGAACCCTACCAGAGGAACAGATAATGAAAGCCAAAACCGGATCACTACAGTGGATTCAAAATAAGCAGCTGCTTACATTAAGCTTTCCCCTTGACAGTGGTTGTCTAACAGAAGATAGATTTCATGTACTGCTCAATAGAACAACTGATGATCCAAACACTGATGAAATTCTAAAGACTGCTTAAGACAAACACTGGCGCTCTATCTACTGCTATTTTCCTAAGTACTGCTGACGACACAAACACTGCTCATTCAAGGACTGATCACCTTTGAAGAAAGCACCGATGTTCAACATCAGTGCCTAGGCTACATCAGTGGAAAGTGAAGCAGTAGTTTTCTTATGTTTTGTATTTTACTTATAATCAGTTGTTAGACATCAGTAGTTTGTATAGAATAGTGTTTACAGGTTGTTAGGTTGTTAGATGTCACTATCATGGTGACGTCAGCTGAGATGTCTCAGTGGCTTGGTTTGCCTATAAATGGAGCAGTACCCTGTACTGTTACATTTGATTGACTGAGCAAGTTCTTCTTCTCATGTCTAATCCTTTCATCTTGTGCAACCAACCTTAGAGCATTAGGCTGAGGGGGAGTTTAGTATTGTAAGCATGCTTGTAATCATTTGCTTTGTAATTCAATCATTCAACTTAATGTGAAGCATTTGTTTATCAAACTATTCTCTTCTTTGATTGTGTTTACAAAGTTTGTATTCATTTCCGCTGCACTTTACATTATTTCATATTCTCTTAATGTACAAATTATACAAAAAACACAATCATGAGAGCCTCCGATCCCAACAATAATAAACCAAGTGAACTAGTGATTCTTGTAGATCTAAAACATGTGAATGATTTTTCTAAATAGACCAAGTCTAAAAGATGGGTCTTGAAGGATCATAACTTTTCTTGCATATACATTATTTTTGGAAATTAAAAGTGGTATAAAGATGCAAGTGAAACTTGAAAATTTGGTAAACAAATATTTTTGTAAAAATATGTTCACAAGTTGTGAACATCTAAAAATCACAAGAATGAGATTTTAAATAAAGTAAACACACTTTGGAGGGTAACTAAGACCACTAAACACCCCACTAAGTTACTACGCGTTTTTATGAAGAACCAAGTTCATGTTATTATGTAAAGTGCATTGTTTTTGCACTTGACTAGTGTAATGTTGTTTAGTACCTTGTTGTTGATTGATTGAATTTTTGAAAAGAAAATGATATGCTAGTAAGCATGGACACCTCCGTTTACAAAGGAAACTCTGGCGAAATTTTCTAAAATCCCAACACTTAGAAAATATTTTTCTAAAACAAGCGTTACGAGTGAATTTTATAACTTGCATTTCGAATATAAACTTCGCCATAATTTTTGTAACAAAACACCAAGTATCGGAGGTTGTCTTTCGTAAACAAAATTTGATAAATATATATTTAAAATATATATTGTATACTAAAACTCTTGTGTGAATATTTGTTTATTTTACCGTTATATTTTTTTAGGGTAAAACAATATATAACTTAACAAAGTGCGTTGACGTTTAAATTACGTGATATGTGATAAAAGTAATGGGTAGATAAACTATACAGGTTGTGCATGAGAAATTGATTGTTATATGTACCTTATTAGGACGTGCTTGAATTACTGATTAGAGTAACTAATCTAACCGAGCAAACTGAGGTGAGTTCACACTTTTCTACAAAGCATGGAAATTCCCGGTGGGAATGGGAATGGGTTCAGGAATAGGGATTCCTCGTCCTTGGGACGTGTTCAGGAATGAGAATTCCTCGTCATGTTGGGACGGAATTAGACTTACTGGACTATAGTGTTGGTAAGATACCGAGGTCATCCAAGGACACAAGAGCTTTTAGTACCGGTTTATCCTCAACGTCTAATCAAATCAAAATGTTAGAAAAAGATTTTAAACTAAGAAAATAAAACTAACTAAAATGCTGAAAATAAAAATAAAAATAAAAACAGATAGACAAGATGAATCACTTGGATCCGACTCGTGTGTTAGTGTAACCTTTGATTATTTTCGCACTTTTGCACTTGTTTAAGAGATTATCTTAGTTATTGTAGTAGGCCCCTCTTTTGAAGGCGACGTTACCCTCAACCCAATAGTTTGAGTCAGCAAGGATACAATCCTAAAGGGTCGGATTATTGAAAGATAATTAATTAACTTATTAATGCATAATATGGTAGGCCCCTCTTTTGAAGGCGACGTTACCCTCAGCTAAGTAGTCTGAGTCAGCAGGGATACAGTCCTAAATAGCTGGGTTAAAGTTTTAATAGTAGTTTAACTTATGAGGGGATCAAAGAGTTTGGACCCCTGCCATCCAATACCTTTGGGTATTGAAGGAGGTCCTACTAAATTTGACCCAGGTCCCTTGCCGGATCTCTAAACGCTGAACAACGGCAAGACTCTTACCAAACCGTTCCCTTAACCCCTGACGAGGTAGCCAACATACCTCCATATAGACCGTGGAGATATGAATGATGAAAATCTTTTATTTTATATAGAAAGTAAAATAATGCCAAGACACCACGGAACGTTGTTGCTAAAATAAAAAGGTTTAGGTGGGTAAAAAGGGTTGTTTTGGGTTAAGAAATGAAAAGGTTTAGGCTCAAAGGGGTTAACTAGGGGGATTTTGAGTAGGTGGTAAAAAAAAGAGAAAAATAATGCTGTAGAATGAAAAAGGGTTAGTCCTAATGCCTCCATCATTTACTTACTCGGGTTTAAGTTGGTAAGGACCGGGAATGTATTGTTGTGGCAAGTTCTAGAGTCGTATGAACCAAGCGGCTATTCACACAAGAAACGAAAAATGAGCATTTAGTGTAAAGATATATCTATTTGTATGCTCGTTAAAGGCTCAAAACTCACTTTTGTGGGAAAAGGGTTTCTTATGTGATCAAGTATATAATCAAATTTTAACTAAGTTTGTCATGCCTTTCCATAATTTTATTATGTTGGTTCTTTTTATCACGACGCTATCGGTTGTAAATTTGTAAAAATATAACCTTATTAAGACTTGAATTCCCAACTTAAACTCAGACAAGTAAAAAAAATGAAAATTTTTCGAAAAAATTTGGGGTGATTAGCGGTTCCAATAGAGTTTTGTGTAAGGCTTGTTATTAGGACTTGCAAAATTCAAATTTTTAGCATCCCCCCACACTTAAATTACACATTGTCCTCAATGTGTCCCAAAAATAAGTTTTTAGGTTGATTGAATGTGTAAAATGGTGTTAAAAGCAAAATTTTATGTTACTGCAGTCTGGACACGGCCCCGTGGGAACCGGGCACGGCCCCGTGTTCAGGTGCCAGTGACAAAAATTTAAGAAAAGAAACAGAAGCCTGGGCACGGGGGCGTGTTCAGTGAACACGGCCCCGTGTCCAGTTACCTGAACTGGGCGATTTGCTGTAGATTGTGCAGCACGGGGCCGTGTTGGGTGGACAGGGCCCGTGCTGAGCCTACTGTAATGGGAGATTGTTGTCGGATTGCTCTGTTTTAGTGCATGGGGCTATGTTTCTCGTTTCCCTTGTTATCCTTCACCATCCAGAGTGTGTTTTATTTCTTATAACACCATCTAAACCATCATTTCATTAATAATCATAGAGGGGATTACATAGTCCTAAATATTACTAAATTAGATAAGTAAGCACAAGAAGCATAAACCATGGAGTCCTAGCCTACAAGTTATTTTAATTAGCAAAATTTCCAAGAAGCTAATAGTCTTGGTTGGTTGTGGCTTCATAGAATTCCTTCTTCCGGGCATGGACTCCTCATATGTCGGCGAGCCACTCCTCTATTTCCCTTGGGAGGAGAAAAGAGGGCTCGTTAGCGTCGGTTTGAGGAGGTGCAACTTCCACCGGGACTTCTTATAGATCTTCAAGGGGAGGTTCCGCTGGAATGTCATCCCATCTGGTCGGGTTGTTGACTCCAAGTGCTAGGTTCCAATCCTCTTGAGGGAGGACGGGTTCCATTGGAGGTGTTGCAAGAATGTTTAACTTTTGGTGCAATAGGTTAATTTCTTGAAAACTATTTTCCAGCCCCACCGTAAGATAATTTATACGGTCAATTAGGATTTCCTCAACCGAAGTCATCTCATCGAGAGCTTCCCGAAGTGCCATGAGGTAGTGTACAAGGGTAGCTTCAATGGAAGGCCTCCTTCCTCTTCTACTGTTTGTTGAATGCACGGAAGATGTTCCACTGTTTTCACTTGACATTCTACGAAAATAAACCGAAAACATCTTATTTTATGAAACAGTATATTGGACACGGCCCCGTGCTCATTGAGCACGGCCCCGTTTTCATCTTTCTGCAGAATTTTGTAACAAGAAATTTTGAAGTTTTAAGTTATTCCTCTACTTATGAAGCCCGGTTGAGCAATATTAACTTAAAACCATGTTGTTTAACTTGTTTTTAACAAGATTTCTTGAACAAAACTAAATAATCCCTTCTTCAAAGCTTGAAACTTTAAGCTTTAATGGAGGTTTACGGGGCATGTTCAGTCTTCTGTGTCCTTGGTTTTGCTTGGGAAGATGCTGTTGAGGGGTCGGGCATTCCACTTTTGTTCCTTTTCTTGTATTTATGTTAAATTTTGTTTTCTTTTTGCTTCTTTTGTTAATTTGAGCTCATTTAATCCTGAAAATACAAAAGGAAGACAAAAACACACTTTTTCCAACATTAGTACTAAAAAAGGGTTAGTTTTATGCCACATTTGATATAATTTATATGTTGCATTTTGCGCATATCACATACGTCCTAGCTCTTCACCTTGGGGAGCTCCAGTTTTATTTGTGAAGAAGAAAGACGGTACCTTCAGAATGTGTATTGACTACCGCGAACTCAACAAGGTGACCGTAAAGAATCGTTATCCTCTTCCACGCATTGATGACTTATTCGACCAGTTGCAAGGGTCGAGTTTCTATTCCAAGATTGACCTAAGGACAGGTTACCATCAACTGAGAGTCCGAGACGAGGATATCTCTAAAACAGCATTCAGGACACGGTACGGGCATTACGAGTTTCTGGTTATGCCTTTCGGATTGACAAATGCACCTGCAGTCTTCATGGATCTCATGAACAGAGTGTGCAAGCCTTACCTGGATAAGTTCGTCATTGTCTTCATCGACGACATCCTGATCTATTCTAAGAGTCAGGAGGAACATGAGCAACATCTGAGGCTTATCTTGGAACTTCTTCGAACAGAGCAGTTGTATGCCAAATTTTCGAAATGTGACTTCTGGCTTCGCAAAGTCCATTTTCTAGGCCATGTGGTAAACAAGGATGGAATTCATGTGGACCCATCTAAGGTTGACTCGATCAAGAACTGGCCTGCACCTCGTACACCAAAAAAAACCGCCAATTCTTGGGTTTGGCAGGATACTACAGAAGGTTTATCAAGGATTTCTCTAAGATTGCGCAACCTCTCACCTCGCTAACTTAGAAGGGTGTCACCTATCGCTGGGGTGATGCACAGGAATCTGCTTTTCAACACTTAAAGGAGAGACTTTGTAGTGCACCTGTCCTCTCTTTGCCCGAAGGCACATATGATTTTGTGGTTTATTGCGACGCTTCCATCCAAGGACTTGGTTGCGTGTTGATGCAACGTGACAAGGTTATTGCCTACGCATCGCGCCAGCTTAAGGTTCACGAAAGGAACTACACTACACACGACCTGGAATTGGGAGCAGTTGTTTTCGCGCTTAAGATATGGAGACATTATCTGTACGGTACCAAGTGCACCATTTACACCGATCACAGGAGTCTCGAGCATATCTTCAAGCAAATGGAGTTAAACATGCGACAACGCCGATGGGTAGAACTCTTGAATGTTTACGAATGTGCGATCAAGTATCATCCGGGCAAAGCCAATGTTGTGGCCGACACCCTCAGTCGAAAGGATACTATACCTAAGCGTGTACGTGCGTTACAGCTTACCATTCACTCTAGCCTTCCCGCTCAGATACGAGATGCTCAGGCTGAAGCATTGAAAGCAGAGAACATCAGGGCTGAGTCCTTACGAGGATCGAGGCAGCGGCTAGAACAAAAGGAAGACGGCGCCTACTATGTAACAGGGTGCATCTGGGTTTCACTTTATGGAAACTTACGCGAGCTTGTGATGGATGAAGCACATAAATCTTGTTATTCGGTACATCCTGGTTCGGATAAGATGTACCACAATCTCAAGACTACGTATTGGTGGCCCGGTATGAATGCCAACATAGCAGCCTACGTCGGTAAATGTTTGACTTGTGCGAGAGTCAAGACTGAATACCAGAAACCATCAGGCCTACTGCAACAACCAGAGATCCCGAAATGGAAATGGGAGCAAATTTCCATGGATTTCCTTACTGGCATGCCTAGAACTCAACGCGGTAATGATACCATTTGGGTGATCGTGGATCGACTGACCAAGTCTGCACATTTTCTAGCTATCAAGGAAACGGATAAGTTTTCTACCCTAGCACACATTTACTTAAAGGAAGTAGTATCAAAGCACGGAGTGCCAACCTCCATCATTTCTGATCGTGACCCACATTTTACATCTGAACTGTGGCAAGCTATGCACAAGTCTTTTGGCTCACGTTTAGATATGAGCACCGCTTATCACCCACAGATGGATGGGCAATCTGAACGCACCATCCAGACCCTTGAAGACATGCTTAGGGCGTGTGTAATCGATTTTGGTAAAGGCTGGGAAAAGCACCTCCTGCTAGTTGAGTTTTCGTATAACAACAGTTACCACACCAGCATCCAGGCCGCTCCGTTCGAGGCATTGTATGGACGGAAGTGCCGATCACCTCTTTGTTGGGCAGAGGTTGGTGACAGTGAAATCACAGGCCCAGAACTTGTAGTAGATACAACCGAGAAGATTGCTCAGATACGACAACGAATGGCGGCAACTCGTGACCGTCAGAAAAGCTATGCTGATAAGCGAAGGAAACCACTCGAGTTCCAGGTTGGGGATCGAGTGCTACTCAAAGTCTTACCTTGGAAAGGTGTAGTTCGTTTTGGCAAACGAGGCAAACTCAATCTGCGTTATGTTAGACCGTTCGAAATCATTGAGAAAATTGGCAAAGTCGCTTATAGGCTGAATCTATCGGCAGAACTCAGCGGAGTTCACAATGTTTTCCATGTGCCGAATCTGAAGAAGTGTCTGTCAGATGAGACCCTCATAGTTCCTCTCAAGGAGCTCACTATCGACGACCAGCTGCGATTCGTCGAGGAACCAGTAGAGATTACTGATCGAGATGTTAAGATTCTCAAGCGTACCAGGATACCTCTTGTCCGAGTTCGTTGGGATTCCCGTCGTGGCCCAGAGTATACCTGGGAACGAGAAGACCAAATGAAACTCAAGTATCCCCAACTGTTTAAGAAAAACACAACCACTACTGAGGCTGAAGCTACTGCAGAATTTCAGGACAAAATTCTAAATCAACGGGGGGATGATGTGACACCCCAGGAAAATCAAGAAAACCACGCAACTTAACTACCTTCCTCAGTAACCACGTGCTAAATTTCGGGACGAAATTCTATTAACAGGGGAGAATGTGACAACCCTCAAAATTTCATGTATCCGTACGATTAATTAATGTTAATTGAAGTGCTTGATGACTGTGTTGAATTACTTAACTGCTTTCTGATTACTGTGTTATACTTACATGTGCTTGTTAGCATACTAGTCTTGTGCAGAAAATTGACTAAATAATCCTGTATGCTTTCCCAAGTGTGGGGAATTAAAAATGTTACAAAAAGATATGTATAGGACACTACGTGGAATAACTTAACACTTTAACGGAACGGTATCTAACCGGACAACCGGACATTACCCGTAACACAAAAATATTGTTAAAAACATTGTTTCACTTTTTCTGAGCTAGTTATGGCTCCCGAACACTTTAACACACTACATAATGCAAGAAACACATAACACTAGACTTTTACCCCATAACCTTCCACCAACTAAGTTTGTTACCATCAAAACACAATTTACCCCCCCCCCCTTGTGATGTAACCGTCCCATGGACCCCACACCTCAAGATTTCTTCAAATCTTCCTAAATCTCCATAAGCTCTTCCTTGGGATTTGATGCGATGTGTAGTGTACTTAAGGGGACATGTTAGCCTTTGGTTAAAAGAGTTAGGGACTATATGAAGACATAAACATCTCACCATCTTAAACATCACCACACTCCTTCTTCTCTCTTCTACCTCTCGGACGAGAGCTCCCACACCCACACACCAAGTTTTCGATCTTCATCCCTCCATTTCAAGTGCCTTACAAGTTGCATCAAGGTGAATCACGAAGTGTGGAGCTCATGGATTGTTAAGGACCTCTCTAGATTGCTTTTATCCACACATTTTTCGAGCTTGATCTTCCCTAGCTTAAAAGCTAGTAGTAAGCCTCTTTGATCCTCATTTACTTCATGTTTAGAGTGGTTAATAGTTAAATCATGATGAAACCTTAAGAACACTAAGAATCATAAACATAGGTCTTGAACATAAAGCTAACTTAGTGATGAAATATTGATAAAATGAAGAAGTAATGATATGAATGATGTTGTCTTGTATTGTTGATGATTTCTTGTTGCTTGTTTGTTGATTACTAGAGATATGATGTTAAACATCATGGTTGAACTTGTTAAAGTAAGATTAAAAACTTACGTTAACAAGTTAGGAGGTGATTAGTGTTTTACATAAAGGAATCACCTCCATATTTCAACGTAAACTTGGTAACAAAATGATTTCTTGAATAATAAGTGAACAAAGTGAGTTGATGATCGTATGGATCCGAGGTTTACAAATGGGTTTTCCTAAATAAACCAAGGGTAGAAGATGATTTTTGAAAGGTTATGACTTTTGTTAAACCTACACTATTTTAGTAACAAAATAAGCGTAGAAATATTTTTAGAACAAGAAGATCCAATAAATACACATTTTTGCACAAAAAGAGTTTACAAGTTGTAAACATCTAAAAATCCCGAGAATGAGATTTTTACTAAAGTAAACACACTTTGGAGGGTAACTAAGCCCACTAAACACCCCACTAAGTTACTGCGCGTTTTTATGAAAAACCAAGTTTATGTTGTTATGTAAAGTGCATTGTTTTTGCACTTGGCTAATGTAATGTTGCCTAGTAACTTGTTGTTGATTGATTGAATATTTTCCGAAAAGAAAATGATATGCTAATAAGTATGGACACCTCCATTTATAACGGAAACTCTGGCAAATTTTTCTAAAAATTCCAACACTTAGAAAATATTTTTCTAAACAAGCGTTACAAGTATATTTTATAACTTGTGTTTCGAATATAAACTTCGCCATAAATTTTGTAACAAAATATAAAGTGTCGGAGGTTGGTTTTTGTAAATAAAAATGGGCAAATACATAATTAGAATATATATCTTATATTAGAACACTTGTGTGGATACTTGCTTATTTTGTGAGATAGTTATATTATTTTAAGGTAAAATAATACAACTTAACAAAGTACCTCGACATTAGAATTGTGTCGTATGTGATAGAAGTAATGAGTAGATAAACCGTACGTAGGATACGTGTTATGCATGCACAAGAAATGGATTGTGTCGTACGTGATAGAAGTAATGAGTACCTCCCCACACTTGAATTTAATCAGGAGGTTTCTCTTTGACCTGGACCCTGTCCAACCCGTTTAATTCCACCCGAACCTCAAAAATTTTCAAAAATATATTGGTGGAATTATAAAATATTTTAAAATTTTGAAACGGGTCAGACCACCAAAACTTAAACTTACCGGGAAGAAACCGGATGCGTGGCATGTAATGAGAAGACCGGTCATGTTTGAACTTCAATGGCTCCTTCTTCTCTGTCTTGTACCAGCTTTCGACCCACAACCAATTTCGGTTCTCCCATTTTCTTGCCTTCTCCAGTGGTTCTATTGATTTTGATTTTTTAGTTACCCCTACCACGGGCCAGCTGTGGTGCTCTTCCTCTTCCACCACACTTTCAGGATGATCCCCACACTTAGTCTCTTCGTAAGGGGTAAGTTCGATCAATTCCGACTCTAAAACCTCATCCTCCCCAGAAGACTTAATTTCAACCTCTTCACTTTCTTCCTCTGCACCAAACATCCAACCAGTGGAATCCCCCAATTCCACTTCTTCTTCAACAACTTCTTTCTGCACTAACGACCTTTGATAAGCAGCCCATTCTTTTTCATCTATCTCATCATCAGAGTCACTACCAAAATCATATATAATACCCTTCTGGACCGGAGGTGGGACTTCATCGTCCATTATCGTCTCCGTGACTGGAATGATCTCCTCATCTGACTCTTCTTCTACTTCCTCTAGCTCAACCCGCTCTCGAACTAACTCCTCTACTCTCTTTTTATTTCTCTCTGCAAATTCAGCCATGGTTTCTAGGGTAGCCTGATTTTGCGCCAACATCTGAGCGAACATCTCTTCTATCCTACTCAAGCTACCCTCTAAACCTCTATCGCTCGTCTGAACCAGGTTACGTTGCGGCTGCTGATACAGATCATTGTAATATGGCCGATGATCATAACCTTGCAAAGAATACCCCTGTGAAAAATATGGTTGCGGCTGCACAAAAGGGTTAGCATAGTATTGCGTAGAGGACCCCTCATATTGTGAGCAATTAACAGTAAAATGAGGTCCTCCACAAATCTCACACATATTTACAAGACTCAAGAAAAAAATAAAAGCCACGGACAATTAGACTCCTACGACTCAATATACAAAAGCAAGTAGCACGTAATATGTCAAATAAGTCCAAACAAAGTAATTAACGCAATTGCCAAAGAGTCCCCGGAAACGGCGCCAAAAACTTGATGTGCTGAAAATGGGTTAATTAAAAACAACTAAAATTACCCTATTTCTAGACTCTCTAAGCTTTAAATTTATAAAACTAAGACTCGATCTAAACCCTAAACCACACAACCGGCAAGTGAACCGATCAATGTAGTAAAGCTAAAGCAAGTCCGAGTATCGAACCCACGAGACTCTACTGATTACGCTACGACTCTATCTAGACTAAGACTGACATGACATAACTAAATTGTTTATTCGATGGGGGGTTTTTTCTAAATATCCTAAAATTATAATTAAAAATCAACTAAATTAACTAAACGAACTAGGCATGAACTCACACGAAGGCTGAACTCAAGGATAATGAAGGAACTACCTAGACAGGAATCCTGATTGCTTTTAGTTATGATTATAATTGGAAGTTGTCTGCTATGGAACCGGGATCTTAAAATTCTCACCTCTCGGGAAATCTAAGGACCCCTAACCCTTCTCAAGAACACGCTAAGATCCCTTAAAGGTTGTTAAATTACCGGTTATTGGACTCCTTTACAAGACATCTAATGGGTTTATAAAAGTATCCTACAAGGTTCACTCCCTTACAAGACCTAAACCTAGGATAGGCTTGTTTTCTCAGCTAGACTTGCTAGACAGCAGCCAAAAGGTTAACTTCCTAAGAAGGACCCACCTTGCGGTTTAATCACTTAGACCTAGCAATAATCTCGCACCTTACAGCTATTGACGATTAGTAGAACACTTGATTTTATTAAATTACCAATTATTACTTCTAAGGCTACTTATGCAATTTTCACCCTAAAGGATTAGAGATTTATTATGTGATATAGACACTCACCAAAACCTAAAATCCTAGCATGACTCTATTATGTGATAAAGACCGTCACCAAGATTCATGCGAAGCAATAATCAATATTCAAATACTATCAAGCACGCAAACACATCTAACTGATAGAACAAGCCGTTTACAATTTATAAATAAACCATAGCTTCCAAAAATCCATAATATAATCAAAACATATAGCAATCAATCATCCATGTCTAGGTAGTAGCAAGAAGTCTAGCCAATAATCATTGTCAAAAACATAATAGCAAACTTAAACAAATCTGAATTCATCTTTAAACAATCAAAAACAAACGAAAACTAAAGAACAAGAAGATATAACCCGTGAACTTCGATCCCGAGTGCTCCCGAATGCTCCCCGATGATTCCTTGGCTTCCCGAATGTCCTAGAACTCCAAAATAGCCTTCAAAAACTCCAACTTTCGTCACAATTCGTCCCTTCCTATGTCTGCGTCCCCTAGCTGATGTATGCGTATAGATCTCCAATTTAATGTCCAATCCCCCTAAATTCCCTTCAGTCGTAAATATAAATAAAGATGGCAGCTTTTTGCGTCCAAGGTTCCTTCTTTTCCAAGTAATTCACGTCCCCTCTCTCCAAACAATGCATGCCGCCTTTTCTCTTATGGGCTTATGGCCCATTCCTTTTTCATAAAATCGCTGGGCTTAAGCCCTCTTGTGGCTCCCTTCTTTTCGTCTGATGTGTAGTCCACCAAAGAATAATGTGGCAGCAACCCTTCTTTTTCCATCCAATGTTCCATATATTTTTCTCATGTGTTTGCTTTTAACGTCAAGTCCAAAAATAATATTCCTTTAGGGTTTTTTTCTTCATTCAATGTTCAAAGGCACACATTACCAAATCCACATTTTGACATATTGCAGTTGTAATTTTACGGCCCAATGTTTAAGTAATTATTTCAAATGCCTATATCCATATTCAGAAGCACATGGGATTCGCTGCTTTTTGGCGGCCCATTGTGGCTGACTTGACTTTGTTTTTCTTGTAAAATATGCCTCTAATAATAATTAAGAGATAGCGGGCTCTACCCACTCGAGAAAAATAGTGGCAATTTTACTTCGGTCTCTGGCAACCTACTCTGTCCAACTCGCTGGTCATTTCCATATTACTCGTTTTTGCTCCATTTGCACCAGGACCTGCCAAAACACAATATAATGTAATATAATACTAAAACTAAATAAAAACAAATAAAACCTATACAAAAATTATACACTTTACAGGGAAAAATGTGTGTATTTTACCTTACATCAAATATCCCCACACTTAACTTTTTTTCGTCCCCGAAAAAGAATTATGCAAAACAGAATCATAGACGGAATAATCATTCGGGACAAAAAGCTTAAATTATTTGTTAAAACCGAAACTTGTGTTAGCCGCGATTGCAAGTATTCGTGTCCTTTTAAACCCAAACCCGGTTCCAGGCCCTTATCAAGCAAGTTTAGTTCAATTATGGTCAATCGACCTAGGGTCTCACGCTAAGAATCGCAAGTCCACCTATTCCCCCCTCAAGCTTATAGGACAAAACGAACAACCACTGGGCTATTTCCTAACAGCTTTATACCAAGATCAAGAGAGTTTAGAATCAAATCTATTCTTATTTTTTCACTTTTTTTTTCTTTTCATTCTTTTTTTCTTTTTTTTTCGAGCATAGACGTTGCTTTCCCTAACCAAGAGGCATTCCGGCTGTAGAGTCGCTATCCCCAACTCAGATTACTAAGGCTTCGGTACTTTTTATTTATTTTGCAAGGTCGATTTCACACACCCTAGCGGTAATCCGGCTGTAGAGTCGCTATCCCCAACCCAGACTACATAGAAGTGGCTACTTTCATTCAGTTTCTAGCTCTTTTTTTTCATTTTTCCTTTTTCGACGAGAGAATGACAAGAAACTCTAACGATCTTAGCTTATAACGGCATCCCTTATACTATTATCGACGGTTCCAATTTCCCCACTTTCCCTAGATGAGAACCCACTAGTAGACCGACAATTAGGTAATTTTAATATCAAAGGAACCTAGAACCGAATCGAGCCTACCCGCACATCCCAAACTAGACACAAGCACGATAATATTATCTCTTATTATTATTATTTGAACTCAAACAAAAATCCGACTTTCTATCATTTTCCGTTTTTTAGTTTGCAAACTTCTTATTTCAAAAGACATTTTCTAATTTTTTTTTAATTTTTTTAGATTTTTGAAAATTTTTTAATTTTTTTTGTATTTTTCAAATTTTTGACTCAAGTAACTATACTAACGACACTAAACGACAGTTTCCCATCCCCACACTTAAACTCTACATTGCCCTCAATGTAGGATGGAAACCGACTCAAAAAACTAAAAATAAATAAGAAATAAAAGACACAAGGGCATAAATGGAAAGGACTTAGCTGGTTTAATTCTCGCGTATGCTCCAAAACTCTCGTCCAATCCAGCTCGATCGTATAGCATTTCGGTCGCGATCGGCTTTGACACTGACTGGTACACTTGATAAATGCCTGAAATCTGATAAGCAGCTCCAAAATCACCCGAATGGAGATTGAGTACATATTCAAACCTGCATAAAAAAACCAAGCAAACACTAAAGCAATACCGACTCGACACAAACGACTCAAAAACTAGTAACTTAGACTCAATATACAAAATAAATGACTCACTGTACAAACTACCGAAAATATACCAAATATATAAAATTACAAACTCTACAAAACCTCCCCACACTTGAATTTAATCAGGAGGTTTCTCTTTGACCTGGACCCTGTCCAAACCGTTTAATTCCACCCGAACCTCAAAAATTTTCAAAAATATATTGGTGGAATTATAAAATATTTTAAAATTTTGAAACGGGTCAGACCACCAAAACTTAAACTTACCGGGAAGAAACCGGATGCGTGGCATGTAATGAGAAGACCGGCCATGTTTGAACTTCAATGGCTCCTTCTTCTCCGTCTTGTACCAGCTTTCGACCCACAACCAATTTCGGTTCTCCCCTTTTCTTGCCTTCTCCCGTGGTTCTGTTGATTTTGATTTTTCAGTTACCCCTACCACGGGCCAGCTGTGGTGCTCTTCCTCTTCCACCACACTTTCAGGATGATCCCCACACTTAGTCTCTTCGTAAGGGGTAAGTTCGATCAATTCCGACTCTAAAACCTCATCCTCCCCAGAAGACTTAATTTCAACCTCTTCACTTTCTTCCTCTGCACCAAACATCCAACCAGTGGAATCCCCCAATTCCACTTCTTCTTCAACAACTTCTTTCTGCACTAACGACCTTTGATAAGCAGCCCTTCTTCTTCATCTATCTCATCATCAGAGTCACTACCGAAATCAAATATAATACCCTTCTGGACCGGAGGTGGGACTTTATCGTCCATTATCGTCTCCGTGACTGGAATGATCTCCTCATCTGACTCTTCTTCTACTTCCTCTAGCTCAACCCGCTCTCGAACTAACTCCTCTACTCTCTTTTTATTTCTCTCCGCAAATTCAGCCATGGTTTCCAGGGTAGCCTGATTTTGCGCCAACATCTGAGCGAACATCTCTTCTATCCCACTCAAGCTACCCTCTAAACCTCTATCGCTCGTCTGAACCAGGTTACGTAGCGGCTGCTGATACAGATCATTGTAATATGGCCGATGATCATAACCTTGCAAAGAATACCCCTGTGAAAAATATGGTTGCGGCTGCACAAAAGGGTTAGCATAGTATTGCGTAGAGGACCCCTCATATTGTGAGCAATTAACAGTAAAATGAGGTCCTCCACAAATCTCACACATATTTACAAGACTCAAGAAAAAAATAAAAGCCACGGACAATTAGACTCCTACGACTAAATATACAAAAGCAAGTAGCACGTAATATGTCAAATAAGTCCAAACAAAGTAATTAACGCAATCGCCAAAGAGTCCCCGGCAACGGCGCCAAAAACTTGATGTGCTGAAAATGGGTTAATTAAAAACAACTAAAATTACCCTATTTCTAGACTCTCTAAGCTTTAAATTTATAAAACTAAGACTCGATCTAAACCCTAAACCACACAACCGGCAAGTGAACCGATCAATGTAGTAAAGCTAAAGCAAGTCCGAGTATCGAACCCACGAGACTCTACTGATTACGCTACGACTCTATCTAGACTAAGACTGACACGGCATAACTAAATTGTTTATTCGATGGGGGGGGGGGTTTCTAAATATCCTAAAATTATAATTAAAAATCAACTAAATTAACTAAACGAACTAGGCACGAACTCACACGAAGGCTGAACTCAAGGATAATGAAGGAACTACCTAGACAGGAATCCTGATTGCTTTTAGTTATGATTATAATTGGAAGTTGTCTGCTATGGAACCGGGATCTTAAAATTCTCACCTCTCGGGAAATCTAAGGACCCCTAACCCTTCTCAAGAGCACGCTAAGATCCCCTAAAGGTTGTTAAATTACAGGTTATTAGACTCCTTTACAAGACATCTAATGGGTTTATAAAAGTATCCTACAAGGTTCACTCCCTTACGAGACCTAAACCTAGGATAGGCTTGTTTTCTCAGCTAGACTTGCTAGACATCAGCCAAAAGGTTAACTTCCTAAGAAGGACCCACCTTGCGGTTTAATCACTTAGACCTAGCAATAATCTCGCACCTTACAGCTATTGACGATTAGTAGAACACTTGATTTTATTAAATTACCAATTATTACTTGTAAGGCTACTTATGCAATTTTCACCCTAAAGGATTAGAGATTTATTATGTGATATAGACACTCACCAAAACCTAAAATCCTAGCATGACTCTATTATGTGATAAAGACCGTCACCAAGATTCATGCGAAGCAATAATCAATATTCAAATACTATCAAGCACGCAAACACATCTAACTGATAGAACAAGCCGTTTACAATTTATAAATAAACCATAGCTTCCAAAAATCCATAATATAATCAAAACATATAGCAATCAATCATCCATGTCTAGGTAGTAACAAGAAGTCTAGCCAATAATCATTGTCAAAAACATAATAGCAAACTTAAACAAATCTGAATTCATCTTTAAACAATAAAAAACAAACGAAAACTGAAGAACAAGAAGATATAACCCGTGAACTTCGATCCCGAGTGCTCCCGAATGCTCCCCGATGATTCCTTGGCTTCCCGAATGTCCTAGAACTCCAAAACAGCCTTCCAAAACTCCAACTTTCGTCACAATTCGTCCCTTCCTATGTCTGCGTCCCCTAGCTGATGTATGCGTAGAGATCTCCAATTTAATGTCCAATCCCCCTAAATTCCCTTCAGCCGTAAATATTAATAAAGATGGCAGCTTTTTGCGTCCAAAGTTCCTTCTTTTCCAAGTAATTCACGTCCCCTCTCTCCAAACAATGCATGCCGCCTTTTCTCTTATGGGCTTATGGCCCATTCCTTTTTCATAAAATCGCTGGGCTTAAGCCCTCTTGTGGCCCCCTTCTTTTCGTCTGATGTGTAGCCCACCAAAGAATAATGTGGCAGCAACCCTTCTTTTTCCATCCAATGTTCCATATATTTTTCTCATGTGTTTGCTTTTAACGTCAAGTCCAAAAATAATATTCCTTTAGGGTTTTTTTCTTCATTCAATGTTCAAAGGCACACATTACAAATCCACATGTTGACATATTGCAGTTGTAATTTTATGGCCCAATGTTTAAGTAATTATTTCAAATGCCTATATCCATATTCAGAAGCACATGGGATTCGCTGCTTTTTGGCGGCCTATTGTGGCTGACTTGACTTTGTTTTTCTTGTAAAATATGCCTCTAATAATAATTTAGAGATAGCGGGCTCTACCCACTCGAGAAAAATAATGGCAATTTTACTTCGGTCTCTGGCACCCCACTCTGTCCAACTCGCTGGTCATTTCCATATTACTCGTTTTTGCTCCATTTGCACCAGGACCTGCCAAAACACAATATAATGTAATATAATACTAAAACTAAATAAAAACAAATAAAACCTATACAAAAATTATACACTTTACAGGGAAAAATGTGTGTATTTTACCTTACATCAAATATCCCCACACTTAACTTTTTTTCGTCCCCGAAAAAGAATTATGCAAAACAGAATCATAGACGGAATAATCATTCGGGACAAAAAGCTTAAATTATTTGTTAAAACCGAAACTTGTGTTAGCCGCGATTGCAAGTATTCGTGTCCTTTTAAACCCAAACCCGGTTCCAGGCTCTTATCAAGCAAGTTTAGTTCAATTATGGTCAATCGACCTAGGGTCTCACGCTAAGAATCGCAAGTCCACCTATTCCCCCCTCAAGCTTATAGGACAAAAGGAACAATCACTGGGCTATTTCCTAACCGCTTTATACCAAGATCAAGAGAGTTTAGAATCAAATCTATTCTTATTTTTTTCACTTTTTTTTTCTTTTCATTCTTTTTTCTTTTTTTTTTTTCGAGCATAGACGTCGCTTTCCCTAACCAAGAGGCATTCCGGCTGTAGAGTCGCTATCCCCAACTCGGATTACTTAGGCTTCGGTACTTTTTATTTATTTTGCAAGGTCGATTTCACACACCCTAGCGGTAATCCGGCTGTAGAGTCGCTATCCCCAACCCAGACTACATAGAAGTGGCTACTTTCATTCAGTTTCTAGCTCTTTTTTTTTCATTTTTCCTTTTTCGACGAGATAATGACAAGAAACTTTAACGATCTTAGCTTATAACGGCATCCCTTATACTATTATCGACGGTTTCAATTTCCCCACTTTCCCTAGATGAGAACCCACTAGTAGACCGACAATTAGGTGATTTTAATATCAAAGGAACCTAGAACCGAATCGAGCCTACCCGCACATCCCAAACTAGACACAAGCACGATAATATTATCTCATATTATTATTATTTGAACCCGAACAAAAATCCGACTTTCTATCATTTTCCGTTTTTTAGTTTGCAAACTTCTTATTTCAAAAGACATTTTCTAATTTTTTAAATTTTTTTAATTTTTTTAGATTTTTGAAAATTTTTTAATTTTTTTTTGTATTTTTCAAATTTTTGACTCAAGTAACTATACTAACGACACTAAACGACAGTTTCCCATCCCCACACTTAAACTCTACATTGCCCACAATGTAGGATGGAAACCGACTCAAAAAACTAAAAATAAATAAGAAATAAAAGACACAAGGGCATAAATGGAAAGGACTTAGCTGGTTTAATTCTCGCGTATGCTCCAAAACTCTCGTCCAATCCAGCTCGATCGTATAGCATTTCGGTCGCGATCGGCTTTGACACTGACTGGTACACTTGATAAATGCCTGAAATCTGATAAGCAGCTCCAAAATCACCCGAATGGAGATTGAGTACATATTCAAACCTGCATAACAAAACCAAGCAAACACTAAAGCAATACCGACTCGACACAAACGACTCAAAAACTAGTAACTTAGACTCAATATACAAAATAAATGACTCACTATACAAACTACCAAAAATATACCAAATATATAAAATTACAAACTCTACAAAACCTCCCCACACTTGAATTTAATCACGAGGTTTCTCTTTGACCTGGACCCTGTCCAAACCGTTTAATTCCACCCGAACCTCAAAAATTTTCAAAAATATATTGGTGGAATTATAAAATATTTTAAAATTTTGAAACGGGTCAGACCACCAAAACTTAAACTTACCGGGAAGAAACCGGATGCGTGGCATGTAATGAGAAGACCGGCCATGTTTGAACTTCAATGGCTCCTTCTTCTCCGTCTTGTACCAGCTTTCGACCCACAACCAATTTCGGTTCTCCCCTTTTCTTGCCTTCTCCCGTGGTTCTGTTGATTTTGATTTTTCAGTTACCCCTACCACGGGCCAGCTGTGGTGCTCTTCCTCTTCCACCACACTTTCAGGATGATCCCCACACTTAGTCTCTTCGTAAGGGGTAAGTTCGATCAATTCCGACTCTAAAACCTCATCCTCCCCAGAAGACTTAATTTCAACCTCTTCACTTTCTTCCTCTGCACCAAACATCCAACCAGTGGAATCCCCCAATTCCACTTCTTCTTCAACAACTTCTTTCTGCACTAACGACCTTTGATAAGCAGCCCATTCTTCTTCATCTATCTCATCATCAGAGTCACTACCGAAATCATATATAATACCCTTCTGGACCGGAGGTGGGACTTCATCGTCCATTATCGTCTCCGTGACTGGAATGATCTCCTCATCTGACTCTTCTTCTACTTCCTCTAGCTCAACCCGCTCTCGAACTAACTCCTCTACTCTCTTTTTATTTCTCTCCGCAAATTCAGCCATGGTTTCCAGGGTAGCCTGATTTTGCGCCAACATCTGAGCGAACATCTCTTCTATCCCACTCAAGCTACCCTCTAAACCTCTATCGCTCGTCTGAACCAGGTTACGTAGCGGCTGCTGATACAGATCATTGTAATATGGCCGATGATCATAACCTTGCAAAGAATACCCTGTGAAAAATATGGCTGCGGCTGCACAAAAGGGTTAGCATAGTATTGCGTAGAGGACCCCTCATATTGTGAGCAATTAACAGTAAAATGAGGTCCTCTACAAATCTCACATATATTTACAAGACTCAAGAAAAAAATAAAAGCCACGGACAATTAGACTCCTACGACTAAATATACAAAAGCAAGTAGCACGTAATATGTCAAATAAGTCCAAACAAAGTAATTAACGCAATCGCCAAAGAGTCCAAGGCAACGGCGCCAAAAACTTGATGTGCTGAAAATGGGTTAATTAAAAACAACTAAAATTACCCTATTTCTAGACTCTCTAAGCTTTAAATTTATAAAACTAAGACTCGATCTAAACCCTAAACCACACAACCGGCAAGTGAACTGATCAATGTAGTAAAGCTAAAGCAAGTCCGAGTATCGAACCCACGAGACTCTACTGATTACGCTATGACTCTATCTAGACTAAGACTGACACGGCATAACTAAATTGTTTATTCGATGGGGGGGGGGTTTCTAAATATCCTAAAATTATAATTAAAAATCAACTAAATTAACTAAACGAACTAGGCACGAACTCACACGAAGGCTGAACTCAAGGATAATGAAGGAACTACCTAGACAGGAATCCTGATTGCTTTTAGTTATGATTATAATTGGAAGTTGTCTGCTATGGAACCGGGATCTTAAAATTCTCACCTCTCGGGAAATCTAAGGACCCCTAACCCTTCTCAAGAGCACGCTAAGATCCCCTAAAGGTTGTTAAATTACCGGTTATTAGACTCCTTTACAAGACATCTAATGGGTTTATAAAAGTATCCTACAAGGTTCACTCCCTTACGAGACCTAAACCTAGGATAGGCGTGTTTTCTCAGCTAGACTTGCTAGACATCAGCCAAAAGGTTAACTTCCTAAGAAGGACCCACCTTGCGGTTTAATCACTTAGACCTAGCAATAATCTCGCACCTTACAGCTATTGACGATTAGTAGAACACTTGATTTTATTAAATTACCAATTATTACTTGTAAGGCTACTTATGCAATTTTCACCCTAAAGGATTAGAGATTTATTATGTGATATAGACACTCACCAAAACCTAAAATCCTAGCATGACTCTATTATGTGATAAAGACCGTCACCAAGATTCATGCGAAGCAATAATCAATATTCAAATACTATCAAGCACGCAAACACATCTAACTGATAGAACAAGCCGTTTACAATTTATAAATAAACCATAGCTTCCAAAAATCCATAATATAATCAAAACATATAGCAATCAATCATCCATGTCTAGGTAGTAACAAGAAGTCTAGCCAATAATCATTGTCAAAAACATAATAGCAAACTTAAACAAATCTGAATTCATCTTTAAACAATAAAAAACAAACGAAAACTGAAGAACAAGAAGATATAACCCGTGAACTTCGATCCCGAGTGCTCCCGAATGCTCCCCGATGATTCCTTGGCTTCCCGAATGTCCTAGAACTCCAAAACAGCCTTCCAAAACTCCAACTTTCGTCACAATTCGTCCCTTCCTATGTCTGCGTCCCCTAGCTGATGTATGCGTAGAGATCTCCAATTTAATGTCCAATCCCCCTAAATTCCCTTCAGCCGTAAATATAAATAAAGATGGCAGCTTTTTGCGTCCAAGGTTCCTTCTTTTCCAAGTAATTCACGTCCCCTCTCTCCAAACAATGCATGCCGCCTTTTCTCTTATGGGCTTATGGCCCATTCCTTTTTCATAAAATCGCTGGGCTTAAGCCTTCTTGTGGCCCGCCTTCTTTTCGTCTGATGTGTAGCCCACCAAAGAATAATGTGGCAGCAACCCTTCTTTTTCCATCCAATGTTCCATATATATTTTTCTCATGTGTTTGCTTTTAACATCAAGTCCAAAAATAATATTCCTTTAGGGTTTTTTTCTTCATTCAATGTTCAAAGGCACGCATTACCAAATCCACATGTTGACATATTGCAGTTGTAATTTTACGGCCCAATGTTTAAGTAATTATTTCAAATGCCTATATCCATATTCAGAAGCACATGGGATTCGCTGCTTTTTGGCGGCCCATTGTGGCTGACTTGACTTTGTTTCTCTTGTAAAATATGCCTCTAATAATAATTTAGAGACAGCAGGCTCTACCCACTCGAGAAAAATAGTGGCAATTTTACTTCGGTCTCTGGCACCCCACTCTGTCCAACTCGCTGGTCATTTCCATATTACTCGTTTTTGCTCCATTTGCACCAGGACCTGCCAAAACACAATATAATGTAATATAATACTAAAACTAAATAAAAATAAATAAAACCTATACAAAAATTATACACTTTACATGGGACAAATGTGTGTATTTTACCTTACATCACATATCCTCCTTGGGTAGGATATGTACGACCATCCTCCATAGGTAGGATGCCAATATTAATCCTGCGTATTTTCCTTGGGTAGAATACGTATGTTCGTCCTCCTTGGGTAGGACAACAACCTTAAAACTTACTAGACAAAACTCTATCATTAAGTCCCTCAACTCATATCGACTTAATCGCCGAGGCTGATGGCGAGCGGGTCATTAGTTAATAGCGCTATTAGGTTTAACAAACTTCACACCGTGCCGTTCGGACGGGCGTGTACTAATGGACTATGGCAAACTGTCAATGATGATAGACATTGACGTAGGGCACAACTATTGTTCGTCAGTTGTCGATATCTTAACGGTCTAGTGGTTCACATGGGGAAGCCCCCACTGATTATGGATATGGTTTGGGTAATAAAGAAGGAACTGGTTAATCATACTTTCAACTATGGGGTAACCCCCACGGGAAATAAGCCAACGAAAGACAAACCACGTTTTCGGAAATAACGTAAAACTAAACAAACAAATGTGAACTCACTCAACTTTGTTGTTGACTCGTTGTTACATGCCTTACAGGTCGCTAGATGCTTATGGAGCTTGCACGAGGAGGAGGTTGTTGTGGAATATGGATTGTTATGTTCCGTGCTAAACATTTAATCCTTATGAACTTATTAAACCTACTTTTTGGACTTTAAATTTATGAACTATGGAACTTATGTTTTAGTTTCACGTATTATGCTTCTGCTGTTAACTTAAGTTGGTTACCTTTAGGTCAGCAATTATATTGTGGTTGGTTTTAATTACTTAATTACGTTGTTCAATATGATTGGTGGCTCGATCCTGGTCACGTCACGCCTCCAAGCGGTGATACTCCGCATGGTGGATTTTGGGGGTGTAACAGTACATTATATTTTTTGCAAAACAGAGCATGAGATGCAGAAAATGGATGACGAGACAAAGCTATCAGTGTCGGTTTGTCAAATTTTCTTTAATGATTTTGAGTTTTAGGGGGAGTAAGAAATTTTCAGAAAATCCAAAAACACTTGAAAGTTTGATAAGGCACAAAACTTATTTTGAATTGAAAAATATTGAGAAAACAACAAAAACATGAGAAAATGAAAAAGAGTTTTTTTTTTTTTTTTTGTGTAAAAAGAGGAAATGATAGTACATCAGTAGACTATCACAGTACGCTAAAGAAATGGAATGTTTTAATGTGATAAACGGTCTCACTGATGATATGCCAGTAGGTTTTTACACGCTTAGTAGATTGTTTTCGAGATATAAACCTAAATATCAATACTTTACTTATCTCGTGGGGAACATCTCTCGGATATATGGGTAACCCCCGAAATCTTGTTTGAGGGATTGCCTGATTCTGAGATACTAGGTCTTTATATTGTTTGATATCTGGGGTATTATACCTGGTCTTCTGATATTGCAGAAGCAATGGCCTAGACCTCGTATAATACTTTATGCGCTTTTAAAGCTTACCCTCTGCACAAAAATTGAGAAAATATCGAAAGATATGAATCAATTGCAGTTGAAGAAAAGATTCCCTAAAGGGAACACACCTAAAGTCGAGCCTTCATCTCTTTGACTGAACGGAAGTTCATACCTGAGCTCTCAAGGTCTCGCACTAACCCAGATACAGATATCAAATTGGTATACTCACCTGCAAGACTGAATCTAGGGAATTTTGATACGGGAGTATATTCTGAGGTGGGACACGCGAATAAGTTTAAGTCCTTAAAACGCTAATTCCGTATCTCGAATCAATTGAAGTTTGTGTGAAAATTTAAGTGGATCAGTATATTGACAATCTGAGTGAATCGTTTAGAACTTAAAGTGTTTAAAGCTCAATGGTACTAGTGATTTGTCATAAACTGATATGATCCTCTGACACAAACTCAAACAAAAATATTGTCTGTAAATATGTTTGTAAATATTTCTTTACTGCTTTATGTTTCAGAAAAATACAAAAAGATTTTGATTTCAGCTTTATTTTCAACCGATGTCTGAATGTTGAGTTTCAAAATCTAAGTATGTTGATTGTGTTTCTGAAAATAAAACAAGTTCATTAATTTGAAACTTGAAGTTTTTAAAATCAAAAATGAAAAATAGTTTGTGATATCTCCAAGGTCATTAAGTTGGACTTGGATGATTAACTATGAGGGATTTGGATGCTCATATTGTTAAAATCTGTAATAGAGACAGTTTTCGATCCTATTTGCTAAAACTGCCAAATCTATGAATATTGTTGATAGGGGGAGTGAATCAAGTATTTCTGGATATATTTATATTATTATATCTTAAAGCCAGGATCTTGATTTAGAAAGTTTAATAGAGCCAGGTTACGATTCCTGGACAATCTAAAAATGCTTTCATTGTAAAAATATTTTAGCATAAGCTGGGAGAGCCAGGATTTTCAATCCTGGACATTCAAAACATTGTAACTTATAAATGTTTGAGAGTTGCAGATACTAATCCAGACTACGATCCCGACAGCCGAGTCTAAGGGGGAGTCTGAAGACGAGCTCAACGCAAGAGGAAACTATTCTGAAAGAGCTTGTATCCGGAAAACCAGGTGTCGATCCCCAAAGCACGGAAGCTTGACGAAAGGGGGAGCCTGAAGAAAGAGTCTATTGAAAGGGGAGCTGAAGCTGAAGACAGATCCACGGGGATTTTGTTCAAGCAAGAGGGAGTCTACGTTGATGAATACGTGTTAAAGCTTCAAGAAGACTCAGAGAGAGAGAAAAACAAGATGTTACGGGTTGACTGCGGTAATATCCAAGGGGGAGTCTGTTGGTGCAGTAATGTCTATCGCCTCCGTCAATACGAGTCGTAGCAGAAATAGTTTAAATCTAGGCTTATATTGTAATTAAGGAGAAATCTCATTAAAGCCTTGGCCTATAAATAGGAGGTTTATGTGTTAGATTTAAGACTTTTGTCATTTTGGAGCTTTGAAGAGCTTGAGATCTAGAGAGAGAGTCTAGAGAGAGAAAGTTTGTTGTACGTGATTCAGGTGTTGTACGATTTCAGATTTCTGTTGGGTCAAAATGGAGAATGATGTTATCAATTACGACATCTTTAGTTAACGACATTATTGTTTTGTATTTTTTAGAATGTTTAGTAGGTTTTCCAAGCAAGAGGCGGCTTGCTTGGGGAACAAGGCTTAGGGGACTATAAATAGACTACTAGACCTCACTTGTGAGGGTGCATTTTGTGAGCCACCACCCCGGGGGAGCTCACCCGGGGTGGATGAATATCTTGTAATCTTTTGTCGTTATCAATGAAGCTTTCTTTGTTCAAATCCTTATTGTTCAAATATCTTTTTGTGTCTTTGTTTGTTCATGGCTCGAAAATCACCCGTCTAACTATTTTTCATCAAACCGAGACTGAAATCGGATCGTTACGGACCTATCATTTGGTATCAGAGCCTCGGTGGCTCGTTTCAGTTTTTGGTTCGGTCGGTTCTTTACCCGAAACCCGCCGTAGACGTTAAAAGTGCCCAGATCTGCGTCCTTGTTGATTCCTATGATTATTTTTATCATCATCTTGTTCAAGATACACATGGTTTGTGTGTGGTTTCATTAAAAAAAAAGAGAGAGAAGCTGAATGGTATAGAGAGAGAAACGAAGAAAATGGCTTCTTGTTTTTATGTGTTTGGTTTCTATCAGATCTAGATCCGGCGTTTTTGTTCTTTATTGATTTTGTTCAGCGATTTTGTTGATCTTCATGTTATTCAAGATACACACCTGGTTGTGTGTATGTGTTTTGTAGAGAGAGAAAGACGGTCGTAGATGGTGGAAAAGGTTCTATTATAAGTTGCGGCTAGGGTTTTCTATAGCTAATATTGGATCTTCAACGACATCGTTTTCATGTTGGGTTGATTGTTATTGATGGATATTTGTTTATGTTACTTGCTGGATTTTGATTCTTGACGCTCACCGGAGTTCCGGGTGGCGTTGAATATGTCGGAGCACGGTAGTTGTGGCGGTGTACAATGGCTCTTTACGAGGGTTCACAGTAGATGGTGATGCACGATTTGTTATGGAGGTGGTTTCTCGGTGACATTTTGTTCGCCCAAAATTATGGCGAATGAAGTGATTCTGGTAGTTTGGTATATGATGGTGAAGAATGGTGGTGGCACATGGTGGTTGACGGCTGGGTAATGTGGCGGTTGAACGTTGGGTGTCATCAATAGGTGGCGGATCATGGTTATGATGTTTGGAGATGTCAAGATGGCCTTTGGTGGCTGAGAGTGGCGGCAGAAGGTGGTAGTAGGTGGCTGGTGTATGGTTGGCGGCTGTGTATTTGTGATGTCGCTAGGGTTTGCAAGGGTTACATGTGCATGGGCTAAGTATGATGAGCCCAATGATTAGCATAGACTTCTGGAATTATTTGATCTTTGGGCCCAATTATGAATGGAATTGTTTTGTCTACAATTACAAAACGTCAACAGGTGATTGAAATTTTGATATTTCTCTTGGGCCCACATGCATATATTAGATAATTTTATCTTTTAGCTGGGCATTATCCATATTTTATAGGGCCCACTAATTTGCATCAGAATGGGGTTTGTAGGCTGGGATTATTTGTTTGTGGCTGAAGTAGAATGTGCCGCAATAAGGTTTGCAACATAGGCCTCTTTAGATTGAACCTAAGCATTAAAATATTGGGCTAGGCCGATCTCTCTTTGGGTCACAAAATCTTCAAGTAGGCTTGAACATATTCTTTTTGGGCTGGAACTTTATTTGTTGTTTGGCAATTTTGGAGGGGTTTGGTGGCTAATGGTATATTTTAATTTGATTTTGGATGTTGGGTCGGGAGTACAAGATTATTTTATGGGCCAACGACTTTGGTGAGTTTTGCGTTTTTGTCACCAAAGAAATTATCGGTGACTTTAGCGTTGGATCGGGAGCTAAATGCAATTTGACAGAGTTGAAGATTCTCATGAATGAAGCTAAGTATTTAATTTTTATCATTGGAGTTTGAACCCTATCACATGCCTATTACAATTTTATCTTTAAAAAGATACGGGAGCTTTGATTGACAAGATATAGGAGGGTCTACATTTGCGGGGGAAAACGACAATGAAGATTGTGGATATTTAGCCGATTTCTGAAGATTCGAAGACGACGTCGGATTTATTTTTGAAGATCATTTGAAGAATTGATAGCATCATTCTCGGGGGAATAATGTTGGGTCAAAATGGAGAATGATGTTATCAATTACGACATCTTTAGTTAACGACATTATTGTTTTGTATTTTTTAGAATGTTTAGTAGGTTTTCCAAGCAAGAGGCGGCTTGCTTGGGGAACAAGGCTTAGGGGACTATAAATAGACTACTAGACCTCACTTGTGAGGGTGCATTTTGTGAGCCACCACCCCGGGGGAGCTCACCCGGGGTGGATGAATATCTTGTAATCTTTTGTCGCTATCAATGAAGCTTTCTTTGTTCAAATCCTTATTGTTCAAATATCTTTTTGTGTCTTTGTTTGTTCATGGCTCGAAAATCAGCCGTCTAACTATTTTTCATCAAACCGAGACTGAAATCGGATCGTTACGGACCTATCAATTTCTAATAGAATCACGGTTATATTACGTCTCACGTTCGTGTACGGATTCCGCACGTCACACGTTTGTTTCGCAATCATTTCGGAGTCAAAACCGGTCCTAACACCATGACCACTCCAGCATCCCAGACAGCAAGTCCCAATGTTATAAACCCATAGACCTGCAAGCATGCAGACAAGTGCATCAGACAATGGTGAGTTCAAAGTTTGTTTACGCGTTTAGTTACCAGTTAGCAGTTTAAAACATTTCAGAGATTTGATGTTGTTAATAACTCGATTACCGCCGATGGCTCCAGATTATTCGCCCTATTCCCCAATGCCTCTATCAAAGCAATGGTCAAGACTAGGGTCATTAGTTCACGCCCGTCCTCCCCGGTACGGTGTGAGGGTGCCAAACCTAAATAGCGCTATTAACTAATACCCTGTTGCCTCCCCGACAACAAATCGGTAGAAGGGACTTAAATGATAGATATGAGTGTATTAACCAACATCCCAGGTTTAACATTCCAGTCAAACCCAATTACCCAACATTCCTCCCCGAAACGTTACCAGGTGTCCCTCCCCGGGACACATGCTTGGAAAAAGAGCAGTGAACTCACCTTAGGTTTGCTCAGTATATAATGTTACCCATTCCCGTTAGTCAAGCAACCCTATCGTAGTTACCAATCAAAATCAGTTTAGTAATAAATTACTTCACGTAGTTACATAGTTTGCATTCAACACAGCAATCCACATCTCATGTGCGTATCACGCAATAACATTCACAGTTTGTAAACATCGTTATAACACAGTTGAAGTGATTATACGCCTTAATACATTCAAGTTTCCCCATTTCCAACTAAACGAGATCATAATACATGCTATATTACTTGTTCTGTTAAGATTGTTCTCAGATGGTATCCCGACTAAGATCCATGTTTCGTCGTTCAGCTTCATGACGAAGGACTATAGTTCGTCATCACCTAATCATGACGAAAGACCATAACTCGTCGTCACCTAATCATGACGAAAGACCATAATTTGTCGTCACCTAATCGTGACGAAAGACCATAATTCGTCGTCACCTAATCATGACGAAAGACCATATGTTTCGTCGAGTTAAGGGGTGATGAAAGACCCTATGTTTCAACGAGATCAGTTACAACGCCTTGATCATATAACAACAGTTACACACTTCCAAACATGAGCAATGAATCGAAGACAGTTACTTTGCATAATATAACCAACCCTAATATGAACAATCATCGGCTATACCAACATAACAGTTTCTAGTTCACACACATATAATTATAATCAAACAGTGATCATTAAAATACACAAACCCTAATTCCAATTTCACGAGATTCATATAATTCGTAATCTGTTCGTGCCTATCATCCACACAATCCACTAAACAAACATTAAACCCCACTTTGTACATATACGTAACAATGAGTCAACCAATTATACATGAACGAGAATCACAAAAAGGCTTTCTCTATTCATGATCTGATATAATTAAATCTACAGGCGAAACCCTAATTCATGTTTTAATTTACACACCGATACACATAAGCACGTAACCAAAACACCAATAAACATACGTTAAATCAATAGCGAACATACTAACCGAGGAATTGCCGACAGTATGCTAGATCAATGAAGGGAATGCTTCGAGTAGCGAAGATGGCCGGATTCAGGGGCTGCCGTCAAAGGTTAGATAGGTTTAGGGTTTGCAACCGTTAGAAAGAGGATGTGTGCCCCTCTATATGTACTTACGTATACAGAAAGGAGAATCATGGGCCAGGGGCTCAGTTTGGGCTTCAAGGAAACATGGGCTGACGAAAGACCCCTTTGACGAAGGATCTATTTTTCGACGAGCATAAAGTCGACGAAGAATCCAAGTTTTGTCAGGTTGGGTTTGTAACGAAAAACCTTAGGTACACATAATTAGTCTTAAATTTTCATTAGATAACCAAACATAACAATACATGCACATATAACAACACAAGACGAAATACGAAAACAGAGTTGTGAAACCAGCAATGTGTAGGGGAAAGACATTGAAATCTCGGGTTATCACAATGTTTATGTTACTTACTTGTTAGTTACCTACTTGTTAGTTACATTTGCATGGTGCGTTGTTTATAGTAGGCTTAGTTAACGTAGTAGCATGTCGCCCTTATTAGCCCTAGTGTGCTCGCTTTGACACTCAATTGTCTACTTGAAACTTGACAAGTAGTGATCAAATTCTTTTCTTATTTTCTCCTCACCCCACTACGACAACTGTTTTACACGTTCTATTTATCCATACGACTGTCTCAACATGACGTCACCGTTACAGCTAGAGTTCAGATCTGACCCTCCATACATTCAGGTTGCACGTCGACATTCACGTAGACCAGAACCGGCCCAAATGGACTCGGATTTAGGAGAACAGTATACCTACACGTCCATGTCAACAAACCCCATCATCTCCACTAATCATCGTCACCAAAAATGAAGCAGTCACAGTTACACGCATTCGTCGTTGTACAACTCGAAACCCTATTATCGAAACTCTGTTTTGGACCAATGATGTACTCACGTGACCATGAGGCAACGAACTTTCCTTTCGTGTCTTTGCCGCCATCTACCATTACTGGAACTGCCTCTGGAGAACATAATAGTTGGCGAAATACTTCAGTTATTTGTTGGATTTTGTTTCCGCTTAATTCTTCGTATAAACATCACCAACTTCCTATTTCTTCGATCTGCAACCGATATAACGAAACAGTAATAACCATACCATGATTTCCACCGATCACAAGATCCCCCCCCCCAATTACCCTGTTGGGTGGTTAATTATTATTCTACTTTGATTTACACCTTCGTATACCCAACTTAGCAAGTGGTTGCCTCCTAATGATGGGATAGTCTTGGGGACATTCGAGGACGCCGATACGGATTACTCAACCTACATACGGACACGATGAACTACACATTCATCTCACCCTTTTCCCCTTACACTACCAGAGTCATATTTTGATCCTATGATAGTTTATCTTAATTATGTGAAAACTTTTCGCTAACCTTTGTACCGAACTTTGCTTGTTGATTAATGCAATGCCAAATTTCTGCTATTGACTTAGACAAAACCATCATTCCTTTACCACAGTGACACTACGTCGTCGCTTCTCCATGCAGAGACACTAACATAAACTCACTCTAGTTTAGAGAATTTGGAAGGCTCGACTTTCGATCATTGGTGATCACTTCTTGAAACCCTGAGGATAGTGATGTATTGTTGATACGATCATACCCTCTTGAACATGTTTTCGCGTCCTTTCTTTGAAACCTCTTGACTACACAGGCATATTTCAGATTTATTCACATGACTTAAGGAAACTCCTCCGAATTTGGTTGCTTACCGACTTGATAAATCGCAAACTCATCTAAGTTCATGAATCAAGGTGAATTATTCCTCCTTTGTATGTGGGCGAGCCCAACAACTTTGACGGAAGTTTCAGCGAACCTTAACACTACAAACTTCTGCGACAACCATTCTTCTCTGGTTAATTCTTCTTATGCTTAATATACCAACGTTGCACCTCTATTCGACAAATGGCGTTCTTCATTTTAACCTTATGCAACTTGTGTACGACCAGCTATACCCTCGACAACAGGTAAACCCCTGCTACGGATTCTTAAACGCCTACACATCGATTGCGACTACCCTATTTGCATGTTTCCACTTCCATTCACGATATATGTTAGTGCATTATCTGTCTATCGCCTCCGTCAATCTAGTCTGTAGCAGAAACCGAAGAAAACGAGATTTATATTGTTATATTAGTAATAGTTAGTCAAAAAGGCAAGGTGGCATAATTGTAATTAATGAGAAATCTCATTAAATGCCTTGGACTAAAAATAGGGAGCTTTATATTTAGATTAGAACTTTTGCTACATTTGTCACTTGGAGCTTTCTAGAGCCAGAGAGAGAAACTAGAGAGAGAAAGTGACATCGTGATTCAAGTTCTTGTACGTTTTCAGATTTGATTAATAGAATCACGTTTATATTACGTCACGTGTGTTAGGTCGCGTTCGTGTACGGATTCCGCACGTTATACGTACGTTTTGCAATCGTTTCGGAGTCAAAACCGGTCCAACAAGTGATATCAGAGCAGGAGCTCGATTGCACTGATCTATCACATGATTTCGCACAGGATTACATCGATTTCAGATCTGAATTTCATCCATTTCTTCATCTTTTTCATATTTTTCAAGTTTTTTTTTCTGAAAATCGTCAAATTGAACAGGTTTTTACGGTCAAAATCATCTGATTTTTTGATATGTTGTGCGTAAACATCTGATCTACAACCCTACCAAGTTTCAGATCGAAACTCTTAGCCGTTTAGGAGAAATCGAAGTTTTTCCGTTCGAACTCGCGACATAGTTGCAGGTTCACTTTTACGAACAAGCGAGATTCGCTTATTTGATCAATCAGATCCGCTTATTGTGACATTAGTGGTCCGCTTATTGGTCAAGCTCAAGTCCGCTCCAAATCGCATGCTAGGTTCGCTTATTGTGACGGTTCGTTCATTTGTCATGTAGTGTCGCTTGTGTGGTCCGCTCTTATGGTTCAATAAAGGTTCGCTTATTAGTCATCGTCATCAAAGTGTCTGCCATGTTTAATAGAACAGTCCAATAAATGATTTGATCAGATCTATATTCATCGGTTTGCATGTGAAGTTAATATTTGAGGTCCAATAACAACTTAGTTTGTCAGTTCATTAATACCTCTTTGGACAAATAAAAATTGAGACATTAATGTTGGTTAAATAAGCATTTCATAATTCAACAAAGTTGTCGGCTATTAACATTTTGAACGATAAGAATACTCAGATTTCATGTGAAGTTGTGAATAAAAGATGTATTAATTCTGACAATTTGGTTGAATCGATTTCATCAGATCATGTGATAGTATAAAAAATTAAGGTAGACAATTGGTTTACATATTGGTCCAATAGCACCACATCTAGAATTGATTGTCGGCCATCATTAGCTCACATTTAAAAGTGGTAACAGTCCATTAAAAGAAATTGGCTCAATAGGAATAAAGTGGTGAGCTTAAAATCGGTCCAATAGAAGTGTAGTTGGTGAAGTTGTTGTTTGTTTACATTAAATCATTTTGGGTATTCTTTAGCGGCTCAATGCATGTGGATTGAGTAAACAAAAAAACACAAGACAGATTGAACGGCCCAAGATACAAAGATTTTGGTCAAATTTGTTATCGGCTTAGTAGAGAGTGTTGTCGGCTTGTTATATTCAAGGGTCAAAAGAATAGTGTTGTTTGTGTCAAAAGTGATCGGCCCAATCAGCATTTGTTCAAATAGTTGCGGCCCAAGTAATTCAATTTGTTTGGAAGGTTCATTAGTCCATCTTCAAGCCCATATTACGTGGCCCACAAAATCAGTTTCATTCGATCAAGTTTTCTTCGACACGAGTCCTAGAACAATTTCGCTCTCACACTTTTACGTATACAGTTCGTTTAAACTAATTGTTTGTTTGTTTGTTTTCAAGGTGTGATTAAAAGGAGTTACAAATGAAAACATAAGATTTCAAGTTTGTGTGTTAGCTGCCCAATCATAGTTAAAGGTCATTATTATTGGCCCAATAAAAAACCATCAAGTTTAAAAGTGAAGAGGTTGCCAAAGTGGAAGCTAAAGCAATGACTGCTGAAGTAATACTTACTCGTGAAGAAAGACATGCACGTATGAGATTGGATGATGTATATGATGCTTACAAAGAAGCAACACGAGCAGGCAGGTGGAGCAAAGAAAAAGAATGCCATGTTGATCCTCAAGGAAATCCAATGGTTGATCCGAAGACAGTTGACCTTGATGCATTAGTTGCAGCTATACCTACTGTGAGTGTTTGGTGCAAAGGCCTTAGGGAGATTCCAAGGTACAAAGAGCAGGTTGAAGAAGGTATTTGGAAGGTAATATTTGCTAGTCTGGAGGAGAAGAAAAAGAAGAAGACAGTTGAAGAAATTGTGACTGAGAGTGAGAAGATGGTGGATGAAGTGAAGAAGGTTGAAGAGAAAGCTGGGGAAGTTGTTGAAGAGAAAACGCAAGTGGCTGAGGAAGATCAGATTCAGAAAGCAGAAGAAACCACAGTGCCAGTCACTGAGGTAATTATTCAAATTGATACTTCTGATAAAATTGATAATGAAGCTGAACAACAATGCAAGAAATGCATGGAAACGTGCAGTGCTTGTATTGAGAAAGATGAAAAACTCAACAACAGAGACATTGAATTTACTAAAATAGATAAAATTTTCAAAGAAAAATGTCATGAGATGATTGAAAATGAAAAGTGTTTGAAACAAGAAAATGAAAAACTGAAACAAAAATGTGATGATCTTGAAACAGAAAACAAGGTATTAAAAGAAAAGTGTTCAACTGATTGCAACGAATGTGTTCCAAAAGACATCAAAATTCAAGAGTTGCAAAAAGAATATGATGTAATGAAATTGTCATATGATACTGTAAAAGAAGCATATGAAACTTTAAAAAGTAAAGTCAAAAGTCTAGATGATAGATTGTGTGCGTGTCAAAGAAACACTAAATTTCTTGAAGCTAGGTTTGAAGATAAACAAAGAGTGTTAAACCAATATATTGACGATGTTGCTAAGCTTAAACAAGAATTGGCAGACAAAGAAAAGTTGGCCAATAAATTGCAAAGCTATCATTCATCTTCATATATTCTGGAACGTATTTTCAACATCACACCCGATGATAAAGAGTCTGAAAAGAACAAAAAGGGAATAGGGTCTGAATACCATCAAGTTCCACCACCGTTGGAGAATAATTATACATTCTATGATGGCGAAAAAGTGGAAAAAGTAATCAATATGGTTGATCAGTTACCCGATAACATCGATGTGACTTACACCAAATCTGATGATATCAGTGATTCAGAGGTGGTAGGTAAGGTTGTTGAAAGTGTTTTCAAAGAAGAGTCAGTTGATACAGGTAAAACTGAATCACAATATGAAAATGAGGGAAATTTTTGTAGGATCGTATTCTGACCCGAACGAGTCGTTCAGAGGCTTTCTCCTTGGTTTCAGGTGCGGAATTACAAGAAACTAAGGTAGAAACAGTAGGCAAATCACTTTAACTACTTGTTTTACTAATATCAAACGTTTACAGCTCAAATCTCGCACCGGCAAAACTTCGGCACGATTTCTCTAACTGTTCCAACTGTTACAACTCAGATCGCTGATTAGGTATATATAGTGTTTGGGAACCGCTTATTGGACAGGCCCAATAAGCGGTCCAAGTAGTCACTTCGAGCGGTCCTACATGATGTCGTTCGAGCGACCCACTTGTTTGTTCACTCGAGCGGTTCATACATTTACCGTATGAGCGGTCCAAACAATAATGCCCTAATGAGCGATCCAACATCTAAACCTATACAATCATCACTATTTCTATCATTCTAAGACTGTAATACTCGAACGAAGATGTAGTCGACAGACAACTGCACCAACAGACTCCCCCTTGAATGTTGACGGAATCTTCAGTGAGAGTCTTCAACAAGACATTCTCGGATATAGTTCGGTCTTCTTCAAGAATTCTGCCTGGATCTATCTTTCTTTGGCTATAACTTCATCAGACTCCCCCTATCACCCTGCTAGGATAGTCGTCTGGGATTTTGTTACCACCATCGAAATTATCTCCTGGCTTCTCTCTGTTCAAGCTCTTTTCTGGTTCTGGTATGTCTCCTGGCTATCTGTAGCAACAGGATCAGAAACCTGCAAAACTTAACCACTCTATCACAAATCAGAATAATTGTGATTCAATTTAATGAATCAACTTAATCATGTGATACTGTTTTCAAGTAACCACTGCTTCACAAATTTGAAACATTCCAATTTCTGATTCAACCTAATGAATCATTTTAAACATTTCAAATAACTTAACCAACCTGTCTGTTCATCAAGTTTAACCTTTGAGATTTTGAAAATCAGCTCTTCACCATCAGTTGTCGAAAATCTTTTTGGATTTTTCAAAATATGAAACGTAAATGCAAAGACAGAAATTCAAATGCAAAACAAACATATTTTTGTGAGTTTGTGCAAGAGGATCATATCAGTTTTTGAGACATAACACAAGCACCGTTAAGCTTTTAATCGTTTTAAGTTCTAAACGATTCACGTAGATTGACGATATAATTGTCCTCTTAAATTTTCATACAATTTTCAATCTATTCAGGATACTATTTATGTATTTTATGAACTTAGTTCAATTCATATGTCCCACCTCTTGAATATACTCCCGTATCCAGAATCCCAATATTCAGTCTTACAGGTATGAACACTACAATGATGTCTGTACATAAATTAGGGGAAAGATGCGAGAACTGAGGGATCTCAGGTCAGAACTTCCGTTCAGCAGAGAGATATCAGCTTCGACTTAGCAGTGTGTCCCCTTTAGAGGATCTTTTCAGCTACAACAGATGATTATCAATTTTATTGTCTAATCAACTGAGGGCTTTATGCTATATTTCAAGCATTTTGCGGAAAGTATTAGCCAAGGACTAGGTCAGAACTACCGTTCAGCAGAAGTCCCGGAATAATACCCCAGACATCATAGAGTATAAACACCTAGTATATCAGAATACGAGACCTTTCAAACGAGATTTCAGGGGTTACCTATATATCCAAGTAGTGTTCCCCACGAATTTCATAAGTTTGAAATTTTAGGTTTATATCCCGAATAAATCTACTAAATGTACAAAAACCTATCGTCACATCATCAGCGAGACCGTTTATCACATTTTACATTACATTTCTTTAGCGTGCTGTGATAGTCCAATGATTTACTATCATTTCCTCTTTTTCACAACAAAACTCATTTTTAAATTTTTAATGTTTTTGACATTTTCAAATTTTCTAATTTTTTTAAAAATTTTTCTCCCCCTAAAATCAAAATATGTTTCAATTTTGATTTTCTGGGAAAATTTGAAACAAACTGTACAAATTTGACAACCTGATGAGAATCACTTCAATTCTCTATCCACCTGGCATAAACAATCAGAACTCCCCCTCACAACAAACTATTTTCCCATTATGATTTCAAAACACTTAAGTTTGTTTTAATCAAAATGGTTTTTCCGGAAAATATTAGTTTGTTTACCAAAAATTTTAGGTACGGGGTTACTTCATCATCTTGTTTTCTACACAAAAGTAGGAAAATCCAAGTACAAGTTAATGTCCTTGATTTACCATATGGAGTCCAGAATCCTCTGTACCACTTGTAAAACATTCACAAACACAACCAAACCTCTTTACAGTTTGCATGATTGACGTTACCGAATAAAATTCAAGAAAGATGCCGATTCATGCTCCACGCTTACCAACCTGGGAGCTCCGACAATTCCTGCAAAATCTTCAAACACAGATTTAAAAAGATGCCGATTCATGCTTCACGCTTACAAACCTGGGAGCTCCGGCAAGTCAGGTTTTCTATTTGAATAGTTTCACCCAAGCCTGACTGTTCTTGGGTGATTTTGAATTCTTATTCAACAATGGTGGAAAATTTTTCTCATCCATTGTTAAACTAGAATTCTCGACCTTTACCTCAACACATGGCTCTTCTGGTTTTACCATACCAGAATCATTGCCTGAATGTGGCTTGTCTGACTTTGACCTGTCAGATTCATCGCCGACATGTGGCTCCTTTGTTTCCGAAGAAACAGATTCATCGCCAGGAAGTGAAAACTTCACTTTCTTCTTTTTTTTTATCCTCTTTAGTCCTCAGATTTGTATCTGAAGAATTCATCTTGCTTGACTTTGCAGCCGAGGAAGTTGATTCATCAGAACTCTTCTTCGAGCTGTCGGGTGAACCCGAGGACAAAATCTTTTCGAGATATTCTCTCGCTTTCTTTCTCTTTTTCCTCAGTCGGTCTTTCTGCCCCTGTGAAAGTTTAACTTTCTTTTCCTGAATTGGCTGTTCTTTGACTTTTTGACCCGAAGCTTTCAATTCTTTGGGCTTGACAACGACTGGTATCTTCTTTGCCATTTTCTGAGAATTAGCCCTCAATCTGTCATTCGATCTTCTTAGGCAATCTCTGGCAATGTGACCTTTGATATTTCAATTATAGCACCTCCTGGTCTCATAACTCCAGTATTGGCAGTTAACAGCAATATGCCCCTGATATCCGCAGCTGTAGCACACCCTGTTATCATACCAGTTACCATTTTCACACCAAACGCTCAGATCATAGCATTGTCTGGCTTGGTGATACTCTTTCCTCAACTTTGCTGGATTTGACTTTGAAGCACTGTGATCTATCCTGCACCCAACAATTTTTGAATTTTCATTTTTTAAATTCTTTGATTTTTGATTACGATTGGATGATTGAACTGATGAGTTTTTTTCTTTATTTTTAAATTTTTGTTTCTGTTCCACAATCTTCTTCACAGGTTTTTGCTTAGAGCATTCACCTTTTTCAGTTGATTGCAGAACAGTTTTCTGAAATTTTTCTTTCAACTTTAAAAACAATTTTTGTTTTTCTTTTTTAACATTTTCATCATCAGACTCTGTCTCAGACTCATCTGCTGAATAAAATTTCTCATTTTCCTCATCAGTTTTATCATCACAATCTCTGACTTTGACTTTGTCAAAGTTTGTAGCATTTTCACATATCGGAACTGAATTGATTGGTTTTGGACAAGGAATATTCAACTTGTCAGATTTAGTCGCAAAACTGATCAACTTATTCTCAAGTTCATCTATCTTGATCCTGGAATTCTTAGCTTCTTCCTCAAGCTGAGATATTCTCTCAAGATGAGACTTGATGGAACTTTCATTCTCAACCTTCAAATTTTCAAGAACAGACTTTTCATTTATCAAAATTTTGATCTGTTCCTGAAATTTTGATTCATTTGCTTTCAGATTTTTGTTTTCAAGCTTTATCTAGAAATCCTCATCTTCTGACGATTTCTTTTTGCTTTCAAGCTCTTTTACTAACTCTTTGATTTTCTTTTGAGCGCTTTCACCTTCTTTTTCAAGTTCGACAATTTTCTGAAGATGGGAATTTATCATCTTCTGTTTTTCAATGTTGTTTTTACTAAACACATTTCTCCCATCTTCAAGAATTTTCACTTGCCCTTCAAATTCTTGATTTTTCAATGTCAAACTGTTAAAATCAACCAACAGTTTGTCATTTTCAGCTTTAAACTTCTCACAATCTTTTTTCAGAGTAAGAATCTGATTTTCAGCAACGTGCTTCTCGTCTTTCAACTTTTTGACTTCAGATGCCAAACTTTCCATGTCTCTCACGAGTTTGTCATTGTCAGTCTTAAAGTTATCGCATGTTGAGCACATTGTTTCATTCTTCACCAATTCTTCAGCTTTTGAAGTTTCTTCTTCCTTTGCTATCAATGTACCTGCACAAAACAATTTAACAAAATCAAAAGGATTTCCATTATTATCAATATAACAACCTCGTTTGAAATCGTATTTCAGCACATGTTTTGTCCTGATACATTTAGTAACCCTTTTGTGCATTTCTTCAATCACATCTGAATTAAGATCTAGCACATTATACTCTAAAACCTTGATCAAATCTTTCTTTTTCTTTCTAACTTTAAGTTCATGAGCTTGAAGTTTGCTGATGAATTGATTTAGAGGTAGTTTTGAAAAATTTGAGTTCTCCCTTAAATTCTTCAAACATTCATCCCATTCAATCGGTAATGCATCTGCAAATTTTTCCAATTTTTCAACATTTGACGGGTATATCTCATGATCTTTCATATAACTCAGTAAAACACTATATCGGTCTTTAAGATCATCCAACGTTTCGTCTTTCAGACACACAAAATATTTGAACCTTTTTGCCCAACCATCTTTGCTCACTTTCCTATACCCCTCATCTAGAAATCCGTTATTCTAGTTATTAAATCTTTCGAAATAATAGTTCTCCTGTTCATCAAACATCATTGCCATGTTTCGCAAAACAAAACGACACGTGTTTGTTGACGAATAAGCGATCTAAATGTGATGGAAAAGCAAACCAATCAGCGGTCCAGATAGGCGATCCGGATGACAAATAAGCGGTCCAACAATGTTCGAATAAGCGATCCAAGAACAATTCGACCGAATGAGCGATTCACAATGGTCTGGATAAGCGATCCAAATAAGTCTGAATAAGCGATTCACAACAGTGAATTTGGAGCGGTCCAAGATCAGATTGTCCGAATGAGCGGTTCCCAACCGTTCGGATGAGCGGTTCCCAACCGTCCGAATGAGCGATTCAAGGATAGTCCGATCGAATGAGCGGTTCAGGATTCGTCCGAATGAGCGGTTCCTGATCGTTCAAATGAGCGATCCTCAACCGTCCGGATGAGCGGTTCCCGACCTGCCGAATGAGCGGTTCAAGAGCAGTCCGATCGAGCGAACCACATTCAAATCCAATTTTGATCCACTTAGACTTTGAATTTTGATCTGAAACTTTCTAGGGTTTATCTCGATACTATTTCGCACAATCTGTGAAAAATTGAGCAAATTCCGACCGTGAAATCTTCCCGAATCAGAAAAAGAAGGTGTAGAAGTAAGAAAAAGTGACGAAATCCTGCTAATTTCTGCAGAGAACCTCCTCCTGAGCTCTGATACCACTTGTAGGATCGTATTCTGACCCGAACGAGTCGTTCAGAGGCTTTCTCCTTGGTTTCAGGTGCGGAATTACAAGAAACTAAGGTAGAAACAGCAGGCAAATCACTTTAACTACTTGTTTTACTAATATCAAACGTTTACAGCTCAAATCTCGCACCGGCAAAACTTCGGCACGATTTCTCTAACTGTTCCAACTGTTACAACTCAGATCGCTGATTAGGTATATATAGTGTTTGGGAACCGCTTATTGGACAGGCCCAATAAGCGGTCCAAGTAGTCACTTCGAGCGGTCCTACATGATGTCGTTCGAGCGACCCACTTGTTTGTTCACTCGAGCGGTTCATACATTTACCGTATGAGCGGTCCAAACAATAATGCCCTAATGAGCGATCCAACATCTAAACCTATACAATCATCACTATTTCTATCATTCTAAGACTGTAATACTCGAACGAAGATGTAGTCGACAGACAACTGCACCAACAATTTTCATGATGGATATTTGAAAAACACAAAATCTGAGAAAAATTTGAATGGTGATTCAAAGGGATTGGTTTATACCATGATTGGATCAGACAAATTGTTCTTAGATGTTGTATTCCCGATTCAGAATGTGATTTCAGAAAAGGTTGATCAGGTTTTCAAAATGGTTGAGATTGAAAAATCTGAGATTTCAAAGTTTGCTGGTAAAGGTCACAAAACTTTTTATAACAAACCGGGTGTCAAAAAGAAAAACATGAAGGTCAACCAAATCTGATTGATGCTGAGAAAAGAAGATTGATGCTGAGAAACAACAATCTGAGAATGTGAGACAAAGGTCAACCAAATTTGATTCGAAACAAACTTCGAGGTATATCACAAATAAGTTTGCTTCAAATCAAAATTGGAAATCAAACCCGAACAGGTTTGATTCAAGACAGACCTGGAATTCTCACACACCCAGATTCAGAACAACACAAAGTTGGAAAACATCAGTTGATGTGACAAAACCCCAAGAGTTTTGGAAACCAAAAGTTGTTGTTCAAAACCAAAGTGTTCAAAAAGATTCACATTTTTACAAACGAGGAACACCAAAAGGTGAAACATGGAGTGTTAAGAAACATGTTGATTCGGTAAAAGATGAGAGAGTTAAAGTTAAAATTGAGAAAGTTTTTATGAAAAATGACAATGAATTTCCAGCATTGAATGAAAATTATTGTGTTGAAATGCCTAAGGTCCAACAGACATGGGCTAAATTGTTCAAATAATTCAATTAGTTGAATGTGCAGGTGCTCAAGAATACTGAAGATTGTGAGATTGGAGGTTGGAGCAGCCTGGCACAACAAGAGGAGGAGGCTGCTGCTGGACCCTGGTTTGGTTGAATAGGGAGTTTATATGTTTTTCTGTACATAAATAAACAATATTTCAAAAAATCTAAAAATTAGAAAATTAAAAATCAAAAATATGTTTTAGTTTGTTAACATTTGAAAAACCAAAAATATGTTTGTTTTTAATTTTTGTCAAAAATAGAAAATTTCAAAAATATGTGTTGATTGAATACGCCGAAACCCTCACGGCTGAACAAACATGATTACTTTCACCAGATTGAAAAACGGTTTTTAAACTGTAAAAATCAATGTGTTGTAAATCATGGGGGTAATTACTGTTTTTAGTGTAATTCAGTGCACAGTTAGTAGAACATGGATGGCGAGACAAAGCTATCAGTGTCGGTTTGTCAAATTTCTTTTAATGGTTTTGCATTTTAGGGGGAGAAAAATTGTCAGAAAATACAAAAACATTAGAAAATTTGAAAAATACAAAAACATGATAAAATTCAAAAATTTGAGTTGTTGTGTAAAAAGAGGAAATGATAGTACATCAGTAGACAGTTACGGTATGCTAAAGAATTGTAAAGAATTAATAAGTGTTAAACAGTCTCATTGATGATATGTCGATAGGTTTTTGTACATTTAGTAAACTTTTTCAGGATATAAACCTAAATTCAAACACTTACTTATTTCGTGGGGAATGCTAAATGGATATATAGGTAACCCCTGAAATCTCGTTTGAAAGGTCTCGTATTCTGATATACTAGGTTTTTATACTCAATGATGTCTGGGGTATTATTCCGGGACTTCTGCTGTATGGAAGTACTGACCTAGTCCCCTGATAATGCTTTCCGCAAATGCTTGAAACATAGCATAAGCCCTCAGCTGATTAGACAATAAAATTGATAATCATTGCTGTTGTAGCTAAAAGATCCTCTAAAGGGGACATACCGAAAAGTCGAAACTGATATCTCTCTGCGCATACGGAAGTATCGACCTGAGATCCCTCAGTCCTCGCATACCTAATTTATGAACAGATATCATTGTAGTATAATCACCTGTAAGACTGAATATTGAGATTCTGGATACGGGAGTATATTCAAGAGATGAGACACATGATTGAGTTAAGTTTCTTAAAACATCTAATTCGTACCTGAATCAGTTGAAATTTGTATGAAAATTTAAGTGGATCAGTATATCGACAATCTAAGTGAATTGTTTAATTCTTAATGTGTAATTAAGCTCAACGGTACTTGTGACTTGTCAAAAACTGATATGATCCTCTGACGCATACTCAAACAAAAATATTATCTGTAAATATGTTTGTATATTTCTTTACTGCTTTATATTTTAAGAAAATACAAAAAGATTTTGATTTCTGCTTTATTTTCGATAAACCGATGTCTGAGTTGCTGAGTTTCAAAATCTAAGTAAGCTGATTGTGTGTCTGAAAATAAAACAAGTTCATTAATTTGATACTTGATTTAAAATCAAAAATTTCAAAAACAGTTTGTGATATCTCCAAGGTCATTAGTTTGAACTTGGATGATTAACTATGAGGGAGTTGGATTCTTTAACGCTGCCATATCTGTAAAGTTGGTTGATAGGGGAAATGGATTAGAGAATTTGATTGATGGTTTTTAAAACATTGTTACTAATAAATGTCTGAGTGTTGCAGATGTTATACCAGACTACGATCCCGAAAGCCGAGTCTAAGGGGGAGTTTGAAGACGAGCTCAACACAAACGGAAGTGTGCAAAGAGACAGATATCGTTTCTGGAAGAGCTTGTAACTGGAAAGCCAGGTGTCAATCTCAAAGCACGGAAGCTTGACGAAAGGGGGAGCCTGAAGAGTTTACCGATAGGGGGAGCTGAAGCTGAAAACAGATCCACGGGGATTCTGTTCAAACAAAAGAGAGTCTACGTTGATGAAGACGTGTTAAAGCTTCAAGAAGACTCAAAAAGAAAAAGACAAGACGCTACGAGATTGACTACGGCAATATCCAAGGGGGAGTCTGTTAGTGCATTATCTGTCTATCGCCTCCGTCAATCTAGTCTGTAGCAGAAACCGAAGAAAACGAGATTTATATTGTTATATTAGTAATAGTTAGTCAAAAAGGTAAGGTGGCATAATTGTAATTAATGAGAAACCTCATTAAATGCCTTGGACTAAAAATAGGGAGCTTTATGTTTAGATTAGAACTTTTGCTACATTTGTCACTTGGAGCTTTCTAGAGCTAGAGAGAGAAACTAGAGAGAGAAAGTGACATCGTGATTCAAGTTCTTGTACGTTTTCAGATTTGATTAATAGAATCACGTTTATATTACGTCACGTGTGTTAGGTCGCGTTCGTGTACGGATTCCGCACGTTATACGTACGTTTTGCAATCGTTTCGGAGTCAAAACCGGTCCAACAATATACTTCTCAAATCCTATGATCCTTATCCTAACAACAGTCTTCACGAACTCTCGCTTGGAGGAGTTACTCTCTACGAACATTACTCGAGGAACAATAGGCCATGAATATTACAGATGTGGAGGTATCACGAGAACTGTCCTTACAACTCGATACGACCGATATAGATTCTCAGTCACGACATTCGAATTTAGCCTACCGTGACGGGTATGCCACTTGTTTTCTTTGACGATATCCGAATCTACTCCAAGAACCGGTAGGAATCCGAATGATACTTACACCTTACCATGGAGCCCCTACAATACAAACAACCTTATGTTTAGTTTCCGACGAACGACTTTTGACGTTGCGAAGCCTGCTTTTCTTGATCGTATGCGCAAACCCTCACAACTCTAACTCGAAAGATTGCTCAGGAATCCGCGTTTCAACAGTTGAAGGTGAAACTCTGTAGTTCACCCATTCTTTCGTTACCCGAAGGCACAGAGGACTTCGTGGGTTATTGTGTCGGGTCAATTCAGGGACTTAGTTGCGTGTTGATGCAATGTGAGAAAGTCATTGCTTACGCATCACACCCACTCAAGGCTCACAAAAAGAACTACACTACCCACAATTTGGAGTTGGGAGCAGTAGTGTTTGCACTCAAGATATGGAGACATTACTTGTACGGTACCAAGTGCACCATCTACACCGATCACAAGGGTATCTTGGATCAGAAGGAGTTGAACATGCGCCAACATCGATGGGTCGAACTCCTCAACGACTACGAGTGTGCAATCAAGTATCATTCAGGCAAGGCCAACGTTGTGGCTGATGCCCTCAGTCGGAAAGAAACCAAACCTAAGCGTGTACGTGCGTTGCGGCTTACTATCCACTCTAGTCTTCCTACCCAAATCCGTAATGCGCAGGTTGAAGCATTGAAGCAAGAGAACCTTAAAGCTGAGTCCATGCGGGGCATGGAAAAGCAACTCGTACGTAAGGAAAGATGGTACTTACCATTTCATGGAACATACATGGGTTCCATCCTATGAAAACCTACGAGAGCTTGTGATGGACGAAGCACACAAGTCTCGTTACTCGGTGCATCCTGGTTCTGACAAGATGTACCAAGACCTCAAAACTTTGTACTGGTGGCCCCACATGAAAGCCAACATAGCGACCTATGTTAGTAAATGCTTGACATGTGCTAGGGTTAAGGTTGAATACCAGAAGCCATCAGGACTACTCCAACAACCAAAGGTCCCAACATGGAAATGGGAGCAGATTTCCGTGGATTTCGTCACTGGCTTACCTAGATCTCAGCGATGAAACGACACCATCTGGGTGATCGTGGGTCGACTAACCAAGTCTGCACACTTCTGGCAATCAAGGAAACTGACAAGTTTTCCTACACTCGTAGACATCTATCTGAAGGAAGCAGTCTCTACGCACGGAGTGCCAACTTCTATCATTTCTGATCGAGACTCACGCTTTGCATCTGATTTGTGGCCGGTGATGCCCAAATCCTTCAGCTCACGTTTAAACATGAGCACACCTTATCACCCTCAGACGGATGGGCAGACTGAATGCACCATCCAGACTCTAGAAGGCATGCTTCGAGCATGTGTTATCGACTTTGGCAACGGTTGGGAAAGATACATGCCTTTAGTGGAGTTTTCATACAACAATAGTACCGCACCAGCATCAAGGCTGCTTCGTTCGAGGCTTTGTACCGGCGGAAATGCCGATCACCTCTATACTTGGCAGAGGTTGGCGACAGCCAAATTACTGGCCCAGAACTCGTTCTCGACACAATGGAAAAGATACCACAAATTAGAAAACTAATGGCGGCAGCTCGTGGCCGTCAGAAAAGCTACACGGATACGCGTAGGAAGCCTCTCGAGTTCCAGGTTAAGGATTGAGTGCTACTTAAAGTCTCACCATGGAAAGGGGTGGTCCGTTTTGGCAAACGGGGCAAACTTAATCCGCGATATATCGGACCTTTTGAAATCACTGGGAAAATCGGCAAGGTGGCTTACAGACTGAATTTGCCCGAAGAACTCAGTGGTGTTCACAACGTCTTCCACGCATCAAATCTGAAGAAATGTTTATCAGACGAGACCCTCATTGTTCCTTTCAAGGAACTCACTATCGACGACCAGTTACGCTTCCTCGAGGAACCGGTGGAAATTATGGACCGGGAAATCAAGACTCTCAAACGTACCAAGATACCTATTGTTCGAGTTTGTTGGAACTCCCGTCGGGGCCCAGAGTTCATTTGGGAACGAGAGGAACAGATGAAATGTAAGTACCCCCAGTTGTTCAAGAAAGGGGAGTCCAGTACTGAAGCTACTTCGGAATTTCGGGACGAAATTCCAAACCAAAGGGGGGATGATGTGATACCCCAGGAAAACGCACAACACAACTAGCTTCTTCGGTGCCTGTGTGCTAAATTTCGGGATGAAATTTCTTTCAACTTGGGGATGATGTGAAAACTCGTGTAAATTCCTGAACGTTTCGTTTTCCTTTGTAATTTCTTGTACGATAAACAAATTGAATTTGGTGATTTATTTTATTTGAACGATTGTGTGCTTGGTAATGTGTAATGTGAATTATGTGAAACCGAAACCCAAAACTGAAATATTGGAATACGTTATTTTGTGAAACGAAGCGTTGTAATTTGTTGCTTTGCGATGCGAAACTGTCACACCCCAACCAATGACGGAAACATCGGGGCGCGACACTGAGCAAAACAGATTGTCCAGGAGAATTCCATAACAGCTAATTTTACCAAATATTTAAGTTAAGTCCCATACCATAACATACTTAGCAAATTAGTTATTACAGACATAGTATCTCACAGACAAATTAAATTGTTTCGACAACTCAGATTAAATAAAAGATAAATTGTCTTTGTTTCTAGACTTCATCCTACTCGATTCCACAAAAGCAGGAAAAAGACACAGCTTCCTAGCAGATGGGTCACATACGTTAAAATAAAGATCAATACATAAAATGTAAAGGTGAGCATACAAGTTTGATATTGCATAATATAGTTCGAAAGCGTTTACGCATAACCAGCATGTATAACGTATAATGTGAAGCATGTAAGTTATCGACAAAGATACTATCAATACCAATGACTGCGATTTGACTTCGAGTAACGAGTGCGCAACACATGTTCACCACTGTGAACACGTGAAGTAATATCCTTAACAACCCCTGTACACGACAGGTGCTGAGTCCAAACTATAGTACTATCGTTGCTAAGGCAGGTAGACCGCAATCAATGTGTAAATATAACAAACAGGCATTCATCGACTCACGTATAACATGCAATAGTGGTTAGCGTATAAATAGTGTTTACGTTGTGTGTCGATCGTGATTTGGATATAGATAACGTATGTAACACCCAAAAGTGCGTAAAGCAAAAAGGGATCGAGTATACTCACAGATTGTGTTTAACAAATAAACACAGCCTTGGATTGAAGGGAGCGCTGAGATTTTAGCCTGAACAGTTAACGATAGCATAAAAGACAAGCGGCGCGTAAGACGGTGCAAAGTGGTAAAGGATCGGACGGTAATCCGATCGGATGACCATTCGATTGGACTGTCATCTCGTTTGGGATGGATGAGTTTGTGTATGACGGTTTGTATTTTGAAGTTTTTGTTGTAGCATTTTAAAAAACAGAGAAGTATCTCTACCTTTCAGGTCGATCGATCGAACGCTCGTTCAATCGAGTAACAATCTGATTGGTTGGACACTTAGTGAGAACAAGTTCACAGCAGGTTGTCACTCGATCAGATTGCAATCCAATCGGGTGGCAATCAGTTTGGAACTGACTATGCATTGAACATGTTGAAAATCGTTTAAGTGTTGAAGTTCAAAACATCACATGGTCGGATGGTCGTTCGATCGGATGGTAATCCGATCGGACGGCAATCCATTCGACGTTCAAAACCTAAAAAGGTTGAAACCTAGTTTAAGGGTGGGGCCAAGTGCAAGCCGATCGGACGGCGTCCGATCGGATTGCCATCCGATCGGATCGGATGGCAATCCGATCGGATGGCAATCCGATCGGACGGCAATCCGTCCCGTTGGCCTGATCGTCTTGACACTTGTTTGTTTTGAGAGTTTTGAGGTTTTCTTGAGACGGTATGACGACGTGTCAAACGACAGAAACCCCATCCATGTCCAGGTGATCCGATCGGGCAGGAATCACCCTAGTCCGGTCGGTCAGCCGTTCGGGACGGTGATTCGTGTTTAACCCGAGATCGGTTGTCTCGTTGATAGAACTCAGATCTTGAACCGACACAATACTAAGAAAGAGTAGAAGATCAAAACAAGCTCCGATTCTATCGGTTTTGAGTGCATTGAGTGTAAAAGAGTTGAAAGAAAGTTAGAAATCAACTTTTAATCCTTTTCACCATGAATATGTTCAGATCTATGCAAGATCTTTGTTTATTTATGCGGAGATTGTCCAGATCTAAGCTGTTCTTGGTGGATTGAAGCCAAAACATTAACTTCATAAGAACCCCATGATGACATCACCCTAGAACACCTCAAATCCGGTGATTTCACGGTTAAAAGTCAAGACTTAAAAGATAGCAAGGTGAAGGAGTGTGTGTAGATCATAGAAGTACAAGATTTAGGTTGAAAACTTACAAGAATCGCGAGAAATCGAGAGAAAGAAGCTTGAGAGCGGCTGGGTCGAGTGAGAGGAGCTGTCACATCAAGTGATGTGACAGTTAGGGTTACCCAAAAAGGAAAGTGCATAGGATCGGGTGGGTCATCGATTGGGTGGCTGTCCGATCGGGTGGCAATCTGATCGGGTGGAAATTCGATCGGATGGCCATCCGATCGAGTTGTCACTCGATCGAGTGGCTCCGACGGTTTGAGTTTCGGCGTTTTGTGTCGTGCGTTGAGTTTTGCAATGCGTTTAAACGAGTTTGCGAATTAATCCCAACTACTATATCTAACATGCAATCACTATAATTAACTTGCGTTTAGCGTCTGCGATTCGATTGCGATAGATTTTCGATTGTGATAGATTTTCGATTGCGTTTCAATTAATCACCACAATATAAACATAAGTAAACATGCACAAGTAACACATAATTAGCACACACACGTAAAACAATATCCAGAACGCATAAACCGGGTTGCGAGTGCGATTGCGATGTGATAAACGATTAAGCGATAAAACATGCGATAAATAGCGATTAAACCTCGATTATTACAAGTACTCCACATAATACAACTAATGCGACAAAATAAATAGACTATCTACCAGTCAAAGAAGTCAAAACAGGAGTTAAACAAGGAGTGACAGATCGCAATTAGCAATCTTTTCTTCCTTTGACTTCAATCTTGACTTTGACTTTGACTTTCGAAACACGAGGTGTTACAGCCTCCCCCTCTTAAGGGAATTTCGTCCCGAAATTAGGCTTTATCCGTAATAAACAACTGCGGGTACTTCGCCTTCATGTCGCTTTCGAGTTCCCAAGTGAACTTCTGCTCCTCGTTTGCCTTCCCAGCGAACCTTCACAATGGGAATGCGTGAGCGCCTGAGCTTCTTGGTTTGTCGGTCCATGATCTCGACAGGCTTCTCCACGAAGTGTAGTGTTTCGTTTACTTGAAGATCTTCTAGCGGTATGTACAAATCATGCTCAGCCATGCACTTTCTGAGGTTTGACACATGGAAAGTCGGGTGAACGTTGTTAAGTTCCTCCGGTAGTTCGAGTCTATAGGCCACTTTTCTGATCCTTTCCAGAATCTTAAAGGGTCCAACATATCGAGGTGCGAGCTTTCCTTTCTTGCCGAATCTGACCACACCCTTCCAAGGTGATACCTTTAGGAGTACATGGTCGCCAACGTCAAATTCAAGGGGCTTGCGTCGTCTATCGGCGTAACTTTTTGACGACTCCAAGCTTTCAGCAGGTTGTCTCGAATTTGGAGGATTTTGTCAGTCGTTTCTTACAGTAGCTCAGGACCGGTTATTTGCAAATCTCCGATCTCATGCCACACAATTGGTGATCGACATTTTCTTCCATACAATGCCTCAAACGGTGCCATTTGTATACTAGAATGATAACTGTTATTATACGAGAATTCGACTAAAGGGAAGTATGCGTCCCAATTACCACCGAAATATATGACACACGAACGGAGCATATCTTCAAGGGTACGAATCGTTCTTTCAGTCTGATCGTCGGTTTGGGGATGAAAAGCGGTACTTAGATTAAGCGTAGTACCGAGAGCAGATTGAAACGTTTCCCAAAGACGCGAGGTAAACCGACCATCGCGGTCAGAAATGATGTCGCGAGGCATCCCATGTCGACTAATGATCTCATTGGTGTAGATTCGGGCTAATTTCTCTACCTTTTAGTCTTCTCGAATGTAACACCTCGTAAAAACACGTCCAATGATGTATTGACACGTGTAATAAACCCTAATAAAGTCAAACATTGAATTTAAGGGACTAATTTTTCGAAAAAATCAAAAAATTTGATTATGAAAGGACTGGAAGAGTTAACATACCTAAATTAAGTTTCTGAATAACCTCTTACAGTATTTATATTCACAAATGAGCCACTTGTTGATCGAGTGTAGCAGTTTGCGTAATTAATTGAAAGTTTGCGCAATGAAGGGTTAAAAGCATCAATTGTGTAAGTTCTTACCTCTGAGTGACCTTTTAACAAACCGGGAGCTTCATGATATTTGATTCTACTCTCGGGAATGCCAATTATTGGCCTTCTAAGGTTTCTATGCCTTTAAGCGACGTTACGCGCAACTTTGCAAGTTTAAGGGGTTAAAAGCGTCAGTATGTTTAATTACACCTCTGTATGACCTTTTTATGAACCCAAAGCATTATGATGTTTTATAATACTCTCAAGAATACTTAATATGGATTAGATAAGGCTTCAATGCTATTAAACGATGATATGTGTAAGTTCGCGCATTAGAGGGACTATTTGCGTCAAACTGCAAAAGTCTATCGATTCGTATGGTATCGAGCCTTCCGGAATATGAACATAAGTTAAACATGCCGTAAGTATCCTTTATATAGCTTAGAAATAGGCTTTGAGGTGTTTAGTGCGCAAAAATAAACTTATTTGATCAACAGGGACTAAAAGCGTCAAAAAGTGCATAAGTTTGCATTTTCGCGCATATCTTACGTTCTGAATATATCCGGACATCCAAAAATTTATGTAAGCATTAAAATATTTTATTTTAGTCTTTGGCATGATAAAATTCCATTCGTCGCGTATTTTGGATCGTTTTTCACGTCTGTTCGTGTTTCGTCGTAATTAGCGGAACAACGCAACCGTACGACCAAACAAACCGACATCCGACATATTTTTGAGCATTTTTCATGCCCCCTATTCTTAGGCATCATTTTAGAGCCTTGAAAATGGCTTAACGGGTCTTAAATGTGTCAGAAATGACATTTATCAAGTGCATGGGCCAAAAGTGACAACAAATGAAACTTGGTGAGCTGGGCTAGTGCTTGCGGACCGTATCTAAGGACCCATACGGTCCGTATGAGGGTGCTAGTTCCAGAAAATTGAAAACCTGCTTTGGTTTTGCTTCCTTGTCTCACATGTTTGATTCTATGGATCATTTGATGGTTTTGAAAGATGGTATTACACCTGTAATCATCTTGTGATTTCTCATAACACTTGTTGATCATCTAAAGATCCTCCAAACACTATAAATAGAGGTAAAATCCTTCATTTCATTTCACACATTTCTTTAGTTTTGCTCTCTATCACTCAAATCTGAGGAGCCTGATCAAGGGAACCTCCCTTTGAGTTATCTTTAGTCCTAAGGACCACTTGTAAGTGTTCCTTTCATGCTTAGTTATTTTGTTTGGCTCTTAAAGCCGAAAAGTCAAGCGTTTGCGATAAACGCTTTGACTTTTAGCTAGACCTTGTATGGTCAAGCCATGGTTCGCAACGAACATGGCTACATGATCGTAATTAGGTAGGTATTAAACCCTCAAAAGGGCACCTCCTAATTACCATGCTTGCTTAGTTAATTGCCGGGTCAAAGTAATTAAAATAAAAGTCAAACGAGTCGTTTTTAAACAAAATTCATAACTAATGATGTAAAGGCTATAAAATCAATTTTGTCACTTTAATAACTTGGTAAATATTAGTTGAACATGTCTAAGCATGTTCAACCCGACAATTCTAAGTTTAGAATCGTGTCGGAACCGAAAGTCGCAAAAGTAGACTTTTGCTTTGACTTTCAGTTCTGACCCGAATTAGCTTAGTTTAATTATGCCTTAGGGTTCCTTTTTGTCCGTATTATATGTTAGTATAACCCCCTGAAGTTATACTACTTGGTCCTTTAGAATTAGAGTTCATACGCATGTTTCCGTTATATGCTTAAAAGTTGACTTTTATGCCCTTTTGATGTTAAAACAAGATTTTTGAAAATGTGAGCGGACAAAAACCTTTATTACTAATTTACAAACATGTCCATAAAATTTCACATCAGCTCGTGGTCTAAAATGGGAGTTATGCGCAATAGCGCAAATTGAAAGCTTTTTATTAATTAAACGGCATTTTCGGCATAAAACCTATTTAAACCCAAATTTTGACACCAAACTTTCTACCCACTGATGTAATATAATATTTAGGGATTTTTGGAAATTTTTATAAAATTTTAAACTGATCATAACATAGAGTTATCGCATAGACTCGATAATTAACGATAGTGCCCTTTTCGCTAATAAAATGAGTTTTACACATCCTTTACATACCAAACCTTTTTCTATTGATTTTATATATTAAATAAGTTATTTTAAACAGTAAAGGCTGATCAAAATCTTAGATTTCATTAATCAACCCGAATATCGTCAAATACCGACTTTTATGCGATTTAGGCGCATAGTATGGTTTAAAACCATATTAGGCACCTAAAGCTTGATACCTACTGATGTTATGAATAAATTTTTATACTTTAACAGTAAATAAAAGTTTTTGAACTTAGATTTCCAAAATTAACCCTTAAAGCATATGTGAAATGACCAAAATGTCCCTACGGTGCATAGTTTGGCCATGAATGGTAAATTTCACATATGTGAGATATCTTACTGATATAACTTGGTAAAATAAATATTTTTACTGATTATTTTGGACCAGAACCTCAGATTGTCATTTAACCTCTTTTATAATCTTTAAAATGACCAAAATGCCCTTTCGGGGCTTAATTTGATTTTAAATTCGTTTTGGGCATAATGGAAGATATCCTACTGATATCACAACATCTTTAAGGCATATTAACTTGTGAAACATGTTCATGACTCATTGGTTACCCGTTATGCATTTTACGCGTTCGGTACGATTTATGTAACTGGTTTACATGAATTAACCGAAACGGGTCAAAACTTATCATTTTCACTTCAAAATTCAGAATGTGTTTAGTTTACCCATATTATACAAGTCTCCATACCTGTCGGGTCTAAATCACATTCTAATCCGGTCTTCGCTTAATCTTGCGTTTTGAACCGTAAACCTCTCCTTAAAACTAACTGGTCTAAGTTACAACTTAAATAAGACCCGTTAGGAATCTAATAGGTTAATAAAACCTTCGTTCCAGATTGTGAGCCCCAGTAGAGGTACTTGTGCTTGCTGATTAGAATATACGGCTGAGTATAAATTGCATTTTAAGCTTAGGTAAATACTTTTGACTTATTTTCCGTTATACGAGCTTGGGATATGGTATTATAAAAATACCGCTTGGTCGGATGTAGAAACCTTTTAATCGGAGATGATTAAATTGTATAATCCCATTTTAATCAGTATTGCTTGATAACAAATAACATTGGGGGTTAATGACCGTGTCTTGGATATCCTTGGCTCATTTAAAAAGTGTAAATGGCCACAACTTAAGCACAAGGTGTAGGCATAACACCTCCTGTTGCGTATGTAAAAGATATCATGAGGTAACTTCTTGTGAGTTATATTTGTGGTGTGTCGATTAATCTTGATCGGTTTGTTTAATTCGCCGGCCCTAAATGTTGGACAAACATGTAAATTTGATACAAGATTGTTATTAATATAATTGTCCCAAGTTATAAAAGAATATTTGTGCCTTGTGCATTTAAATCAATTTTCATAAAAGATTTTCAAAAGAGTTAGTTAATTGTATTTACTAGTGTAAACTGTCGTATTTTCCAAAAAGGTTAAGTGACAGGTACTGTACGTAAATTGGATGGGAGCTCAGGGCGTTAATAGGGAATCTTGCAAGTTCTAAATGTCTAAAGTCTGTTGAACAGTGATTATATTTCTGTTTTAAGATCCGCATGTGGATCCTCTTACATTCCGTTAGTAATACTTATGTTACTTTCACTCGGTTTATAATATAATTTACTTTAGACTTCCGCTATGCATTGAACTGAGATTAATTGACCATGATGATATCAACTACGTCACGACAATCCCCACTGGGCCCACCAATAATACGTGGAAATATCAGGGTGTGACAGGTTGGTATCAGAGCCAACATTGAGTGAATTAAACACTAGCCTTTTTTGTTTTTAATCTCAATGACACAGTAGCACATTCCTTGACTTCCGAGTCTAGACATGAACTAGGAATGATCTCATCCCTATTATATATATACATCGTTTTTGATATTTATGCATCTCTGGATTGTGTCGCCGAGCGAAGCTGCCACTGATGGAAGCTCTCCAGATCCGAAGTATAAGAAATGCTAAGCTTCGTACTACAGCTCGAATTAGCATACGACCAGTAAGGAGAAAGGACTTTTGAACCCATTAACCATATTTCAAATTTTGTACCCAAGACTTTTGAAACTTCAAGTGAGAAGCAAGCATCGGAGGAGTTCATACCAGTTGTCCCTGAAACTCCCGCTCTAAAGATAATACCTATGGACCCAAAGGACTCGTATTTCTTACCTCCAAGTCTTGGAATCCCAGACTTGGAATATACCTATCCTGACCTTATTCAAGATTCATACTATTCATTAACCATAAAATCCTTGGATTCAGCTTTTGCAAAAATTCCTAAAATGAAAGATTTCGACTGCATACCAAAACCTTCAGTATTCATACCACACACAGGGAACCAAGGAGAAAACTTTCAGAAACATAATGAAGAAGGAACTTCCTTGATATATTTTATTTCAATAGTAGTCCCTATAAGGACATATATTTTAAGTCCTCGCGTGGGCGAATTTCTTTGTGTAAGACCCGTTTAGGGCAATTATTGTATTTTTTAGGCTTTCTATGAAAAGTTTCCTATTTTACTTTAGTATTAAACAGTATACGTATGTATTATGTCCTAAATCTAAACGTCATTTCAATTTATGATTTGCTCAACCATTATATATCAAAGAAAATCTTAAAGGTATAACCTAGCCTATATGTCATTTTCGACATAGCTAAAATGGTAAAGCCTTTTAAGATAATAGATCCTTGTTAACACCTAAGAACGTGTTAACACTCTTGACAAATGTGGTTCGAGAAAATCACAATAGTCATCCCTATATTGGATTATTCCAATTTCGTGATTTAGCCTAATGATCCAGAAATCATGGCTTATATCATCCTATAAGATGATCATAACATAAACATCCATTAGTGATGAAACGCCTACGGGCTATATCTATTGTCCTAAAAGACAAAAGACAGTTGTAGTCTTTGACTCTCTGTCAAGAAAGGTAATGAACTACGTTCAAACGTTAATGCCTTGATCCTATAAGATCATGGCTTATAAATCCAAAACTCTCCTCGTGACAAGGCCTTTTGTGCCATTTCAATATCCTTAATAGCTTATAGCTGGATTAATTATAATGAAAGATTAAAAATAAACATGATTATCAAATTAATCAAATATGGGCTATTAATACCATGGTTAATGAATCATCGAAGATGATGATTTCAAAATAGACTCCTAAGCAAAAATTATTGGCGATTGTTTTATAGAAAACAAGCTTCAGCATTTCTAAATCAGATGAAGTCAACAGTCATCCCAATATGAGGAATGACAATACAAGGATGAATGTAACGGTTGCAGAATTACAGACGATGATAGATAAAGCTGTCACTCAAGCCATTGACAGACAGTTTAAAGATTCAAGTGGTGCTCATAATGAGACCCAATCTGTGCCTCACACAAAACCACCTTCTAAGACACACATATCTCATAAGGATGATTCTCATCATTCGTTGAATCAGAGAAGTGATCCATCCAGACAAATTGTGCTCAATCAAGAGCCACATGTTAAGACCTGCTCATATAAATACTTTGTCTCTTGCAAACCAAGGGACTTTACAGGAGAGAAAGGAGCCATCGATTGTATGACATGGCTGGATGAGATGGACACAGTAGTAGACATCAGTGGTTGTGCAGAGCAGGATATCGTGAAGTTTGTTTCACAATCATTCAAGGGAGAAGCGTTGGCATGGTGGAGATCATGAATCCAAGCCACGGGGAAGATCCTACTTTATAACTTGTCTTGGGATCAATTTGTTGCGCTAATCAAGGAAAACTTCTCTCCTCAGCATGAGGTAGAAAAGATAGAAACAGACTTCTTGACTCTGGTCATGAAGGATTTAGATTGTCAAGCATATGTGACGAGTTTTAACACCATGTCCCGCCTAGTTCCCTATACAGTCACCCCTGAACCTAAACGCATAGCGTGTTTTATTGGAGGCCTAGCACCAGAGATAAAGGGAAATGTTAAAGCATCTAGGCCTACCACATATAGGTCCGTGGTGGACTTATCCTTATCTCTCACTTTGGATGCAATCAGGAATAAGTGTGTTAAGTCTTCCAGCAAGGGAAAAAGGAAATGAGAAGAGGAAAGCTCTCATCAGTCTAACAAGAAGAAAAAGGGAAGTTCTGAACACAGGAAGGATTCCAAGTTTAGGAAAAACTCGAGTCAGTCCAATAACAGACCCAAATGTAGTAACTGCAGGAAGCAACATTCTGGAAAATGTACAATCGACCCACGTGCTAAATTGTGCGGAATTTGCAAGACCAAGGGTCACAAGACCTTAGATTGCAAGGAGTTGAAGAACGCGACTTGTTACAACTGTAACGAGGAAGGACACATCAAAACCAACTGCCCAAAACTTATAAGGAAGCCTGGAGAGGCCAAGGAAACGAATGCGTGAATCTTCCAAATGAACACCCAGGGGGCAATACGGAATGCTAACATCATAACAGGTACCTTTCCTTATCAATGATGGTTATGCGGGATTTTGTTTGATTCTGACACAGATAAGTCTATTGTGGGCGATAAATGTTGTAAACTGTTGTCTCCGCCTGATTAGGACTCTAGACATATAGTGCGAGGTAGAAATTGGCCGATGGTACTTAGAAACCACTTCAACAAATCTTAGATGGATGCTTTATATCCATTAGGAATCACTCTTCTCAAATATCCTTATGGCAAGCTTTCAAGCCATCCAAAATCATCAATATGATAAAGACAGATGTGACATTTCGATCCCCTGTCAAAAAGGTGATGGACTAGGTCCAAATCTTAAATGCCATTGATGGTCTTTTTATGGCCTAGGCTAAGTATAATTGATATATATCTAATTAATATTCGTTAAGAATGATCGTTCTATATTAGCCTGTATGGTTTAATGATACCATGGTTAGAATATGTTAGGTCATCAGGATGATGAATAGCGGTTGTTGGATTGCAACTAAGTAATTGTTTCATTTGGTGTTAGGAACCAAGTCTCGAGTATGACAAACTCGGATAAGGCAAATGTCAATCGCGCCATTAATAAGGCGACACATGCTAATGATGATACAATCGTGAACCTCAAAATTGACAAGGATGTTCTCCAAGCTATGATTGACACAGCTGTTGGGAAAGCTATGAGAAAGGCCGTGAAAAGTTCAAAGAACCCAATGCTACTTGCTCCAAATCCCATTTAAGACTACACACCCTTACTCACGAGAAGGATCTTGTTCATACCTTGGATGCAAAGAATGAACTAAAAAGGAAAAAGGAGAAAGATAACTCCCATACTTCTAAGAAAAAGAGCAAGCTTGAGCTTAAGAAGAACAAAGAAAAGTCCGATAAGAAACCTGTATGCAAGACCTGCAAGAAGCGCCATTATAGGAAATGCAGATTTAAATCTCAACCTCTACCTTGTGTATAACAACCCTCGGTAAAACCGACACCCTCATAGTATTTCTGACACCCTAATATATCTTTAAATATATCAATATGTCTTTATATGCACCCCGTATGTGAAAACCGAGCCCAAATTAGAATATAATATATAAAATAAATTAAAAACAATAATTATTAAGTTGATGCGGGCCGCGTACAAGATCGCTTAAGTTAAAGCGGGCCGCGAGCGAGCTGGAAGGTGGCGCAACCCTGGGCCGCCACGTGGCCCAACACACGGCGAACCTAGGTGGTGACCGAGCCAAGCTACGCGTTGACCCAGCATTGACGCGGGCCGCGTGAGCTTAGCCCATTATTAACGCGGGCCGCGAGGGGACGAGATTACAGGCCTATAAATAGAAGGCAACGGCCTTCAGTCCGTCTCGCTCACAACTTTCTTTCTTTCTTAAATTTCTATAGTGGCGTTACTATACCCGGGCATTATACCCCCTAAAATAGCGAGGTTCTGCTACGATGTAAGTATTATAACCCCTGGAGACGTATTAGATACGCTGCCCGATTGATCTAGGGTTCCGTAACGGCTGTCGTGGTTCTGCCCGACGTAGTCGTTGGAATGCCGTCTCGGGGAGGGTATTACTAATGTTAAAATGGGTTATTATACTAACACACGTGCATTTGTGTAAATTATAGATATTCACCAGGAAACCCTAAAGAATCACCTAAGACAGCAATGTGAGTTGATCCACTTTTTGTTAACTGTTTTTACAAAACCTTAAATTTCCATGCAAATAACAGTTATTGAGTATTTGTAAGAATACAATTACAGTCGGTAAATTTGGGGTTTTGTATACAAAATTTGTTACCACCTGGTAAAGGAGTAACATGACCATAAGTCGGAACGACATTACCGTGTGGTGGTAATTGATATAACTTGGAAACAAATGTAATTGCGGATGCGCCCTCAATACTGTTCACTATGAATTTTTAATTAAACTTGATTAAACTGGGATTCACTCACCAGTATTTCCCACTGACAAAATGTTTTTAAAACGCGTTTCAGGTAACAAAATGTGAAAGCCAAATAGAAGCCAGCTGGACAGCACTGGAGGCTTGGAAAAGTGGCAATAAAGTTACCTAATAATAAAATGGATGTTTTTATTCAATAAATAGGATTTATTCCTATGAAACGTGTGTATTGAAAACTTGGGTTGTACCCATAGGTTTAATATTATAAATCATGGTGGTTTACTCTGATTAAAACATTTCCTAACTACGGTCCTGATGAAAATTTCCGCTGCCAAATTTGGATAAATAAATGTGATACCACCGAAACTGGCTCACGGCCGCCCGTTCCCGGGAACTAGGGACCGGGGGTTGTGACAGAAGGTGGTATCAGAGCTATGCCACTGATTCAGCCACAAAAGTGTTCTGCTGACGAAATTCAAAGTGTTAGGAAATAAATTATGGAAATACGTGTATAATTGTATTTCTTGCTATGTGTTATCTGACTATTTGTTAGTTTACAGTATGAGCGACCAAGGACCTTCTGACGCCTATCGTCAACTGTCTGGTTCGCCTAGGAGCGAAGGCACCTCCTCTTCTCAGCCTGCCCTCTCAGGGTATTCTGCTGACACAGAAGAAGGGATCTTTGTGTTTAAGGCTCAGTCTGAAGAGCCATTTCCTCAGAAAAAGAGGGGATGGTTCAGTAGGGGAGCGCACGAGCGTAGAAAAAGAATGAAAAAGTTGCAGGAACAGCGAGTGTTAGCCGCAACAAAAAGAGAGACTGATGCTTATAATCAGGATATGCTCAATAGGGGTATCGCTAATATCCATATTTTAGCAACCACTGCTGCTGACCCAAACCTGGAACAAATACTAGCACCACAACCACAAGATCCTGACCAACCCATGGAAGTAGAAAACCAGATAAAAATGCCTGATTACAACCCGGAGGAGATACCTAGGGTACCTGCACCAGATCCCCTAGACCCAAACAATTACGACCCCTGGTGGGACGATGTTAGGGACTACGTGCAACAAAACCCAATACAGGAAAATGTGCCAATGCCCAACTTAGGAGCTTACCCAGGGTTAGATCCTCAAGATCCCTACAACATTAGTGATGCATATGTTAGGGAAATTTTAGAGAATCCATACCCGTACCAAGCCCCTATGCCTCCGTATCAGGAACCCGTACCTCAGTTTCAAAACCCAGTCCTAGAACCTGCACCCCCAATGAGTGCAGAAAATGTCCAAGAACTTAGGACTTTTGGGGAAGAAATTTTAGAAAGCAGTGATCGAATGCGACAGGTGGGAGAACGCCTCGTATGGAAATACGATGAGCGTAATATGGATTTTTGGATAAATCCATATCAGTGAAGGTGATGGCAGAAACGGTAGTAGTAATAATAATAATAATAAAATAAAATATATGTGTGTATGTGTTAGAAAAAAAAAAAACAAAAACAAAACAATACGGATGCCTACTATTAGTATTGTAGCTTTACATTTCAGTCAGTATTGTAATTTAAATTTCAGTACTAGTGTGTAGTGATGCATACTATATAAATAGAGTAAAAGTCGCAATGCTCGACGCTTTTGGTTAAAAGTGCGTGTCATGTGATTGGCTATATTCAAATATTAATTGTGATATTAATATTTGGTAAATTGTTTAAAATTCAGATGGCCGACGAGGAAAATCAGGATAATCTGAATAACGATAACCAGAGTAACATTAACGTGGTTAATGAGAATCCGGACACCAATAACAATGGAAACCAAATGGATAACAGTGCCGTTCAACATATAGTGGCACAAGTAATTGTAGATGCAATGCCATTTATTATTCAAACAATTCAAGAAGCGAATAATAAAAGTAAGTATAGCAGTAAACGACCAAGTGAACCGGAACACAGCGTGAACAATGGACCCATACTTCAAGCGCCCATTCCCAAAAGAAGAAGAACCATGCCATATGGTTGTTCTTACAAAGAATTCTGGTCCTGTAAACCAATAGAATTCTCGGGCAATGAAGGACCCATTGCAGCCTTACGTTGGATAGAGAAAACTGAGGCAGTTCTAAAAATAAGCAAATGTGCTGAAGAAGATAAGATAATGTTTGCTTCAAATCTGTTTAAAAACGCAGCCTTAGAATGGTGGAACACTATCCTCCAGTCAAGAGGAAGTGATAAGATTTATAACATGGAATGGGAGGAATTTAAAAATATGGTAGAAAGGAAATTCTGCCCTCCCAATGAAAAGGAACAGATAGCAAATAAGTTTCTAAATCTTAGAATGACCGGGGTAGACAGTAAGGGTTACACTACCACATTCTTTGAATATGCTAGGATAGTACCAACCCTTGCATCACCTGAACCGGTATTAATCTCCCGTTATATCTGGGGATTAATTGGAGAGATTAGACATGTAGTCAAGGAAGCTAGACCCCAAACTATAGAAGAAGCTGTAGAACTAGCCAATACCTTGACAGATGAGTTAATCCGTACTAGAGAAGAAGACCAGAGGAGAAACCTAACCCAAAGGCTTACCCAAGAATTCCGTTCGGGGAATTCCAACCGTAGGAATATAGGTTCTACCTCTGCACCATACTGCAAAGCCTGCAAAAAGAAGCATTCTGGAAGATGCTCTACTTACTGCAATTTCTGCAAAGCACCAGGACATAAGGAGGAGACATGCAGAAGAAAACCAACTAATGGAATGTGCTTCAATTGTGGAGAAAAAGGTCATATCAAGCCAAACTGTCCAAAGTTAGCCCCAGCTGCAAACAACAAGAATACTAAAAACGCTAGAGCATTCGTTTTAACTGCAGATGAAGCCAGGATGATTCCAGATGTAATTGCTGGTACGTTTTTAGTTAATGATATTTTTGCTAAAGTATTATTTGACTCTGGTGCCAACCAAAGTTTTATTAATACTTCATTTTGCAAACTCCTAAACCAATCATAAACTAAACTACCACAAGAATGTCTAGTAGAAACCGCAAATGGAGAAACCGTTAGAATTTCTGAAGTCTTGCAAGAAGCAAGAATAGAAATTTTTAATCAAAAATTTATTACAAACCTTTACCCAATGAATCTGGTAGGATTTGATGTCGTATTAGGAATGGATTGGTTAATAGCCAATAAAGCAAATATCTTATGTGATCAAAAGTCAATACAGATAAAATCACCAAGAGGTGAAAAGATCACAATTAAAGGAGATAAGCCATCCAGATCCACTAAATTCATCTCTGTGATGAAAATTGCAAGTTGTATAAGTAAAGGATCTATAGTGTATTTGATTTCTGTAATCACTAACACTAAAGGAAAAGAATTAAAAGACATTCCAGTAGTGTCCCAATTTTCAGATGTCTTTCCAGAAGAATTGCCAGGACTACCACCAGACAGGGAAGTAGAATTCAGAATTCACTTATTACCAGGGACAGCACCGATTGCCAAAGCACCTTACCGTTTGGCACCCGCTGAAATGCAAGAACTGAAGAGACAACTAGACGAATTGTTGGAGAAAGGATTCATACAGCCAAGCTCATCGCCATGGGGAGCGCCGATTTTATTTGTCAAGAAGAAGGACGGATCAATGCGTATGTGCATTGACTACCGTGAATTGAACAAAGTCACGATTAAGAATCGGTACCCATTACCGAGGATCGATGATTTGTTTGATCAACTTCAAGGAGCTCGATTTTTCTCTAAAATCGATTTAAGATCAGGATATCATCAATTAAAGGTACAGGAAAAGGATATTCCTAAAACCGCATTCAGAACAAGGTATGGTCATTATGAATTTACTGTCATGCCATTTGGTTTAACCAATGCCCCAGCCGCATTTATGGACATGATGAACCGAATATGTAAGCCATATTTGGATAAATTCATAATTGTTTTCATAGATGATATTCTAATTTACTCTAAAAGTAAAGAAGAGCATGCAAAACACTTGCACTTACTTTTAAGTTTATTGAGAAAGGAAAAGCTTTATGCTAAATTTTCAAAATGTGAGTTTTGGTTAGAACAAGTACAATTTCTCGGACATTTAGTTAACCATGAAGGAATTCATGTAGATCCAACAAAAATCGAGGCAATTACCAAATGGAAAACCCCAGAGTCACCAACTGAGGTTAGAAGTTTCTTAGGATTGGCCGGTTATTATAGAAGATTTATCCGAGATTTTTCTAGAATAGCTATTCCTTTAACTAGATTAACCTGTAAATCTGTTAAGTTTGAATGGGGACCAAAACAAGAAGAAGCCTTTAGAATTCTTAAGCAAAGATTAACCCATACACCGATACTAGCGTTACCAGAAGGAACTGAAGACTTTGTAGTCTTTTGTGACGCTTCTAAGTTAGGTTATGGATGCGTATTAATGCAACGCCAAAAGGTTATAGCTTATGCATCTAGACAACTTAAGAGTCATGAAGAAAATTATTCAACCCATGATTTGGAATTAGGAGCCATAATTTTTTCCCTTAAGATTTGGAGACATTATCTTTATGGTAGTAAGTTTACCATATTCACAGATCATAAGAGTTTAAGATATGTCTTCGGGCAAAAAGAATTGAATATGAGACAGAGACGCTGGATGGAGTTACTTAGTGATTATGATTGTGATATCCAGTATCATGCAGGAAAAGCCAATGTGGTGGCTGATGCTTTAAGTCGAAAGTATCATGAAAAGCCAAAAAGGGTACGTTCTCTTAAATTAAATCTACAAGTAGATTTAAACAATCAGATTAGAAAAGCACAAGAATTAGTAATCAAGGAGGATACTGAAAAATTAAAAGGAATGATTAAGGAATTAGAACAAGGAACAGATGGAATTTGGAGGTTCCATAAAAAGAGAATGTGGATACCTAAATTAGGAAATTTACGTCACCGTATATTAGAAGAAGCTCATAAGTCTAAATATACGATGCATCCAGGAAGTGACAAAATGTACCAGGATTTAAGGAAAAATTTCTGGTGGATAGGAATGAAAAAGGATATAGCAGCTTATGTTTCTAAATGTTTAACTTGCTCACAAGTTAAAGCTGAACATCAGAAACCCTCAGGTTTGTTACAACAATTAGAAATACCAGTTTGGAAATGGGAATTGATAACAATGGATTTTGTTACCAAATTACCTAAAACAAGGAAAGGTAATGATACAATCTGGGTGATTGTAGATAGGTTAACCAAGTCAGCTCATTTCTTACCAATAAAAGAAACCTTTAGTATGGAACAATTAGCCAAATTATATGTAAATGAAATTGTTTCATTACATGGCATTCCTTTATCAATTGTTTCCGATAGAGATAGCCGCTTTACTTCTCATTTTTGGTCAAGTTTCCAAAAAGCAATGGGAACCAGGATAAATCTAAGCACAGCTTATCATCCTCAAACGGACGGACAAAGCGAAAGGACAATTCAGACAATGGAGGACATGCTTAGAGCTTGTGTAATTGATTTTGGAGGTAATTGGGACGAACACTTACCTTTAATAGAATTTTCTTATAATAACAGTTATCACACAAGTATCAATGCTGCACCATTCGAAGCACTTTATGGACGAAAGTGCAGAACTCCAGTCTGTTGGGCAGAAATTGGGGAAAAACAATTATCTGGACCCGAGATAGTACAGGAAACAACTGATAAAATCATTCAAGTCAAGGAACGACTGAAAACAGCACGTGATCGACAAAAGAGTTATGCCGATAACAGACGCAAACCATTAGAATTTCAAGTGGGAGATAAAGTATTATTGAAAGTCTCTCCCTGGAAAGGAGTGGTAAGATTCATCAAAAGAGGAAAGCTAAGTCCCAGGTATATTGGACCTTTCAAAATTCTTAAAAGAATAGGACCTGTAGCCTATCAGCTACAACTACCAGAGGAAATGGTAGGAATACATGATGTATTTCATGTATCTAATCTCAAAAAGTGCCTAGCTGATGAATCACTCGTAGTACCTCTCAAAGATATAGAGGTTAATGAACAACTCAAATTTGTAGAGAGGCCTCTACAGATTGAAGATAGAAAAATTAAAAATCTCAAGCATAAGAGATTAGTTCTGGTCAAAGTGAAATGGAACTCTAAAAGAGGACCTGAATACACATGGGAACTTGAATCAGAAATGCAAAAGAAATATCCACATTTGTTCCAGTAGATCTCGAGGACGAGCTCTAAAACAAGGTGGGGAGGATATAACAACCCTCGGTAAAACCGACACCCTCATAGTATTTCTGACACCCTAATATATCTTTAAATATATCAATATGTCTTTATATGCACCCCGTATGTGAAAACCGAGCCCAAATTAGAATATAATATATAAAATAAATTAAAAACAATAATTATTAAGTTGATGCGGGCCGCGTACAAGATCGCTTAAGTTAAAGCGGGCCGCGAGCGAGCTGGAAGGTGGCGCAACCCTGGGCCGCAACGTGGCCCAACACACGGCGAACCTAGGTGGTGACCGAGCCAAGCTACGCGTTGACCCAGCATTGACGCGGGCCGCGTGAGCTTAGCCCATTATTAACGCGGGCCGCGAGGGGACGAGATTACAGCCCTATAAATAGAAGGCAACGGCCTTCAGTCCGTCTCGCTCACAACTTTCTTTCTTTCTTAAATTTCTATAGTGGCGTTACTATACCCGGGCATTATACCCCCTAAAATAGCGAGGTTCTGCTACGATGTAAGTATTATAACCCCTGGAGACATATTAGATACGCTGCCCGATTGATCTAGGGTTCCGTAACGGCTGTCGTGGTTCTGCCCGACGTAGTCGTTGGAATGCCGTCTCGGGGAGGGTATTACTAATGTTAAAATGGGTTATTATACTAACACACGTGCATTTGTGTAAATTATAGATATTCACCAGGAAACCCTAAAGAATCACCTAAGACAGCAATGTGAGTTGATCCACTTTTTGTTAACTGTTTTTACAAAACCTTAAATTTCCATGCAAATAACAGTTATTGAGTATTTGTAAGAATACAATTACAGTCGGTAAAATTGGGGTTTTGTATACAAAATTTGTTACCACCTGGTAAAGGAGTAACATGACCATAAGTCGGAACGACATTACCGTGTGGTGGTAATTGATATAACTTGGAAACAAATGTAATTGCGGATGCGCCCTCAATACTGTTCACTGTGAATTTTTAATTAAACTTGATTAAACTGGGATTCACTCACCAGTATTTCCCACTGACAAAATGTTTTTAAAACGCGTTTCAGGTAACAAAATGTGAAAGCCAAATAGAAGCCAGCTGGACAGCACTGGAGGCTTGGAAAAGTGGCAGTAAAGTTACCTAATAATAAAATGGATGTTTTTATTCAATAAATAGGATTTATTCCTATGAAACGTGTGTATTGAAAACTTGGGTTGTACCCATAGGTTTAATATTATAAATCATGGTGGTTTACTTTGATTAAAACATTTCCTAACTACGGTCCTGATGAAAATTTCCGCTGCCAAATTTGGATAAATAAATGTGATACCACCGAAACTGGCTCACGGCCGCCCGTTCCCGGGAACTAGGGACCGGGGGTTGTGACATTGTGGGATCTGTAAGTCTAAGGAACATAAAACGTTGGATTGCAAGGACATGAAGAATGCAGTCTGTTTTGGCTGTGGTGAGGAAGGCCACATCAAGACTACATTGTCATACCCCGACCACGTAAAACATCAAATCGTGGCGGAAACGTCGGGGAGTGTTGTAACAGAATTATTGTTTCACAACCATGGTATACAAAGTTATATTTTATTCATCAAACCAAAGAGTTTCATTGTCTTAGACAAAATGAAATAAAGAGTACATAACAAGTTTTATCTAGTCTAGCTTCATTTTATTGTCACTAAGGCCCAAGTCCACCCTAGCGTGTCACGAACGTCCTATGCATTAGCTCCTGAAACACATGTGAAAATAGGTACGTCAGCATAAAAATGCCTGTGAGATACATAGGTTTTGTGAAAATAGGATTCATGACTTAAGTTTAAGAAAATGTTTAATAAAAGTTAGTCATGAACCTTGTAAATTGTTTTGTTTTGTAAATCGTTTGAAAAATGATAAAATCAGATGATATGTATAAGTAAAAGAATAATGTATGGTTAAATGAATAACCAAGTAAAATAAGTTGTATAAAATAAACTGTCTTGTAAAACAATGTCTTGTGAAAAAATATGTTATTTGTAAAAAATGTATAAATCCAATTGAATGATTTAAATAACGCTACGACATGTAATACAATACAAGCACTTATATATAGGAAGTACCAGCGGCGTATCCACCATGCTTGTATCACATTACACATGTCTCGTCACTTAAATCACTTACCCAAACAAACCACCAATGTAAATTGCCCATGTCTAAACCATTTGTCAAATGTTTTTGTGAAAACCACGTCAAACGTTTATGTCAAAATGTAGACCATGAAATGTGTATATCAATATCAAAATGTCTATGTCAAATGTCAATCAAGTAACGTGTAAACGAAATGTCATGTATGGCAAGTGAAATATGTATCAACTAAACCATAGGCAAAAATGCACAAAACGATGTATTGAAGTAAAACATGGTTTAAATCAATGTTATGTTTTGTGGAAAATGCATGCTATACTGAATACAAACATTTACGCGGTATTGTGAAAATGCATACATCCAAGCCTTGCGACTGTGGTGATAAACCTTTAAACAAATTAAAGGTCTATCTGTGTTATGTTTTAATCGAATTCGGTCATTCCTTCCATCCAAACATACCTAGGATGTCAGGAACGGGAGTTGTCAATTCCTATGGTACCATTACCTACTAATGAGCGGCGTGATCAAAGTTAATGAATGTATATGGTCCCACTTAAACAAACCAAATGTTATACCCAAAATGTAAGCATGTGATGAAATGAAAATGTACTAAGTAAGATGAACATACATAGCATGTGATGTAAAACAAATGCACCAAGTATGATGAACATACATAGCGTGAAAAGGTAATGTAAAACAATGTACTAAGTATGCGCTAAACGAACATACGTAGCATAAAATGTCATGTAAAACGATGTACTAAGTATGCACACAATGGACATACATAGCAAAAACATAATGAAATCATGTACTAATAATGTACTAATGAACATACCAAGTATATGGTGTGAAAACACGAAAAACATGAAAGTAACAAGTAGGCACATGTGTTTCACCCCAAAATGTTTGAAAAACAGTAAAAGAGGGGTACTATGTACTCACTTGAGATTGCTTAATAGACTTTAGATATCCACCAAGCAAGCTAGAAGCTCACGGATTCAAACGGCACCTAATATAGGTATCTACATTAATAAAAGGACCTAACGGAGGATCGGGTAGTACGAGGGTTTGTAAACCAAATAAGTGTGGGAACTTATGTAATATGGTTTGACAAAGCCTACATACTAAAACGAAACCTATCCTAAGTGCTTTTGACCCGATACGACCTGTTTAGGTAGCTTACGCCACTTTAACGCGTCGTTCGCGTAAAACGCGTTTGGAACGCCTAACTAGCCTTATGACAAGCAAGATATGCCTTAACATGTTTAATATTGTTGCTAAATCAGTTTAGATACCAAAAATTATGTTACATAGGCTTAAAATGAATTTTAGCGTCAAAAGGGTATTTTGGTAATTTACCTAAGGCACATACATTACCTATCATACAACTACTTAAACGACGTGACCATAAGGTATTACCTCGGAAGGTTATTCCCTATACACTATGGTCACCTAATGTGTTTGGTCGGATCCTAAAGATCGACCAAATGGGTCGGGTTCGTAAGCATAAGCGATTGTTTAGATCGCTTACCTTTACGACCCTAGACAAGCACAAAACTAAAAGCGACGAGCTAAACATGCTAGAACATGTTTAGTTAAGTTAGAAAACAGGTTTGGTATTAAAACAAACGGTTTTAATACCCTAGAGTAGTTTGGTTACAAAATACGCGAGAAAACGTATTCTGGCTGAAACTACGACTCGTCACTGAGCCTAGATAACGTGGAAATCAGTAGGTATAGTCACTAGGGACTATAACCATTGTGATTACGCTCACGTTATGAAGTTCAAACGAACTTCGCGTTGACCATAAACTGGTTAACGCAGAAAGTCAAACGCAGTCTGACTTTAACGCTAAAACAAATAATAAACGCGAAAGAATACCTACAGAAGGTCCCCGCAAGATTCGAACCCGGTTCACTCTCAGGTAGGAAGCATATACTTCCACTTAGAGAGTGTAGAATCAGATTCAAATGTGAGGGAAATGGGCAAGGCATGGGGGGTATTTATAGGTGTAGTAGAACCATTAAGATCGTTCCTCGATATCCGATATTCAATCCTAGCCGTACACATCGAGCCCATAGTTTTAGAAAACCAGGGGTGCCCCTAAACCAGCCCATAGACTCAACAAAACCATGAGCAAAGGTGGGTAACAGCTGGAAATGGCTGCAATGCAATTCTGCTGATCTGGGGGTTGCTTACGGACTGTAGGAGGTCCCTTACGGTCCGTAAGGACCCTGCAGACCAACCAAGTTTTCATTTTGACAGCTTTGGTCCCTGTGCGCGTATGGTCGTGTTTTGGCACTTCTAACACCCGTCAAACCCATTTTTAAGCTCTATAAGGATGTTAAAGCATAGGGAACATGAAACATGCTCAAAAATATGCCGGATGTCGGTTCGTTTACGATTGCGTTGTTCGGTTAATTACGACGGAAGTCGTAACGGACGCAAAAACGGTCCAAATTGCGCGACGAATGGATTTTTGACAAGCCAATCACTAAGACATAATATTTTAATGATTAAATAAATTTTTGGATGTCCGGATGTATTTAGAGCGTAAGATATGCACGAAAATGCAAACTTATGCACTTTTTGACGCTTTTAGTCCCTAAATGACCCAAAAGTTTATTTTAGCACACCGAACCCCTCAAAGCCTATTTCTAAGCTATGTAAAGGATATTTAGGGTGTGTTTAACTTAAGGGCATGTTCCGGAATGTTTGTTACAGTTCTAATTAGCATACTTTCGCAGTTTGTCAATTTTTGTCCCTGTAAGCGAATTAACTTGATTTTGCTATATCAAAGCCTTCAAAACTTACTTCTAAGTTATATAGGTTATTTAAGGTATGTTAAGCATAAATTGATGTTTCGGAGTATTTGTCGCATTAAACTGAGTACGTTTATGCACCAGTTTGCGTATAATTCTCTAGAAAGTGATATAGAGTTTGAAATTGGATAAAAGTCAAAACATGAAAAACATCAAACAAAAACAAACAAACATTGGGATCAAATAGCTTTATTATATTGATAACTGAATTGTTCACAATGATTACAAGCACAAATGTCACAGTCTCCCCTACTTGCGGAAATTTCGTCCCGAAATTTGTTTAGAGGAAACTCGTGGGAAAAGATGTGGATACTTCGCCTTCATTTGATCTTCACGTTCCCAAGTAAACTCAGGTCCGCGTTTAGATTCCTAGCGAACTTTAACCAAAGGAATGCGCTTGCGTTTAAGCCATTTGACTTCACGATCCATAATTTCCACAGGTTTCTCAACAAAATGTAGTGTTTTATCAACACGAATTTCGTCGAGCGGTATGTGGAGGTTTTCATCAGCTAAGCACTTTTTGAGATTGGATACGTGGAAGGTTGGATGAACATTTCCAAGTTCAGGAGGTAATTCAAGTCTGTAGGCTACCTTGCCGATTCTTTCGACGATCTTGAATGGTCCAACGTACCTAGGTGCAAGTTTTCCTTTCTTTCCAAATCTGATCACACCTTTCCAAGGTGAGACCTCAAGTAATACACGATCACCGACCTGGAATTCCAAGGGCTTGCGTCGTTGGTCCGCGTAACTCTTTTGACGGCTTCGAGCTGTCTGTAAGTTATCACGAACTTTCTTAACCTTGTCAGTTGTCTCTAGAATGAGGTCAGGTCCAGTAAGTTGAGCCTCACCTATCTCATTCCAGCAGACTGGTGAACGACATTTTCGACCATAGAGAGCCTCGAAAGGAGCCATGTTGATGCTGGAGTGATAACTGTTGTTGTAGGAGAATTCAATCAAGGGAAGATGTGAATCCCAACTACCACCAAAGTCGATAACACAAGCTCTAAGCATATCCTCCAAAGTCTAGATTGTTCTTTCAGTTTGGCCATCTGTTTGTGGATGATATGCTGTGCTCAGATTAAGTTGGGTCCCCATAGCAGATTGCATGGTTCTCCAAAAACGAGAAGAGAAGCGAGCATCTCTGTCAGAAATAATGTTCAAAGGAACACCATGTCGAGATACGATTTCATCCACATAGATTTTAGCCAGACTTTCAGCAGATAGATCCTCACGGATTGGCAGGAAATGCGCTGACTTAGTAAGACGATCAATGACTACCCAGATGGCATCATGACCTTTCTTTGTGTGCGGAAGTTTAGTAATGAGATCCATAGCAATGTTTTCCCACTTCCAAACTGGAATCTCTGGTTGCTCCAAAAGACCAGAAGGATGTTGGTGTTCAGTCTTAACCTTTAGACAAGTAAGGCACTTTGAAACGTACAAGGCAATGTCTTTCTTCATATCAGGCCACCAATACCGAGTACGAAGATCCTTATACATCTTGTCTGAGCCAGGATGAATAGAATAATGAGACGTATGGGCTTCATCCATAAGTAAGGCGCGAAGATCATCTTGGCTTGGAACCCACAAACGGTCCATGAAATAATACGATCCATCTTCCTTCAGAACAAGATCAGGTTTAATGTGATAGGGTAATTCCTTACCCATCAAATCTTGTGAAACACAAGCATGTTGAGCCTGAGAAATGCGTGCTTGAATATCGGACAGAGCTTGAATAGCAGATTGAACACGAACACAATGAAGCTTAGTACATTCCTTGCGACTCAATGCGTCAGCCACAACATTCGCTTTACCAGGATGGTAGCGAATTTCGCAATCATAGTCGTTTAGGAGTTCTACCCAACGTCTTTGCCTCATGTTGAGTTCTTTCTGATCGAAGATATGCTGAAGACTTTTGTGGTCAGTGAAAACCACATATTTTGTGCCATACAAATAGTGTCTCCAGATTTTGAGAGCGAAAAAAACTGCACCTAACTCAAGATCATGAGTGGTGTAGTTTTTCTCATGCACCTTCAATTGCCTTGATGCATAGGCTATGACTTTGTTCCTTTGCATCAGAACACAGCCAAGACCCAATTTCGATGCATCACAATAAACAACGAAATCATCATTACCTTCAGGCAAAGTTAGAATAGGTGCGTCACAAAGCTTCTGCTTCAAGGTCTGAAATGCTTCTTCTTGCTTAGAACCCCATTCAAAGGGTTTGTTATTCTGAGTTAGAGCAGTTAGAGGAACTGCAATCTTCGAGAAGTTCTCAATGAAGCGGCGGTAATAACCCGCAAGACCAAGAAAGGAACGAACCTCAGTATGGGTAGTAGGCGTATCCCAATCCTTAATCGCACTGATCTTGGAGGGATCTACATGAATACCTTGTTCGTTGACAATATGTCCTAAAAATTGAACTTCCTTAAGCCAAAATTCACACTTGGAAAATTTGGCAAAAAGTTGCTCTTTCTTTAGGAGCTCCAGGGTAAGACGAAGATGTTGCTCATGATCAGCTCGCGTCTTAGAATAAATCAAGATGTCATCAATAAAAACGATGATGAACTTATCCAAATAAGGCTTGCAGATCCTATTCATTAAGTCCATGAAAACAGCAGGAGCATTGGTTAAACCGAATGGCATGACTGTGAACTCACAGTGCCCATAACGAGTGCAGAATGCTGTCTTGGGAATATCTTCTTCATGCACACGAAGTTGATGATACCCAGAATGAAGATCAATCTTCGAGAAGCAAGTAGCACCCTGTAATTGGTCAAAGAGATCATCAATGCGAGGTAGGGGATATCGAATCTTGATAGTAAGCTTGTTCAGCTCATGATAATCGATGCACATTCTGAAAGATCCATCCTTCTTCTTGACAAAAAGAACGGGAGCACCCCAAGGAGAAAAGCTAGGACGGATAAAACCTTTGTCAGAAAGCTCTTGAAGCTGTTTAGACAACTCTTGCATCTCAGACGGTGCAAGACGATATGGAGCTCTGGCAATAGGATTTGCACCAGGTACGAGATCAATACGGAACTCGACTTGGCGTGCTGGAGGTAGACCAGGTAACTCTTCAGGAAACAGCTCCGGATAATCCCGAACAACTGGGATATCTCGAATAGACTTACCTTGGCCTTTATCTGCTGTAACATGTGCCAAGAAGGCCACATAATTCTTTCGCAGATACTTCCGAGCTTGAAAACAAGACATAAGCTTGAGGCTACTAACAGGTTTCTCACCACGAACCTGTAGTATCTCACCTGACGAAAGCGGCACACGAACGATCTTCTCAAAACAAACTACCTCTGCGCGATGCTTAGCTAACCAATCCATACCCACAATGATGTCGAAGCTTCCAAGTTGCATAGGCGTGAGGTCAATGGGAAAAAGATGGTTGTTAAGGTTTAACTGACAGTTGCGAAGAACAGAATCAAGAACAACGGGTTCACCACTAGCAACTTCTACTGTCAAAGGCTTACCTAGTTTCGTTCTAGACACGCAAAGCAATGGCTCGAAAGATAGAGACACAAAACTTTTATCGGCCCCTGAATCAAAAAGAACAGACGCAGGTTGATTATTAACAAAGAACGTACTGTTCACCACATCATTATCTGCTTGCGCCTCTTGTGCATTCATGTTAAAAGCTCGTCTACGAGCCTGAGCCTGAACTGTATTCGCATTAACCAGCCTTGGACACTGGTTTCGATAATGGGTCAGGTCTCCACAATTAAAGCACGAGCCAGGAGGATAGTGAGATCGTGCAGCTTGAACTTGTTGCTGAGTAGGAGGCTGAGCAACTTGTTGAGCGACCTGATTTCAAGCAGAACGACAAACTTCTGCAAGATGTCCAGACTTCCCATAGTTGGTACAGAAACGGCACAGAAGTTCCTGTTGATGGTGACTATTGCACCTATTGCACAAAGGTGCATTTCCTTCATATCGTTTCTTTGCCGGAGGCTGCACTGTCTGATTGGGAGCTGCCTGGTTCTGTTGGGCAATGACGGCAAAATTTTGAGAAGCCTTACGCTTCCTAGAACCCTTTGCAGAACTCGAATCTTTACCCTGCTTGTTTTTACCTTTCTTGCTATCCTTCTTATCAGACTCCTGCTTCTTACCCTTCTTGTCACCCTTTCTGTGCAACTTACCCTTTCGAATCTGCGATTCAGTCAACGTCGCAGATAACTCGATTGCCTGACGGACGGTGGTAGGATTACTACCAGTAACTATGTCTTACACAGAGTCAGGTAGACCATCGATGTACCTCTCGATAGCCTTGTCGAGTGGGGTAACCATTGTCGGGCAAAGTAAGCTTAACTCCTCATACCTGTCTGTATACGCCCGGTGCTCACCACTTTCCTGCTTCAGATCATCAAATTCCCTCTCCAATTTTCGCAGCTCATGACGAGGACAAAACTCCCTCATCATAAGAGTTCTCAGTTCAGCCCATGTTTGTGCAAGAGCAACTTCTGCACCACGGTCTCTCATAACCCCGTTCCACCATGTCAAAGCCCTCTTCTGAAATACGCTAGAAGCGAACTCGACCTTCCGGTTCTCAGGACACAGAACATGATGAAATGTACTCTCAATGCTCTGGAACCATTGAAGAAGCCCAGTTGCCCCTTCGGTACCACTGAACTTGAGTGGTTTAGCCGAATTGAAGCTCTTGAAGTTACAAGGAGCATTTTAATTGTTGTTGGCTTGGTTCACCTGAGCGATAATGTTTGGGAGTGCGGCAGCCATGTGCTGTGCCAGAATATCTGCCATTTCGGCATTAGATAACGGGTTTTCATGTCGAGCAGGCATGCTAAAAAGAGGAAACATGAGAGGAAACGAGTGAGATGATTAGATGAAAAGAACGAGATGAAACAAAATCAACAAAAGCAAGGATGGTGGTCATTCGTCCGTATCACAAAGCAAACAAATGACACACAGTGACTAATCAAAGTAAATGGGTCCATAAATAATGCTTAACGAAGACATGCTCGCCTATAAGTGAACACTCACCCCAAGAGTTCCCAGGTAAGAGTGACTGGTCCGATTATGTGGATTTGTACGAACACTCTAGCCTTAGACAGAAAACCCAGGGTACAGGCATTCACCCTTCCAGTTTGCACGTGTTCACATTATTTAGAACCCAAAACTTTGACGAGATTTTGAAAACTTGGAAGGCAGAAGGCCAAAAGAATCATTAAAAAACAAATGATAAAATTTCAAAATCAATTTGAAAAATCAAAAGGGTTCAAAACCATATAATAAATCATTTGAAAACAGAAGATTGCTTTTCAAAAATCGTTTCAGAAAATTGGTTTCACGTTTTGGTGATCACCTAAGGATAGGTGAAGTGCATGTTTTAAGATCTAAACACAAGACAACTTGTGTTGGGGTCCTAGAAAGGTTATAGTCTAGGTCAAAGCATTACTAATAACCTAATTCCCTATAACCATTGGCTCTGATACCAACTCTTCTATCACACCCCGACCACGTAAAACATCAAATCGTGGCGGAAACGTCGGGGAGTGTTGTAACAGAATTATTGTTTCACAACCATAGTATACAAAGTTATATTTTATTCATCTAACCAAAGAGTTTCATTGTCTTAAACAAAATGAAATAAAGAGTACATAACAAGTTTTATCTAGTCTAGCTTCATTTTATTGTCACTAAGGCCCAAGTCCACCCTAGCGTGTCACGAACGTCCTACGCATTAGCTCCTGAAACACATGTGAAAATAGGTACGTCAGCATAAAAATGCCTGTGAGATACATAGGCTTTGTGAAAATAGGATTCATGACTTAAGTTTAAGAAAATGTTTAATAAAAGTTAGTCATGAACCTTGTAAATTGTTTTGTTTTGTAAATCGTTTGAAAAATGATAAAATCAGATGATATGTATAAGTAAAAGAATAATGTATGGTTAAATGAATAACCAAGTAAAATAAGTTGTATAAAATAAACTGTCTTGTAAAACAATGTCTTGTGAAAAAAATATGTTATTTGTAAAAAAAATGTATAAATCCAATTGAATGATTTAAATAACGATACGACATGTAATACAATACAAGCACTTATATATAGGAAGTACCAGCGGCGTATCCACCATGCTTGTATCACATTACACATGTCTCGTCACTTAAATCACTTACCCAAACAAACCACCAATGTAAATTGCCCATGTCTAAACCATTTGTCAAATGTTTTTGTGAAAACCACGTCAAACGTTTATGTCAAAATGTAGACCATGAAATGTGTATATCAATATCAAAATGTCTATGTCAAATGTCAATCAAGTAACGTGTAAACGAAATGTCATTCCTTCCATCCAAACATACCTAGGATGTCAGGAACGGGAGTTGTCAATTCCTATCGTACCATTACCTACTAACGAGCGGCGTGATCAAAGTTAATGAATGTATATGGTCCCACTTAAACAAACCAAATGTTATACCCAAAATGTAAGCATGTGATGAAATGAAAATGTACTAAGTATGATGAACATACATAGCATGTGATGTAAAACAAATGCACTAAGTATGATGAACATACATAGCGTGAAAAGGTAATGTAAAACAATGTACTAAGTATGCGCTAAACGAACATACGTAGCATAAAATGTCATGTAAAATGATGTACTAAGTATGCACACAATGGACATACATAGCAAAAACATAATGAAATCATGTACTAATAATGTACTAATGAACATACCAAGTATATGGTGTGAAAACACGAAAAACATGAAAGTGACAAGTAGGCACATGTGTTTCACCCCAAAATGTTTGAAAAACAGTAAAAGAGGGGTACTATGTACTCACTTGAGATTGCTTAATAGACTTTAGATATCCACCAAGCGAGCTAGAAGCTCACGGATTCAAACGGCACCTAATATAGGTATCTACATTAATAAACGGACCTAACGGAGGATCGGGTAGTACGAGGGTTTGTAAACCAAATAAGTGTGGGAACTTATGTAATATGGTTTGACAAAGCCTACATACTAAAACGAAACCTATCCTAAGTGCTTTTGACCCGATACGACCTGTTTAGGTAGCTTACGCCACTTTAACGCGTCGTTCGCGTAAAACGCGTTTGGAACGCCTAACTAGCCTTATGACAAGCAAGATATGCCTTAACATGTTTAATATTGTTGCTAAATCAGTTGAGATACCAAAAATTATGTTACATAGGCTTAAAATGAATTTTAGCGTCAAAAGGGTATTTTGGTAATTTACCTAAGGCACATACATTACCTATCATACAACTACTTAAACGACGTGACCATAAGGTATAACCTCTGAAGGTTATTCCCTATACACTATGGTCACCTAATGTTTTTGGTCAGATCCTAAAGATCGACCAAATGGGTCGGGTTCGTAAGCATAAGCGATTGTTTAGATCGCTTACCTTTACGACCCTAGACAAGCACAAAACTAAAAGCGACGAGCTAAACATGCTAGAACATGTTTAGTTAAGTTAGAAAACAGGTTTGGTATTAAAACAAATGGTTTTAATACCCTAGAGTAGTTTGGTTACAAAATACGCGAGAAAACGTATTCTGGCCGAAACTACGACTCGTCACTGAGCCTAGATAACGTGGAAATCAGTAGGTATAGTCACTAGGGACTATAACCATTGTGATTACGCTCACGTTATGAAGTTCAAAAGAACTTCGCGTTGACCATAAACTGGTCAATTCAGAAAGTCAAACGCAGTCTGACTTTAACGCTAAAACGAATAATAAACGCGAAAGAATACTTACAGAAGGTCCCCGCAAGATTCGAACCCGATTCACTCTCAGGTAGGAAGCATATACTTCCATTTAGAGAGTGTAGAATCAGATTCAAATGTGAGGGAAATGGGCAAGGCATGGGGGGTATTTATAGGTGTAGTAGAACCATTAAGATCGTTCCTCGATATCCGATATTCAATCCTAGCCGTACACATCGAGCCCATAGTTTTAGAAAACCAGGGGTGCCCCTAAACCAGCCCATAGACTCAATAAAACCATGAGCAAAGGTGGGTAACAGCTGGAAATGGCTGCAATGCAATTCTGCTGATCTGGGGGTTGCTTACAGACTGTATGAGGTCCCTTACGGTCCGTAAGGACCCTGCAGACCAACCAAGTTTGCATTTTGACAGCTTTGGTCCCTGTGTGCGTATGGTCGTGTTTTGGCACTTCTATCACCCATCAAACCCATTTTTAAGCTCTATAAGGATGTTAAAGCATAGGGAACATGAAAAATGCTCAAAAATATGTCGGATGTCGGTTCGTTTGGCCATACGATTGCGTTGTTCGGTTAATTACGACGGAAGTCGTAACGGACGCAAAAACGGTCCAAATTGCGCGACGAATGGATTTTTGACAAGCCAATCACTAAGACATAATATTTTAATGATTACATAAATTTTTGGATGTCCGGATGTATTCAGAGCGTAAGATATGCGCGAAAATGCAAACTTATGCACTTTTTGACGCTTTTAGTCCCTGAATGACCCAAAAGTTTATTTTAGCACACCGAACCCCTCAAAGCCTATTTCTAAGCTATGTAAAGGATATTTAGGGTGTGTTTAACTTAAGGGCATGTTCTGGAATGTTTGTTACAGTTCTAATTGGCATACTTTCGCAGTTTGTCAATTTTAGTCCCTGTAAGCGAATTAACTTGATTTTGCTATACCAAAGCCTTCAAAACTTACTTCTAAGTTATGTAAAGGTTATTTAAGGTATGTTAAGCATAAATTGATGTTTCGGAGTATTTGTCGCATTAAACTGAGTACATTTACGCACCAGTTTGCGTATAATTCTCCAGAAAGCGATATAGAGTTTGAAATTGGATAAAAGTCAAAACATGAAAAACATCAAACAAAAACAAACAAACATTGGGATCAAATAGCTTTATTATATTGATAACTGAATTGTTCACAATATTTACAAGCACAAATGTCACATACATGCCCTACACCTGTCAAGGGAAGTGTGGCTAAGGATAAAAAGCCTAAGAATGAAAGCGCTTAAACTCTCCTAGTGGATGCCAGAGATAGTTCATGTCAATAATGACATCAGGTACATTCCTTATTATTCATCAGTAACTTGAATGCTAAGAGTTCTGTTTTGATTCAGATATCAATAAATCCTTCTTATTTGTAAGCATAGCAAACTTTTAAAAATCTTCCATGAGAACCCTAGATATTAAGCGTGAGGTAAAATTTACAAACGAAATCATAGGAACCATTTCTTCTATTCCTATCAGAAATCTTCGGTTGTAAATTCTAGAGTACTCTCTCCAGGCGGGGTACGTCAGTATATGTTAGTTTGTTATCTCATTGAGTTCTATCAACTGTGAATACCAAATTGTATGATAAAAGCGCCATATGAGGATTGGTGTATCTTAATATGTTCCATAGATTGCTTCCATGCCTGATTAGTATGGAGGTTTAATGCATGGAACCACTGAGATATTCCAATGGTCAAATTGTACTAAAGTCAGCTAATGGTATTCAAAGAAGATATCCTGAATGGAATCGTCCAAGTAGGTGTCTCTGATTAAGCAATCCGTGGACTCGTAAAGAAAATGTGTCACTTATCTGACACCAGCAATGATAGATAAACCGAAGCCTGAGATTTGGAAATCTCAGTAATCTCCTTGTATCTTGATTATTTTCTTCAAAGAAGTACCCTGTTTACCTCCGAAGACAAGTAGAGTTAAGATTAACATCCCGCTTAGGGCTGTAGTAAGTTTTAAGATATAGGTTCATAAAGCCTAACTCAATATTCTGAGAATTCGGTATTGTATTTAAGAAAGACGGTTCATTTTGTTTATGCATTGATTACCGCAACCCTATTTAGGCAACAATTAAGAATCACCATCAGCTTCCCAGGATCGTCGATTTGTTCGACTAGCTGTAAGGATTAGCTATTCCTTAAGATTGGTTTTAAGAAGTGGTTGGAATAACCATCTCTTCTTAAATAAGCTTTTCAATAATAGTTTTTATGTAAGTATCAAGGCTGCTCCTTTGGGGACCTTGTATACATGAGATGTTAGACATCTGTTATAAGACAGTAGACTGGTAAGTCCAATTAGCAGGACCTGAAATTACCTTGGAAACAACAAATAAGATCATTCGAATTCGTAATCATCTGAAAGTTGCCAGTAATCGGCTGAAAATTATGGATTGATGAAAGTCGCAACCCTCTTAAGTCCTTAATAAGGAATAAGGTCCAATTGAAAGTATCGCCCTAAGAAGGGTGTGCTGAAATTTTTTTTGTTACAACGGGCTAGTTAAGCCCCGGATATATAGGATCATTCGAGGAAATCGAATACACCAAAGGTCAATAGCTTATAAGCTAAAACCTATTTAAGGAGCTTGGTGGAGCTCGCAATGTGACCCACACTAGTGATTTAAAGAAATGTTTCACCAATAAGTCGAGACGCATTATCACATAATGATATGCAGACTAATGAAAATTTATGGTTTGATGAGGAATCAGTATCAAATAAGGATCGGCATGATTAGAAGCTAAGGAAGAAAACATGAACCTATTATAAAGGTCATTTGGGATGCCCTTAAAGGCCCAAATAGGTTGTGGAAGTTAAATCCGTTGTCCGACAGAAAGTACATCCATCATTTTATCAAATCTCGAGGTTGAGATTTCTTTTAAGGGGTGAGGATGTAACACCTCGTAAAAACACGTCCAATGATGTATTGACACGTTTAATAAACCCTAATAAAGTTAAACATTGAATTTCAGGGACTAATTTTTTGAAAAATCGAAAACTTTGATTATGAAAGGACTGGAAGAGTTAACATACCTAAATTAAGTTACTGAATAACCTCTTACAGTATTTGTATTCACAAATGAGCCACTTGTTGATCGAGTGTAGCCGTTTGCGTAATTAACTGAAAGTTTGCGCAATGAAGGGTTGTTGGTGCAGTCATCTGTCGTCTTCGTCTTAATATCGAGTCTCGGGTTCGTTGCGGTTTTGATAACAGATTATGTCATCATCTTTGATGATGACATCACAATAATGACATCATCACTACATCATCACTACATCATCACATATATTACCAAATTGTGAAGGTCCAATAAAATACTTTGATTTGAAGGTCCAATCATGTGTAAGGCTTCAAATGATAAAGGTCCAATAGGAGGTTGCCATTAGGAGGGCCAATCATAAGAAGGTTCAATGTTGAAAGGTCCAACAGTTTGAATCATGTCCGTTTGTATTGAAGCCCAACCGTTTGAATACTTGGTCATTTGAGGGTGGCCGTTTGAGGCATTCCGTTTGAAAGTATTAACTGTTTGAGCTTGTTCAAACGGATAGGATCTTGTACTATAAATAGTGTTCAAACGAGTTCATTTGTAACGATAGGGTCTATTGATACCGAAGTGCTGCCGGTATTTCCTCTCACTGTAAACACTGTTAATTGAATGTAACAGAGGATTAAAGTGATTTTCTAGCTGTTTTCTAGTGCGTTTCTTAGTTTCTGCCTCTGAAACGTACGAGAGCTGTTCCGAACGACTCATTCAGGTCGAAATCGATCCTACAAGTGGTATCAGAGCTCAGGACGAGGAGTTCTTACTGTACATGCTAAAGATTTGAAACGTTAATAGGTGATAAACAGTCTTACTGTGGATATGTCAGTAGGTTTTTACACATTTAGTAAACTGTGACGAGATATAAATCTAAAAGTTCAAACTTGCTTGTTCTGTGGGTTAACACAAACTTGGATATATAGGTAACCCCTGAAATCTTGTTTGAAAGGTCCCTTATTCTGAGATACTAGGTCTTTATGCTCAGTGATATCTGGGGTATTATCCCGGGACTTCTGCTGAATGGAAGTTCTGACCTAGTCCTCGGATAATACTTGCTGCATTTGCTTGAAACATAGCAAAAAGCCCTCAGCTGATTAGACAATAAAATTGATAATCTACTGTTGAAAGCTAAAAGATCCTCTAAAGGGGACACACCGAAAAGTCGAAGCTGATATCTCTCTGCGCATACGGAAGTATCGACCTGGGATCCCTCGGCCCTCGCATACCACTTAAATTATATACAGATATCATTTGTAGTATATTCACCTGTAAGACTGAATATTGGGATCTGGATACGGGAGTATATTCAAGTAGTGGGACACACGGATAAGTTTAAGTTCTTAAAACATTAATATCGTATCTCGGATCAGTTGAATTGTGTGTGAAAATTTCAGTGGACCGATATACTGACAATCTAGGTAAATTGTTTAGAACTAAAAATGAAATCAGCTTAACGGTGTTAGTGACATGTCTCATAAACTGATATGATCCTCTTACACGAACTCTCCAAAATATGTTTGTAAATATTTCATTGTCTGCATTTCATTTCTTTACATTGAAAAATCCAAAAAGATTTTGTGTGTGTTTTAGCATAAATTTTCAAAAATCCAAAAAGATTTTCGAAAAACTGATGTTGGAAAGCTGATTATCAAAATTCCGGGTGCTAAACATGATGACATTGTTGTGAGGGGGAGTGTGTCTAAATTGTCAATATATGTTTTTAAATCAACTAATGGTTCATCGTGTGTGTGTGATTTGAGAGAGAGTTAGTGTTGGTGCATGCAAATTGTTAAAATTAGAAAATTTATTTCCGGGTTAAGAATGTGCAGGAATTGCCAGGTTTCAATCTTGGATCTAAAGATAAAGAGTCAGGTTACAATATCCGTTGAAGAAAGCCAAGTTTCGATCCTAGAAATCATATTTTGGAAAGCCATACAACGATCCTGAAGATGTTGCTGAAGAACAAAGAAATACCAGCAAATCGAGAGGGGGAGTCTGAAGACAGAGAGAGAGAGAAGCTCAGAGGACTGATAAAGATTGAAGATTTGAAGACTCGACAATTAAGACTCGTCAACATCTGAGGGGGAGTCTGTTGGTGCAGTCATCTGTCGTCTTCGTCTTAATATCGAGTCTCGGGTTCGTTGCGGTTTTGATAACAGATTATGTCATCATCTTTGATGATGACATCACAATAATGACATCATCACTACATCATCACATATAAGACAAAATTGTGAAGGTCCAATAAAATACTTTGATTTGAAGGTCCAATCATGTGTAAGGCTTCAAATGATAAAGGTCCAATAGGAGGTTGCCATTAGGAGGGCCAATCATAAGAAGGTTCAATGTTGAAAGGTCCAACAGTTTGAATCATGTCCGTTTGAATTGAAGCCCAACCGTTTGAATACTTGGTCGTTTGAGGGTGGTCGTTTGAGGCATTCCGTTTGAAAGTATTAACCGTTTGAGCTTGTTCAAACGGATAGGATCTTGTACTATAAATAGTGTTCAAACGAGTTCATTTGTAACGATAGGGTCTATTGATACCGAAGTGCTGCCGGTATTTCCTCTCACTGTAAACACTGTTAATTGAATGTAAAAGAGGATTAAAGTGATTTTCTAGCTGTTTTCTAGTGCGTTTCTTAGTTTCCGCCTCTGAAACGTACGAGAGCTCTTCCGAACGACTCATTCAGGTCGAAATCGATCCTACAAGGGTTAAAAGCGTCAACATGTAAATTCTTACTTCTGAGTGACCTTTTACCAAACCGGGAGCTTCATGATATTTTATTATACTCTCGGGAATGACAATTATTGGCCGTCTAAGGTTTTTATGCCTTTAAGCGACGTTACGCGCAACTTTGCAAGTTTAAGGGGTTAAAAGCGTCAATATGTTTAATTATGCCTCTGAATGACCTTTTTATGAACCCAAAGCATTATGGTGTTTTATAATACTCTCAAGAATGCCTAATATTGATTAGATAAGGCTTCAATGCTATTAAACGATGATATGCGCATGTTCGCGCATTAGAGGGACTATTTGCGTCAAACTGGCAAAGTCTATCGATTCGTATGGTATCGAGCCTTCGGGAATATGATCATAAGTTAAACATTCCGTAAATATCCTTTATATAGCTTAGAAATAGGCTTTGTGGTGTTTGGTGCACAAAAATAAACTTATTTGATCAACAGGGACTAAAAGCGTCAAAAAGTGCATAAGTTTGCATTTTCGGGCATATCTTACGTTCTGAATATATCCGGACATCCAAAAATTTATGTAACCATTAAAATATTTTATTTTAGTGTTTGGCATGATAAAATTCCATTCGTTGCGTATTTTGGATCGTTTTTCGCCTCTGTTCGTGTTTCGTCGTAATTAGCCGAACAACGCAACCGTATGACCAAACGAACCGACATCCGACATATTTTTTAGCATTTTTCATGTCCCCTATGCTTAGGTATCATTTTAGAGCCTTGAAAATGGCTTAAGGGGCCTTAAATGTGTCAGAACTGACATTTATCAAGTGCAGGGGCCAAAAGTGACAACAAATGAAACTTGGTGAGCTGGGCTAGTGCTTGCGGACCGTATCCAAGGACCCATACGGTCCGTATGAGGGTGCCAGTTCCAGAAATTGAAAACCAGCTTTGGTTTTGCTTCCTTGTCCCACATGTTTGATTCTATGGATCATTTGATGGTTTTGAAAGATGGTATTACACCTATAATCATATTGTGATTTCTCATAACACTTGTTGATCATCTAAAGACCCTCCAAACGCTATAAATAGAGGTGAAATCCTTCATTTCATTTCACACATTTCTTGAGTTTTGCTTTCTATCACTCAAATCTGAGGAGCCTAATCAAGGGAACCTCCTTTTGAGTTATCTTCAGTCCTAAGGACCACTTGTAAGTGTTCCTTTCATGCTTAGTTATTTTGTTTGGCTCTTAAAGCCAAAAAGTCAAGCGTTTGCGATAAACGCTTTGACTTTTAGCTAGACCTTTTATGGTCAAGCCATGGTTCGCAACGAACATGGCTACGTGATCGTAATTAGGTAGGTATTAAACCCTCAAAAGGGCACCTCCTAATTACCACGCTTGCTTAGTTAATTGTCGGGTCAAAGTAATTAAAATAAAAGTCAAACGAGTCGTTTTTAAACAAAATTCATAACTAATGATGTAAAGGCTATAAAATCAATTTTTTCACTTTAATAACTTGGTAAATATTAGTTGAACATGTCTAAGCATGTTCAACCCGACAATTCTAAGTTTAGAATCAGTTCAGAACCGAAAGTCGCAAAAGTAGACTTTTGCTTTGACTTTCAGTTCTGGTCCGAATTAGCTTAGTTTAATTATGCCTTAGGGTTCCTTTGTGACCATATTATATGTTAGTATAACCCCCTGAAGTTATACTACTTGGTCCTTTAGAATTAGAGTTCATATGCGTGTTTCCGTTATATGCTTAAAAGTTGACTATTATGCCCTTTTGATGTTAAAACGAGATTTTTGAAAATGTGAGAGGTCAAAAACCTTTATTACTAATTTACAAACATGTCCATAAAATTTCACATCAGTTTGTGGTCTAAAATGGGAGTTATGCGCAATAGCGTAAATTGAAATGACCAAAATGCCCCTACGGTGCATAGTTTGGCCATGAATGGTAAATTTCACATATGTGAGATATCTTACTGATATAACTTGATAAAATAAATATTTTTACTGATTATTTAGGACCAGAACCTCAGATTGTCATTTAACCTCTTTTATAATCTTTAAAATGACCAAAATGCCCTTTCGGGGCTTAATTTGATTTTAAATTCGTTTTGGGCATAGTGGAAGATATCCTACTGATATCACAACATCTTTAAGGAATATTAACTTGTGAAACATGTTCATGACTCATTGGTTACCCGTCATGCGTTTTACGCGTTCGGTATGATTTATGTAACTGGTTTACATGAATTAACCGAAACGGGTCAAACCTTATCATTTTCACTTCAAAATTCAGAATGTGTTTAGTTTACCCATAGTATACAAGTCTCCATACTTGTCGGTTCTAAATCACATTCTAATCTGGTCTTCGCTTAATCTTGCGTTTTGAACCGTAAACCTCTCCTTAAAACTAACCGGTCTAAGTTACAACTTAAATAAGACCCATTAGGAATCTAATAGGTTAATAAAACCTTGGTTCCAGATTGAGAGCCCCAGTAGAGGTACTTGTGCTTGCTGATTAGAATATACGGCTGAGTATAAATTGTCTTTTAAGCTCAGGTTAATACTTTTGACTTATTTTCCGTAATACGGGCTTGGGATATGGTATTATAAAAATACCGCTTGGTCGGGTGTAGAAACCTTTTAATTGGAGATGATTAAATTGCATAATCCCGTTTTAATCAGTATTGCTTGATAACAAGTAACATTGGGGGTTAATGACCGTGTCCTGGATGTCCTTGGCTCATTTAAAAAGTGTAAATGGCCACAACTTAAGCACAAGGTGTAGGCATAACACCTCCTGTTGCGTATGTAAAAGATATACTCACTCGTGAGGTAACTTCTTATGAGTTATATTTGTGGTGTGTCGATTAATCTTGATCGGTTTGTTTAATTCACCGGCCCTAAATGTTGGACAAACATGTAAATCTGATACAAGATTGTTATTAATATAATTGTCCCAAGTTATAAAAGAATATTTGTGCTTTGTGCATTTAAATCAATTTTCATAAAAGATTTTCAAAAGAGTCAGTTAATTGTATTTACCAGTGTAAACTGACGTATTTTCCAAAAAGGTTAAGTGACAGGTGTTATGGGTGAAATTCTGAGCCCATATCCTGGGTAATATCTTAAATTATATCTTAGTTATATGATATATGTTCATCCCGGGATACTCATTCAGGATATTGGTAACATCCTGGATGATATCCTGAGGATCACTAACGGATTATGTGCAGGAATATGAGTCCAAGCTTGCAACGTTCATGAGGACCTTTTCCCGGAAGACTCACTCTAAGTTGTTCAAAGAAGGACGTTGAACCCGCTTTACCTGGTCTCCAACGGCTAATAAAGAATATTCGAAGGCCTCCCATACTTATAGGAGATTTTGTTTTCGTTCACTAGCTATAAATAGGTGGATAAATCAGATCGAATAGGACATAACAACACTCACTACTCTCTCACACTACAACTCTTTCGCAACTATCACTTTCACAAAAAGAATTGTAACACTTAGCGATCTGATCAATATCCTGCACTGTATCCTGACGTTTGAAGTAATAAGAAGAACTAGGCAGCTGCGATTGCCAGCTCCTGAGGTTTTGTACCGGCGATCTAGATTGATCAAGGGCTTTCCTCGTACAACCCGTGTCACCCTCTACCTTTTTGCTCATTGTTTGATTGTAGATACAGCTCGATATCCTGAGCCGTATCCTGAAAACTATTTTTGCAAACAACTTAATTGGCATATTTTCGATACACTTTCTTAGCACACTACCTCACTTAACTAATTTGATTACTTAATTGCTTCGGTAATTTTTGACCAAAACAATTTGGCGCCCACCGTGGGGCAAGTGGTGCTATTTTTACTAAAAACTTTTGCAAGATCGCTACTTGGTTTTCTATTTCCCAAACTTTTTGCTACATTGTTTGAAATGGCCTCGAGATCAAACATGAGTTCCTCCACCATGTCTGCCACAACTTCTGCAATAATTGGTTCGGTGCTCCCTCCACCTCCTCCAAGAATGCAAGCCTCCTCGCAGCCTCAGGATATTATACCTACTCGGAGTGTTCAGGGATCTGCCCCTGTCCTGGCCTCTAATGATGAAATTCTAACCTTGTTTGGTAGTGTACAGGAGCAAATGAGGCAGCAGCAGGAGACCAACTGAATGATTTTAAGGGAAATACAACTCTTGAAATCCAGCTCAAGCAGATCTGCCGAGGATACTGCCACTCCCCTACAACCCAGGGCTTTGAACTTCAATTCTGCAGTTTTTACCGAGGATAACCGGGGAAATATTGTACCTAGCCATTCCCAGAATCATACTCCTGAGATACCTTCTACACTTAGAATGTCAACTGTAAGAAGCTCAGGATATGCTTCAGGATATGGCCAGAATCCTCAGACCGGTAGTGTATCTAATAGTAATAATACGCTTGCCACTAATGGTATTGGATCTTTGCAGGGAGCTTTAGAAGCTGAAAGACATGATATCCAGTGTACCCGGGGTGGTTCAGCCAATTCCTGAAGTGTCCCAGGATAGTCACAGGATATCGCGGTTTGCATATCCTATTTGTGATGCTGAAATCCCAGAAAGATTTCAAACTCCCAACATGAAACTCTATGACGGAACTACGGATCCTGTGGAGCATATTGTCACAACCCCCGGTCCCTAGTTCCCGGGAACGGGCGGCCGTGAGCCAGTTTCGGTGGTATCACGTTAATTACTTATTTGGCAGCGAAATTTTTCATCAGGACCGTAGTTAGGAAATATTAAATCAGAGTAAACCACCATATTTTATAATCTTAAACAAATGGGTAAAACCCAAGTTTTTATTACAAACTGATTTACAGGGATAAATCCCACTTTATTGAAATAAACGCTTTCTTTTATTTAGGTAACTTTTATAGCCACTTTTCCAAGCCTTCAGTGCTGTCCAGCTGGCTTCTATTTGGCTTTCACATTTTGTTACCTGAAACGCGTTTTAAAAAGGTTATGTCAGTGGGAAATACTGGTGAGTGAATCCCAGTTTAATCAAGAAATATTAATTTACTTTAAACAGTATTGAGGGCGATTACAATGTTTATATCTACACAATTACTCATTCAGTAGTGTCAAGTCTGACTGAGGGTCATATTACACATTGGCTAACTCTTCGTCCAATGGTAACGTTACTCACATTTTGTATACAAAACCCCAACATACCGGCAGTAATTGTAGAATTACAAAGACTCAATCACTGCTAAATCGCATTGTAAAAAGGTTAAGGTTTTGTAAAAACTGTTAATAAAAAGGAGATTACTCACAAAAAGGTTTACATAAAAAGAGGATTACTCACATTGCTGTCTTAGGTTATTCTTTATGGTTTCCTGGTGAATATCTATAATTTACACAAATGCACGTGTGTTAGTATAATAACCCATTTTAACATTAGTAATACCCTCCCCGAGACGGCATTCCAACGACTACGTCGGGCAGAACCACGACAGCCGTTACGGAACCCTAGATCAATCGGGCAGCGTATCTAATACGTCTCCAGGGGTTATAATACTTACATCGTAGCAGAACCTCGCTATTTTAGGGGGTATAATGCCCGGGTATAATAACACTACTACAGAAATTGTGATTTGAGAAGCGAAAATTGAACGAGCAGACTGAAGGTCCGTGGCCTTCTATTTATAGTGCTGAAATTGGACTTCCTCACAGCCCGCGTGACATTTGGGCTGAGCTTACGCGGCCCGCGTCAAAGCTGGGTCAACGCGTAGCTTGGCCCGGTCATCGTATAGCTTCGCCGTGTGTTGGGCCACGTGGCGGCCCAGGGCTGCGCCACATTCCAGATCGCTCGCGGCCCGCGTTAACTTGGATGCACTTCTACGCGGCCCGCATGAACTAAAGATTTAAACGAAATCTGGTTATACTCTCGCGCGGCCCGCGTTAAGTTGAGGTGAGGTCCCATGCGGCCCGCCTCAACTTAGTTTTTATTGTTTTTATTTATATTATATGTTATTTTGTATTTTGGGCTTGGTTTTCACATACGGGGCACATATAAAGACACATTGAGATATTTAAAATATATTAGGGTGTTAGAAATATTATGAGGGTGTCGGTTTTACCGAGAGTTGTTATATCCTCCCCACCTTGTTTTAGAGCTCGTCCTCGAGATCTACTAGAACAAGTGTGGATATTTCTTTTGCATTTCTGATTCAAGTTCCCATGTGTATTCGGGTCCTCTTTTGGAGTCCCATTTCACTTTGACCAGAACTAATCTCTTATGCTTGAGATTTTTAATTTTTCTATCTTCAATCTGTAGAGGCCTTTCTACATATTTGAGTTGTTCATTAACCTCTATATCCTTGAGAGGTACTACGAGTGATTCATCGGCTAAACACTTTTTGAGATTAGATACATGAAACACATCATGTATTCCTGCCATTTCCTCTGGCAGTTGTAGCTGATAGGCTACCGGTCCTACTCTTTCAAGAATTTTGAAAGGTCCAATATACCTGGGACTAAGCTTTCCTCTTTTGATGAATCTTACCACTCCTTTCCAGGGAGAGACTTTCAATAATACTTTATCTCCCACTTGAAATTCTAATGGTTTGCGTCTGTTATCAGCATAGCTCTTTTGGCGATCACGTGCTGTTTTCAGTCGTTCCTTGACTTGAATGATTTTATCAGTTGTTTCCTGTACTATCTCGGGTCCAGATAATTGTTTTTCCCCAATTTCTGCCCAACAGACTGGGGTTCTGCACTTTCGTCCATAAAGTGCTTCGAATGGTGCAGCATTAATACTTGTGTGATAACTGTTATTATAAGAAAATTCTATTAAAGGTAAGTGTTCGTCCCAATTACCTCCAAAATTAATTACACAAGCTCTAAGCATGTCCTCCATTGTCTGAATTGTCCTTTCGCTTTGTCCGTCCGTTTGAGGATGATAAGCTGTGCTTAGATTTATCCTGGTTCCCATTGCTTTTTGGAAACTTGACCAAAAATGAGAGGTAAAACGGCTATCCCTATCAGAAACAATTGATAAAGGAATGCCATGTAAAGAAACGATTTCATTTACATACAATTTGGCTAATTGTTCCATACTAAAGGTTTCCTTCATTGGTAAGAAATGAGTTGACTTGGTTAACCTATCTACAATCACCCAGATTGTATCATTTCCTTTCCTTGTTTTAGGCAATTTGGTAACAAAATCCATTGTTATCAATTCCCATTTCCAAACTGGTATTTCTAATTGTTGTAACAAACCTGAAGGTTTCTGATGTTCAGCTTTAACTTGTAAGCAAGTTAAACATTTAGAAACGTAAGCTGCTACATCCTTTTTCATTCCTATCCACCAGAATTTTTTCCTTAAATCCTGGTACATTTATCACTTCTTGGATGCATCGTATATTTAGACTTATGGGCTTCTTCTAATATATGGTGACGTAAATTTCCTAATTTAGGTATCCACATTCTCTTTTTATGGAACCTCCAAATTCCATCTGTTCCTTGTTCTAATTCCTTAATCATTCCTTTTAATTTTTCAGTATCCTCCTTGATTACTGATTCTTGTACTTTTCTAATCTGATTGTTTAAATCTACTTGTAAATTTAATTTAAGAGAACGTACCCTTTTTGGCTTTTCGTGATATTTTCGACTTAAAGCATCAGCCACCACATTGGCTTTTCCTGCATGATACTGGATATCACAATCATAATCACTAAGTAATTCCATCCAGCGTCTCTGTCTCATATTCAATTCTTTTTGCCCGAATACATATCTTAAACTCTTATGATCTGTGAATATGGTAAACTTACTACCATAAAGATAATGTCTCCAAATCTTAAGGGAAAAAATTATGGCTCCTAATTCCAAATCATGGGTCGAATAATTTCTTTCATGACTCTTAAGCTGTCTAGATGCATAAGCTATAACCTTTTGACGTTGCATCAATACGCATCCATAACCTAACTTAGAAGCATCACAAAAGATTACAAAGTTTTCAGTTCCTTCTGGTAACGCTAATATCGGTGTATGGGTTAATCTTTGCTTAAGAATTCTAAAGGCTTCTTCTTGTTTTGGTCCCCATTCAAACTTAACAGATTTACAGGTTAACTTAGTTAAAGGAATGGCTATTCTAGAAAAATCTCGAATAAATCTTCTATAATAACCGGCCAATCCTAAGAAACTTCTAACTTCAGTTGGTGACTCTGGGGTTTTTCATTTGGTAATTGCCTCGATTTTTGTTGGGTCTACATGAATTCCTTCATGGTTAACTAAATGTCCGAGAAATTGTACCTGTTCTAACCAAAACTCGCACTTTGAAAATTTAGCATAAAGCTTTTCCTTTCTCAATAGACTTAAAAGTAAGTGCAAGTGCTTTGCATGCTCTTCTTTACTTTTAGAGTAAATTAGAATATCATCTATGAAGACAATTATGAATTTATCCAAATATGGCTTACATATTCGGTTCATCATGTCCATAAATGCGGCTGGGGCATTGGTTAAACCAAATGGCATGACAGTAAATTCATATTGACCATACCTTGTTCTGAATGCGGTTTTAGGAATATCCTCTTCCTGTACCTTTAATTGATGATATCCTGATCTTAAATCGATTTTAGAGAAAAATCGAGCTCCTTGAAGTTGATCAAACAAATCATCAATCCTCGGTAATGGGTACCGATTCTTAATTGTGACTTTGTTCAATTCACGGTAGTCAATGCACATACGCATTGATCCGTCCTTTTTAACAAATAAAATCGGCGCTCCCCATGGCGATGAACTTGGCTGTATAAATCCTTTATCCAACAATTCATCTAATTGTTTCTTTAGTTCTTGCATTTCAGCGGGTGCCAAACGGTAAGGTGCTTTGGCAATCGGTGCTGTTCCTGGTAACAGGTGAATTCTGAATTCAACTTCCCTGTCTGGCGGTAGCCCTGGCAATTCTTCTGGAAAGACATCTGAAAATTGGGACACTACTGGAATGTCTTTTAATTCTTTTCCTTTAGTGTTAGTGATTATAGAAATCAAATACACTATAGATCCTTTCCTTATACAACTTGCAGTTTTCATTACAGAGATGAATTTAGTGGATCTAGATGGTTTATCTCCTTTAATTGTGATCTTTTCACCTCTTGGTGATTTTATCTGTATTGACTTTTGATCACATAAGATTTTGGCTTTATTGGCTATTAACCAATCCATTCCTAATACGACATCAAATCCCACCAGATTCATTGGGTAAAAGTTTGCAATAAATTTTTGATTAAAAATTTCTATTCTTGCTCCTTGCAAGATTTCAGAAATCTTAATGGTTTCTCCATTTGCTGTCTCTACTAGACATTCTTGTGGTAGTTTAGTTAATGATTGATTTAGAAGTTTGCAAAATGAAGTATTAATAAAACTTTGGTTGGCACCAGAGTCAAATAATACTTTAGCAAAAATATCATTAACTAAAAACGTACCAGCAATGACGTCCGGAATCATCCTAGCTTCGTCTGCAGTTAGAACGAATGCTCTAGCATTTTTAGTGTTCTTGTTGTTTGCAGCTGGGGCTAACTTTGGACAGTTGGTCTTGATGTGACCTTGTTCCCCACAGTTGAAACACACCCTGCTATTGGCTTTCTTCCTGCAGTCTTCTTCTTTGTGACCTGATATTTTGCAAAAATTGCAATAAATGGAGCATTTTCCAGAATGCTTCCTTTTGCAATACTTGCAATAAGGTGCAGATGTAGATCCTACATTCCTACGGTTGGAATTCCCAGAACGGAATTCTTGGGTAAGCCTTTGGGTTAGGTTTCTCCTCTGATCTTCTTCTCTAGTACGGATTAACTCATCGGTCAAGGTATTGGCTAGTTCTACAGCTTCCTCTATGGTTTGGGGTCTAGCTGCCTTGACTACATGTCTAATCTCTCCAATTAATCCCCAGATATAACGGGAGATTGATACCGGTTCAGGTGATGCAAGGGTAGGTACTATCCTAGCATATTCAAAGAATGTGGTAGTGTAACCCTTACTGTCTACCCCGGTCATTCTTAGATTCAGAAACTTATTTGCTATTTGTTCCTTTTCATTGGGAGGGCATAATTTCCTTTCTACCATATTCTTAAATTCCTCCCATTCCATGTTATAAATCCTATCACTTCCTCTTGACTGGAGGATAGTGTTCCACCATTCTAAGGCTGCGTTTTTAAACAGATTTGAAGCAAACATTATCTTATCTTCTTCAGCACATTTGCTTATTTTTAAAACAGCCTCAGTTTTCTCCATCCAGCGTAGAGCTGCAATGGGTCCTTCATTGCCTGAGAATTCTATTGGTTTACAGGACCAGAATTCCTTGTAAGAACAACCATATGGCATGGTTCTTCTTCTTTTGGGAATGGGCGCTTGAAGTATGGGTCCATTGTTCACGCTGTGTTCCAGTTCACTTGGTCGTTTACTGCTACGCTTACTTTTATTATTCGCTTCTTGAACCGTTTGAATAATAAATGGCATTGCATCTATAATTCCTTGTGCCACTATATGTTGAACGGCACTATTATCCATTTGGTTTCCATTGTTATTGTTGTCCGAATTCTCATTAACCACGTTAATGTTACTCTGGTTATCGTTATTCAGATTATCTTGATTTCCCTCGTCGGCCATCTGAATTTTAAACATTTACCAAATATTAATATCACAATTAATATTTAAATATAGCCAATCACATGACACGCACGTTTAACCAAAAACGTCGAGCATTGCGACTTTTACTCTATTTATATAGTATGCATCATTACACACTAGTACTGAAATTTAAATTACAATACCGGCTGAAATGTAAAGCTATAATACTAATAATAAGCATCCGTAGTTTTTTTTTTTTCTAACACATACACACATATATTATTTTATTATTATTATTATTACTGTTTCTACCATCACCTTCACTGATATGGATTCATCCAAAAATCCATATTACGCTCATCGTATTTCCATACGAGGCGTTCTCCCACCTGTCGCATACGATCACTGCTTTCTAAAATTTCCTCCCCAAAAGTCCTAAGTTCCTGGACATTTTCTGCACTCATTAGGGGTGCAGGTTCTAGGACTGGGTTTGGAAACTGAGGTACGGGTTCCTGATACGGAGGCATAGGGGCCTGGTACGGGTATGGATTCTCTAAAATTTCCCTAACATATGCATCACTAATGTTGTAGGGATCTTGAGGATCTAACCCTGGATAAGCTCCTAAGTTGGGCATTGGCACATTTTCCTGTATTGGGTTTTGTTGCACGTAGTCCCTAACATCGTCCCACCAGGGGTCGTAGTTGTTTGGGTCTAGAGGATCAGGTGCAGGTACCCTAGGTATCTCCTCCGGGTTGTAATCAGGCATTTCTATCTAGTTTTCTATTTCCATGGGTTGGTCAGGATTTTGTGGTTGGGGTGCTAGCATTTGTTCCAGGTTTGGGTCAGCAGCAGTGGTTGCTAAAATATGGATATTAGCAATACCCCTATTGAGCATATCCTGATTATAAGCATCAGTTTCTCTTTTTGCTGCGGCTAACACTCGCTGTTCCTGCAACTTTTTCATTCTTTTCCTACGCTCGTGCGCTCCCCTACTGAACCATCCCCTCTTTTTCTGAGGAAATGGCTCTTCAGACTGAGCCTTAAACACAAAGATCCCTTCTTCTGTGTCAGCAGAATACCCTGAGAGGGCAGGCTGAGAAGAGGAGGTGCCTTCGCTCCTAGGCGAATCAGACAGTTGACGATAGGCGTCAGAAGGTCCTTGGTCACTCATACTGTAAACTAACAAATAGTCAGATAACATATAGCAAGAAATACAATTATACACGTATTTCCATAGTTTATTTCCTAACAATTTGAATTTTGGTGTCAGCAGAACACTTCTGTGGCTGAATCAGTGGCATAGCTCTGATACCACCTTCTGTCACAACCCCCGGTCCCTAGTTCCCGGGAACGGGCGGCCGTGAGCCAGTTTCGGTGGTATCACGTTAATTACTTATTTGGCAGCGGAATTTTTCATCAGGACCGTAGTTAGGAAATATTAAATCAGAGTAAACCACCATATTTTATAATCTTAAACAAAAGGGTAAAACCCAAGTTTTTATTACAAACTGATTTACAGGGATAAATCCCACTTTATTGAAATAAACGCTTTCTTTTATTTAGGTAACTTTTATAGCCACTTTTCCAAGCCTTCAGTGCTGTCCAGCTGGCTTCTATTTGGCTTTCACATTTTGTTACCTGAAACGCGTTTTAAAAAGGTTTTGTCAGTGGGAAATACTGGTGAGTGAATCCCAGTTTAATCAAGAAATATTAATTTACTTTAAACAGTATTGAGGGCGATTACAATGTTTATATCTACACAATTACTCATTCAGTAGTGTCAAGTCTGACTGAGGGTCATATTACACATTGGCTAACTCTTCGTCCAATGGTAACGTTACTCACATTTTGTATACAAAACCCCAACATACCGGCAGTAATTGTAGAATTACAAAGACTCAATCACTGCTAAATCGCATTGTAAAAAGGTTAAGGTTTTGTAAAAACTGTTAATAAAAAGGAGATTACTCACAAAAAGGTTTACATAAAAAGAGGATTACTCACATTGCTGTCTTAGGTTATTCTTTAGGGTTTCCTGGTGAATATCTATAATTTACACAAATGCACGTGTGTTAGTATAATAACCCATTTTAACATTAGTAATACCCTCCCCGAGACGGCATTCCAACGACTACGTCGGGCAGAACCACGACAGCCGTTACGGAACCCTAGATCAATCGGGCAGCGTATCTAATACGTCTCCAGGGGTTATAATACTTACATCGTAGCAGAACCTCGCTATTTTAGGGGGTATAATGCCCGGGTATAGTAACACTACTACAGAAATTGTGATTTGAGAAGCGAAAATTGAACGAGCAGACTGAAGGTCTGTGGCCTTCTATTTATAGTGCTGAAATTAGACTTCCTCGCGGCCCGCGTGACATTTGGGCTGAGCTTACGCGGCTCGCGTCAAAGCTGGGTCAACGCGTAGCTTGGCCCGGTCATCGTATAGCTTCACCGTGTGTTGGGCCACGTGGCGGCCCAGGGCTGCGCCACATTCCAGATCGCTCGCGGCCCGCATTAACTTGGATGCACTTCTACGCGGCCCGCATGAACTAAAGATTTAAACGAAATCTAGTTATACTCTCGCGCGGCCCGCGTTAAGTTGAGGTGAGGTCCCATGCGGCCCGCCTCAACTTAGTTTTTATTGTTTTTATTTATATTATATGTTATTTTGTATTTTGGGCTCGGTTTTCACATACCGGGCACATATAAAGACACATTGAGATATTTAAAATATATTAGGGTGTTAGAAATATTATGAGGGTGTCGGTTTTACCGAGAGTTGTTATACATATTGCTCAGTATAGAGAAAGGATGGAAATCAACCATATCTCTCCAGACCTCAAAGAAGCATGCTTGTGCAAGGGTTTTAGTTCTACCTTAACAGGATCAGCCTTAAAATGGCTGTTAAACGTTCCTCCTCATTCAATTACTTCTTTTGCTCATTTAGTTAATTTATTTAACAGTCAATTTTCTTGCAGCCGGAATTTTGAAAAACTAACAAGTGATCTCTACAGGATAACTCAAGGACCTCAGGAATCTTTAGGGGATTATGTAAACAACTTTAGCCGGGAATCCTTAGACATTCCACATCTTGATGTTGTAACAGCTGTGCAGGCCTTCAAGATGGGTTTGCAAAAAGATTCGCAATTTTACCAGGATCTTGTAATGAATCCATGCAGGAACCTAGACGAAGCTCGAAACAGGGCTTTAAGATATATTCGGTTGGAAGATAATAAGAAGATGCAAGAGAGGATGAACTCATCCACAACCTATGAGTCAACTAACAGGAAATCAGAATCCTCGTATAAACCATATCGCTCCAAGCCGTATGGTAGAAATGATAACAAAAGAGTGAATGCTGTTGAAGATGAGGATCCTGAGGAGTATCCCGGATTATCCGAATACTGTTTTTCTGTTAATATACCTGAACTGATGTATGCTATGCAGGGTTTAGGAGACAAAGCCAGGTGGCCTCGGAAGAATCAACAAAAAGCCGATTGGAAGGATAAGTCCAAGTGGTGTGCCTTCCACGAGGATTTCGGACATGTTACTGAGGATTGCATTGCCTTAAGGGAAGAAATAAGTTACCTCTTAAGCAAGGGATATTTGAAGGATCTCCTGGGAAAAAAAGAAGAACAAGGGTCAGGATACTGAGAAGGATCCTGAACGAGCAGCATCACCCCCTGCGGATGCCAAGATAATTAACTTTATTTCAGGAGGATCCGACATTTGCGGGACTTCATATTCCACAGCCAAGAGACATGCAAAGGAGGCTAAAGCCAAAAGAGGAGAAAGACCGATCAGGATGACAACCCTCACAACTGACAAAGTGATCACTTTTGACAGTGATGACAGGGATACTATCCAGGATCCTCACCATGATGCTCTGGTAATAACATTATATGTGGCTAACCATTTTGTACGCAGGATATTGGTGGATAATGGCAGCTCCCTCAACGTAATCCAACTAGAGACGTTGAAAAGGATGAATGTATCTCCGATGGATATCACTTCGAAATCTACTGTACTCGTTGGCTTCAGTGGAGAAGCTAGAAACACAGTGGGAGAAATCAAATTGCTATTATATGTTGAAGGGGTCAATTCAATACAGCGCTTCTGTGTGGTGGACTCCTTATCCTGCTACAATATCATATTGGGCAGGCCATGGATCCATGATATGAAAGCTGTGCCATCAACTTATCATCAGTGCATCAAGATCCCTACACCTTGGGGAGTTGTCAAAGTGGATAGTGACCAGCAGGAGGCGAAGGAGTGCTACTCATCTTCCATGAAATCCTCTACCAAACCTAGTGCAGCATAGCAATTAAAGATACGGGCCCAGGATATTGCGGAGGCTTCGGAGCAGGATGTAAAGAAAATTATCCTGGATCAGGATAATCCAGATATCTCGGTGCTCGTGGGAACCAATATCCCTCAGGATATTGAGGACCAATTGACTAACTTTTTGAAATGCAGGATGTCAACGTTCGCATGGAAGCACGAGGATATGACAGGTATTTCCAAGGAAATTATAACACACAAGCTTGGTATTGACAGGTCATTCAAGCCTGTCCAACAGAAAAGAAGGAAATCCGCTTCAGAACGAAATGCGATCATTCAAGAAGAACTAGAAAGGTTATTGAAGTCCAAAATGATCAGAGAAGTCAAGTTTCCAAGGTGGGTAGCAAATGTAGTGGTGGTACAGAAGAAAAATGGGAAATGGAGAGTCTGTGTAAACTACACAGACTTGAATAAAGCTTGTCCCAAGGACCCATTTCCTCTTCCTCATATAGACTCAATGGTGGATGCTACTGCCGACCATGAGATGTTAACCTTTATGGATGCATCATCAGGATTCCAGCAAATCCAGATGGAGCCTCCAGGCCAGGAAGATACTGCCTTCATAACACCAACAGGTATTTATTGTTACACCGCTATGCCCTTTGGTTTGAAAAATGCAGGTGCAACATATCAGAGATTGGTAAACATGATGTTCAAAGACAAACTGGGGGACACTATGGAGGTGTACATAGATGACATGGTAGTAAAGTCTAAGAAGGCTGAAAATCACCTTCAGGATATCAAGGGAGCATTTGATATCCTGGATCAGTATAACATGAAGCTGAATCCTGCCAAGTGCCATTTTGGAGTGGGGGCCGGAAAGTTTCTAGGATATATGGTGACTAAAAGAGGGATAGAAGCAAGCCCAGAACAGATCAAAGCCATCTTGGACATCAAATCACCTTCCAACATGAAAGATGTACAAAGATTGACAGGTCGAGTGGCAGCGTTAAACAGATTTATTTCAAGATCCTCGAAAAAATGCAAGGAGTTTTATGATATCCTGAAGAAAAATAAGAAGTTTGAATGGGGGAGAAGCATGAAGCAGCCTTGCAGGATTTGAAGCAGTATCTCTCAACTGCGCCACTACTAATGAAGCCTGAGGATGGTGAACCATTATCCCTATATCTTGCAGTATCAGAGAATGCAATAAGTGCTGTCCTAGTAAAGGATCATGAAGGTCAGCAGTATCATGTCTATTATGTTAGCAAAAGTTTATTAGATGCTGAAACTAGATACTCTCATTTAGAAAAATTAATATTAGCCTTAGTTATGGCATCAACAAAGCCTAGACATTACTTTGAAACACATAGGATTCATGTTAAAACAAATTATCCTGTTAAAAATGTGCTTAGGAAACCAGAGATGTCAGGTAGAATGGCTAAGTGGTCGGTAAAGTTAAGTGCCTATGATCTAATATATGAACCTAGAAATGCCATAAAATCTCAGGCTTTAGCTGACTTTGTGGCTGATTTCAGTAGTGATATGCAAAATGAAGTAGATTTAGTAACTCAACAACTAGGAGAATCCTCAGAATCTTGGACATTATATACTGATGGTGCATCTAATGTTAGAGGAGTAGGATTTGGTATACTACTAAAATCGCCACAGGGGGACATATTACCCCAGGCTATTAGATGTGAATTTCCTGCCACTAATAATGAAGCAGAATACGAGGCTTTGATTGCAGGATTAGAACTGGCTAAAAACATGGATATTAAAGTTTGCAAGTATATGTTGATTCCTTGTTAATTACTAATCATTTTAATGCTCCTATGCAGTTAAAGGTGAGAAGTTAATTGAATATCTTGATATTCTCAAAACATTAGCAGGATATTTCGATGTTTTTACACTTGAGCAGGTACCAAGAGAAGATAATGCTGAGGCAGATGCCTTGGCAAATCTAGGATCATCGGTCAGGATACCAGAAGGGACCCAAATACCTATATTGCATATCTTGTATCCTTTGACGAATCCTCGGGATAAGGAAGTAGTAGATATTCAGGATCCTGGAGCTGAATATCCTGAGGAGGATCCTAAATCCTGGATGGCTCCAATCATAAGATATCTCAAGGAAGGACACATCCCGAACAATGAGAATCCCAAGGCCTTTAGAATGAAGGTGTTTTGGTCAAAAATCACTTAAAGATAATGCAACCAAACTTTATGTAAACGGGGAATGATGCTTGGTATGATGAACAAAGTGAAGGATCACTCAAATGTAAAATGCACAAGTGACACAGGGATTTATACGAGGAAAAAGCCCTTGATCAATGAATGATCTCCGGCATAAAAAACCTCGGGTGATGGAAACTACCGATCACCAAACTTTAATATAACAATAATGGTTACAACTTCGGATGGTAACGAGCTAGGTACAAGGATCACTATAGTATCGTATGCTAAAGCGTGTGAGAAATGTGTTGTGTCTTCCGCATGTTCAAGAGTGCCATTTATACAAGTGTGTGTGGTTCTATTTTAGGAAAATCACCTAACTACTAGCTCGTTACCCCTTTAGAAATAGAAGTAAATTTAGCCTAAATAATCGCCCTTGAATTGTGCTGAGTTTCCATATTATCCATAACGTCCATCTTTGATTATGCATGTGCGAAATTAGCGTGACAGATTCCTTGTTTACGTTGCTAAGATCAGGTCCAACTCGTAATTCCTACAAAACAATATTAAATTCAAAGAGAACAATCGTTAGTATGAGGATCCTTAGGATGATCCGTGATCCTGACCCTGGAGCTCTTCTGAGGATCACTATCTGCCAAAGAAACAAGGATCACTTGTTAGGATATCATGTAAGGATCATAGGTCATAAAAATCCTGCCCTAACAATTGCCCCCAAAATATAAGGAGTATTTATGTAATATAAACGAGTTATATTTTGCTGAATCTTATCTATAACTAACTCAACGGATATATAGCCGTTAAGGTGGAACTATCCGTTGCGGTCTGACGTCATGGAGGTGACAGCCCTGCACAATCATGATTATAAATAGAAATAGGGATAGGATCGAATGCATTTAAATTCAAAGCAACTCCCTTTATAACCGTATTCAGAAGATCAACCAGGTATTCTCCTTTTCATCTTCTTCTCTCTTGCTCTGTTTTCCTTCTTCTTCTATTCTTCTGTAAAAGATGTTGCTCCGGAACTCCCCCTGCAAGGATCCTAAGAAGAACAGCCCCTTAAAGGGTCAAGGGATCACCAAAGATTCCCCCTCCGAGAGGTGTTGCTTCACCGACCCTCAAATCGATAAAATCCGTCGTTGTTTCCCGGCGGAAACCCTTTTCAAGTCTTTTAGTCCTACCGCTTTAAGTGATTTTATCTCTGAGACTTGGGTAGCTTTCCCGGTCACCCCTTTCTTGATAGGATATTCGTATCCTTTTCCTCAATTCACCCAATCTTTTTTCTCCCTTACCGGCATCTGCTATATCCAGGCTATGCCGATGATCTGGAGGGTGTTATACACCCTTGAAAGGATCATTGAGCAAGAGGGTATTGACCTCGGTATGGCGGAGTTGGGTGAGATGTATGATCTCACAACTTTTGGATCCCACCGATATTTGTTCAAGCGAAAAGCTGGAGAGGATCACCCTGTTTTCAAAGTGACCAAAAATGACACGAACTGGAAGCGACGATTCTTTTTTGTTAGGAGAGATTCCATCCCTAATGGGAAGGATTTGCCCAAGGAGTGGGCTACCCATGGTAGGATAGAGGATCCTGGAAGGATCATCATAGAACTTGTTCCTTAGGATAAGGATCACTAACATTTTCTTGTTTATTGTGCAGCTATATCTGTTGCTCATCTTAGGTTGACTCATGCTGCAAAAGAGAGACTCTTGGCCTTTAAGAAGCTAGATCCGGAGACAAGAACTTTCCAGGTTGCCACCCAGGATTCTCATGAAGTATCCTCTGCCTCTGTCACAATGTCAAGTAAGTATCCTCATTTAAAAAGTAATTCTGTGTAGGATTTTCAAGTTTAATTAGAATACTTATCTTATTTTGGTTGTGTAGGTGCTGGAAAATCCTCTAAGTCTGCTTCAAAGTTTGGCATCGATGATCTTACAAATGTTAAATCCTCAAGGAAGAAGACTCCTGCTGCTAGCCCGACTGCTTCAGCCCCTAAAGCACCTATCAGGGGTAAAGGAAAGAAGAGAAAGGCCTCCGAGGATTTACAAGGTCTGCCCCTGCTCCGCCAACAGTTTCTGGATTACTTCAACGAGGTAAGGATCACTGCCCCTGTTTGTGTATCCTGACCGTTTTAAGGATCACTTGTTTCTGATGTTATGCCTTGTTTTTCTTGCAGAAATTTGCTGAGATAGAGACTTATGTTGGCCACGTCGAGGATCAAGACCGCCAAATCGCTGACCTCCAACAAATGGGTGTGCTGAAGGATCTTAAGATTGCTGATCTTGAGAAGGAGTTGCGGGCCACCAAGGATGATGCGGCCAAAATGCTGATCAACTTTGATTATGAGAAGCATGAGATCACCCAGGATGCCAAGGTCTCTGCTGCAATAACCATGTATAAGATCCAGCTGCAGATGGCTATGGAGGCTCAGGATCCTGCCTTCGACAAAAGCACATGGGATGTAGAGGGTTGGAAGGCGAGGCTAGCAGAGCTTGAGGATGATGAAGAGGCTGAGGAGATCCCGATGCTTGAGGGTGGAGAGGCTGGCAAGGATCATTCTGGTGAGGCAAGTGGAGCTGGTGGTGATGGTGCAGCGAAGGATTGAGCTGCAGGATTGGGCGATGAAGGAAACTTCTAGACATAGCCGGAGCCCAATTTTTTTTTTGTTTAGTGGTTGTGATGCTTTAAAACAATGATGGTCTGTATTTGAACAATAGTTTAGGGTTGAGGATCCAGGATCCTGTGAACAATAGGTAGGATTACAAATGGTGGAGGGATCCTCTGTTTGGGGGATAAAGCCATTGTGATCCTGCCGCCTTTTAATTTCCTGCATGCTATGACCGCACAAACAATGGACACCCTTTGCCAACCCATGTGGACGGGCCACGTTTTGCTGGTAGAAACGTGGGTTGGCAATTTTGACAACTATGAAGGGTTTTAGATCTTTGTTAATAAAATAACTCTAATCTTTTTGGCTTATCTTGTGTTGTTATCCTTTTAATTTCCAATTGTTTTGATATATATTTGTGAGAAAAGCTTAACCAAATTATGTTTAAGAAGTCTAGGATACGATCCAGGATCAAGTATCCTATAGTTGAAAACTTCCAAAAAGTAATTCATTTTAAGGATCATGGGTCCAGTTGTCAAGGTCTAAGGGTTATTCAAATGAATAATGAATAAAAATAGTTAAGGATCATACCTGAGGATCCAAGTTAGGATCCTAACCTTTAATCAGGATAACCATAAGTAAAACTTTAATGGATAATAAGGATTAAGGATCCTTAATTGTTTAACTTCGAAAACCTGAAAAATGGAATATAACTTGGGACTAAGCCAATATAAAAGATAAGTTAGTAACTGGGGACAAGCCCAAAGGATAACTGGGGACAAGCCCAAAGGATCACTGGGGACAAGCCCGAAGGATAACTGGGGACAAGCCCGAAGGATAACTGGGGACAAGCCCGAAGGATAACTGGGGACAAGCCCAAGGATCGTATGTAAACTGGAGTATGGCCCTCACTGGCGACTATCCAAACTTAGTGACATGAAAATGCCAAAACCTTAGCTAACGTGAAAACGTTAGAAACCTTAGGAACGGATGTATGGTACGTCTACCATTATACGTAGGGTCCTAGGTATAGCCAGTACGATGAGGTTATCAGCCCCTAAAGCGAGTACTGGTCCCAAAGACGTGAACTATACCAGGATCATCGTGCGCTACAGGCGAAAACTGGGGACAAGCCCAAGGATAACTGGGGACAAGCCCAAGGATCTGAGTTGCTTCTGAAGATTGTTTGACATTATGCTAAGGATACCTGGACTTATCAGAACTCAAAATCTCGTGAGAGAAGGATGAAGGATACATGATCCTTATCCTTAAATAAGAAGATATGTAAATAAGAGTTCAAGCTTAGGACATTACCATAGTAAGGATCATTGATGCTTCAGGGATCCTTGAAGGATACTTCCAATGTAAGGATCACTCATGCCAGAAGGATCCTGCTTACATGAAATATTTTTTCAAGTGGACAACATTCCAGGCTCTTGGTAACAGATTACCTTCCATGGTAAGCAATCTATATGCCCCCTTTCCAGCTTCGGCTTTGATCAAATAAGGGCCTTCCCATTTTGGTGCCAATTTCCCATCAGCAGGATTGGTGGTATTTTGGAATGCTTTTCTCAATACCATATCCCCAACTTGGAATTTCCTTATCCTGACATTTTTGTTGTAAGCACCAGCCATTCTTTGTTGGTAGCTAGCCATCCTTATCCTAGCCAGATCCCTGATTTCTTCAATAGTATCCAAGTCTTGAGCCAGGTTTGCATCATTCTCCTCAGGATCACGGGTACTTGTTCTAGCAGTTGGAACCACCATTTCTGTTGGGATCACTGATTCTGCCCCAAACACCAAAGAGAAGGGTGTTTGACCAGTAGCATTCTTGGGGGTTGTCCTATCAGCCCAAAGCACATAAGGCAATTCCTCTGCCCATTTCCCCTTCTTGGATCCAAGAGGATTTCGTCCACATCCTGCTCTCTTGCCTCCAAGACACCCCTTGGAGGATACTTTAATTGCTATTGCTCCCTTGATTTCGAGGCTGGTTTCATTGATGAGGTGTAACAATCCTTAGCCTCCTGCTGATCACTATCGATCTTGATTATTCCCCAAGGGCTAGGGAGCTTCACACATTGATGGTAGGTGGATGGGACTGCCTTCATATCCTGTATCCAGGGCCTGCCAAGGATAACATTACAACAAGACAAACAATCAATAACACAAAATTTCTGATAATTATGTAATCCTTCCATGTAAATTGGGAGTTTGATGTCCCCCAGGGTTTTCTTAGTTTCGCCACTAAATCCTACAAGCACGGAGGATCTTGGTGTAATATCCGATTCCGGGATACCCATTTTCTTCAGAACATCAAGCTGGATAATGTTTACTGAGCTTCCTCTGTCAATAAGGATCCTGCGGACAAAATGGTTAGAAATAAAAAGAGTAATAACTAAACTATCATGATGAGGATCCTGGATGTTAGTTCTATCATCCTCATCAAAGGTTATGATTTTTCCTTCCGAGACACTCGATGTTCGAATAGGTCTTTCTCCGTTATCCATTTTAGCTTCCTTTGCATGCCTTTTAGCTGCTGAGAAGGATGTACCACAGATGTCTGATCCTCCAGATATAAAGTTGATCACTTGTGCATCTACTGGAGGAGCTGGAGCTTTCTCAGGGATCCTTTCAGGATCCTGAGTCCTTTGCTTTTTTCTTCCCAACAATTCTTTCAAATGCCCCTTGCTCAGCAGATATCCAATTTCCTTTCGTAATGCGATGCATTCCTCTGTCAAATGCCCAGAATCTTCATGGTATGCACACCACTTTGATTTATCTTTAGTTGCGGCTGTTTTGTCATTTTTTCTGGGCCATCTGGCCTTTTCTCCTAGATTCTGCATTGCAAGGATTAGTTCATGATTATCAACGGAAAAACAGTATTCAGAAATTGGAGGATAATCTTCATCATCCTCTTCTTGGTCTACAGCATGCACATTCTGATTGTCAGTTCTGTTATAGGATTTGAATTTGTTGCTTTTGAAAGAGGATCCTTGCTTCTCTTGTTTTGAGGATCCTACTTGTCTCTCCTGGATCCTCTTGTCATCCTCTAGCCGGATGAACCTGAGTGCCCGAGTCCTTACTTCGTCTAGGTTCCTGCATGGTGTCATAACAAGATCATCATAGAACAATGAATCCTTAAGCAATCCCATCTTGAAGGCCTCAACAGCTGTAGCCACATCCAAGTTGGGAATGTCCAAGGATTCTTTACTAAATTTGGTTATATAATCCCTTAATGATTCATTATGACCCTGAGTTATCCTATATAAATCACTAGTCAATCGTTCAAATTTTCTGCTACAAGAAAATTGGTTATTGAATAGGTTAACTAAATTAGCAAACGAAGTAATAGAGTAAGGGGGAAGACTTAGCAGCCATTTAAGAGCTGATCCAGTAAGAGTGGATCCAAATCCCTTGCACAGGCTTGCTTCCTTTAACCTTTCTGGAATAGGATTGATCTCCATCCTCTCCCTGTATTGTGCTATGTGTTCCTCAGGATCCGTTGTACCATCATACAGCTTCATAGTAGGGATATGGAATCTTTTGGGTATCTTAGCATCACAAATTGGTGGTGCAAAACGAGATACCTTATGGCTTCCATCTGCAATCTCTGGGATAGGTTTGACTATCCCTGGAACACTTGATATCATATCCTTCAGTTTTTGCAGTTCTCTGGCCATAGCATGGTTGATACCTGTATCCTGCATGAATCCATGGTTAGTGGTAAGAGAATTATTAAAAGTGTTACCTCCCATCGGGTTCAAGTTAGGAACATTGGATGTGAATCCATATTGCTGGGATTCTGGGATGATGGAGGGACCAGTGGAAGCAATGGTCTGCATTGGAATAAAATCTCCTTGATGGACATCTGGACTTCCTGTTTGCAAATTCTTCAAGGATCCTGGTATCTGAAGGGATCCCTGAACATGGGATGATCCTGGAACAAAGAAGGATCCTTGAACCTGGGATGATCCTGGAACAAAGGAGGATCCTTGAACCTGGGATGATCCTGGAACGAAGGAGGATCCTTGAACCTGGGATAATCCTGGAACGAAGGAGGATCCTTGAACCTGGGATGATCCTGGAACGAAGGAGGATCCTTGAACCTGGGATGATCCTGGAACGAAGGAGGATCCTTGAACCTGGGATAATGCTGGAACGAAGGAGGATCCTGAGTTCATGAAGGATCCCATATGCTGAGTATAGGATCCTGCCGGTTGGAAATATGATCCTGATGCCTGAGTCACTATTGCTGGGCCGAAATGCATTCCTCTTGATCCACCCATATGTTGAATGTCTGGGACCTCTGATGGCTGAGAAGTAATCATCGGAGTATCAAAATTCAAAGATTTGGGCATTAGTGGGGAATGATCCTCTGCCGTTTTCTTTTGCTTTTTGAGATCTCCGATTTCTCTGAGGATCCTGTCATTAGTTTCATCCTACTGCTGCATACGATCCCTCATCTGCAAAATCAAAGTAAATATGTCACTAGTACTGGGAGCAGAAGAAGTTAGAGCAGAAGATGAAGGTTTAGAGAAGATAGGAGTTGGTCTCTTTTCAGCATTTTTCTGAGATCCAGCCGGTGGTGGAGGTAAAGGTGGAATGTCATTAGATGAATTGACTGCAGACATCGCTGTGGAGGTATTCTTCAACGATGAAGCCATGTAACACTACGGATTGATCACCAACAGAAAAATTTTCTTATGAATGAAGCACCAATTGCCCCACGGTGGGCGCCAAACTGTTTTGGTCAAAAATCACTTAAAGATAATGCAACCAAACTTTATGTAAACGGGGAATGATGCTTGGTATGATGAACAAAGTGAAGGATCACTCAAATGTAAAATGCACAAGTGACACAGGGATTTATACGAGGAAAAAGCCCTTGATCAATGAATGATCTCCGGCATAAAAAACCTCGGGTGATGGAAACTACCGATCACCAAACTTTAATATAACAAATAATGGTTACAACTTCTGATGGTAACGAGCTAGGTACAAGGATCACTATAGTATCGTATGCTAAAGCGTGTGAGAAATGTGTTGTGTCTTCCGAATGTTCAAGAGTGCCATTTATACAAGTGTGTGTGGTTCTATTTTAGGCAAATCACCTAACTACTAGCTCGTTACCCCTTTAGAAATAGAAGTAAATTTAGCCTAAATAATCGCCCTTGAATTGTGCTGAGTTTCCATATTATCCATAACGTCCATCTTTGATTATGCATGTGCAAAATTAGCGTGACAGATTCCTTGTTTACGTTGCTAAGATTAGGTCCAACTCGTAATTCCTGCAAAACAATATTAAATTCAAAGAGAACAATCGTTAGTATGAGGATCCTTAGGATGATCCGTGATCCTGATCCTGGAGCTCTTCTGAGGATCACTATCTGCCAAAGAAACAAGGATCACTTGTTAGGATATCATGTAAGGATCATAGGTCATAAAAATCCTGCCCTAACAGAAGGTATCACGATTAACCATTATAAATAATGTTTTGTACAAGAAATCTCTTGCAGGACCATATTTGAGATGCTTGGAAGATCCTGAAGCTAAAGAAGTACTTCAGGATATACATGAAGGGGATTGTGGTAACCACACTGGGGGCAAGTCATTATTTTCAAAATTTTTGAGAACAGGATACTATTGGCCGACAATGAAGAAAGATACTGCAGAATACGCTCGAAGATGTGATGCATGTCAAAGGCATAGTAACACATTGCATCAACCAGCTGAACCATTATATCCTATAGCTTCCCCTTGGCCATTCATGAAGTGGGGGATGGACATAGTAGGAAAGTTGCCAAAAGCTCCAGGAGGAAAAGTCTTTATGCTAGCAATGACTGACTATTTTTCTAAATGGGTTGAAGCTGAAGCATTTGTCCAAGTTAGAGACCAAGAAGTAGTATCCTTCAGAAAAAGGAATATTCTGACCAGGTTCGGAGTACCAGCCGAGATAATCTGTGATAATGGTTCTCAGTTCATAAGTAAGAGAACTACTGACTTTTGCAAGAGCTGGGGAATAAAAATGATCACGTCTACTCTGGTACACCCTCAAGCAAATGGACAGGCTGAATCCTCGAACAAGATAATTGTCAACAACATGAAAAAGAGACTGGAAGCCAAAAAAGGAAGATGGGCAGAAGAGCTACCCTTTGTTTTATGGGCTGATAGAACAACAATAAAGAATGCAACTGGCCAAACTCCGTTCTCCTTAGTGTTTTGGTCAAAAATCACACAAGGATAATGTAACCAAACTTTATGAAAACGGGGTATGATGCTTGGTTAGTTATGAAAGTAAAGGATCACTTCTGTGATAAAGATGCAAAGACACAATGATTTATACGAGGAAAAAGCCCTTGATCAATGAATGATCTCCGGCATAAAAAACCTCGGGTGATGGCAACTACCGATCACCAACTTCAATATAACAAAAATATGATTACAACTTTGGATGATAATGAGCTGAGTACAAGGATCACTGAGTGTCTAAGTGTTTGAGAGTTGTGTCGTATGTCGTGTGTGTTCTTCCGAATGAGGAAGAGTGATATTTATACTAGTGTAGGTGACCTATTTAAGGTAGGTAAACTATTAATCAGCTCATTACCCCTTTAGAAATAAAGATAATCTAGCCTAAATTGCTGCCCATAGATCAAGCCAAGTTTCCATATCCGGTACAACGTCTATCTTCAATTTAGCTCTTGCCATAATTGTGAAAACGCGTCCCTTGATCATGATGCCTAGAGCATATCCTGCTAGATGTTCCTGCAAAATAATATTGTAATAAGCGAAAGTGACCGTTAGTATAAGGATCACCATAACGTCCCATGATCCTGATCCTGAAGTCCGGCTGAGGATCACTGTCTGCCAAAGAAACAAGGATCACTGGTTAGGATCACGTATAAGGATCACTTATAGTAAAAATCCAGCCCTAACAATTGCCCCCAAAATATAAGGAGTTAATTGTAAATAGACGAGTTATATTTTGTTTCGATCTTATCTCTAACGGGCGATTCCGAATAACTAGCCATTACACATGGACTAGCCGTTGTGATCATTACGTCATAGGTGTGACAATCCCTGCAAATCATCATTATAAATAGGAGATAGGGTTAGGATCATTTTGCATTTAAATTCGAGATATCTTCCCTTTATAACCGCTACCGAAGACTGATCAGGTATCCTCTGCTTCTCTCTTTCCCTTCTTCCTTCTCTTTGCTCTGTTTTTTCTACTCCGTCTCTGTTTCTGTTCCGTCACAAACATGTTGCTCCGGAATTCTCCACACAAGGATTCCAAGAAGGATAGTCCCCTGAAAAGCCAAGGGATCATTAAGGATTCTCCTACGGAGAGATGTTGCTTTACCGATGCTCATGTAGATAGGATTCGACATTGCTTTCCGGCGGATGCCGTTTTCAAATCCTTCACACCCACTGCCTTGAGTGATTTCACTTCAGATACCTGGGTGATCTTTCCTGCAACTCCATTTATCATAGGATATTCGTATCCTTTTCCGGCCTTCACCCAATCTTTCTTTTCTCTGACCGGCATATCTTATATCCAAGCCATGCCGATGATCTGGAGGGTCTTGTATACCTTCGAGAGGATCATCGAGCAGAAGGGGATTGATTTAGGGATGGCAGAGCTGGCCGCACTTTATGATCTTACCACTTTTGGCTCTCATCGATATTTGTTGAAACGGAAGGCCGGGGAGGATCATCCTGTTTTGAAAGTTACCAAAAATGACACAAATTGGAAGCGCCGTTTCTTCTTCGTGAGAAGGGATTCCCTCCCTAATGGGAATGATCTGCCCAAGGAGTGGGTTACTCATGGTAGGGTAGAGGATCCTCGAAGGATCACTATCAGTCTTGTCTCATTTGATGAAGATCACTAATATCTCTTTTTATTTCTTGTGCAGCTATATCCATTACTCATCTAAAGTTAAGCCCCGCTGCAAAAGAGAGAGTTCTAGCTTTTAAAAAGCTTAATCCTGAAGTCAGAAGTTTCCAGGTCACCGTTCAAGATTCTCAAGAAGTATCCTCTGCATCTGCCACTATGTCAAGTAAGTATCCTTACAGAAAATAAATTATATGTAGGATTGTTTGATTAATAAAGCAACTTATCTTGTTTTTTGATTGTGTAGGTGCCGGAAAGTCTGCCAGGTCTGTCAAATCAGCTTCTAAATTTGGGTTAAGTGATCTTGCCAATGTTACGTCTTCAAAGAAGAAGGCCCCTGCTGCCAGTCCTTCAGCATCAGCTCCCAAAGCGTCTATCCGGGGCAAAGGGAAGAAGAGGAAGGCTACTGAAGATCTACAAGGATTTCCCCTCCTCCGTCAGCAATTCCTTGACTACGTGAATGAGGTAAGGATCACTGCCCCTGTTGGTTATCCGTCCCAAATATCCTGTTGGTGTATCCTGTTTCTTTGAGGATCATCTGATTCTGAACTTACCTTGTTTCCCTTTTTGCAGAAACTTGCCGAGATCGAGACCTATCTTGGCCATGTTGAGGATCAAGAGAGCCAGATTGCCGACCTCCAGCAAATGGGTGTGTTAAAGGATCTCAAGGTGGCAGATCTTGAGAAGGAGCTCCAGGCTACCAAAGACGAGGCTGCTCAAAGGCTGATTGAGATGGATAATGAGAAGCAGGAGATCACTCAAGACGCCAAGGTTTCCGCGGCAATTACTATGTACAAGATACAACTTCAAATGGCCGAGGAAGCTCAGGATCCCACTTTTGACAAGAGCTCGTGGGATGTTGAAGGTTGGAAGGCAAGGCTGGCGGATCTGGAGGACGAGGATGAGGCTGAGGACATCCCCATGCTGAAGGGTGGTGATGCTGACCAGGATCAGGGCGGAGAAGCAGGTGGTGATGGAGCAGCAAAGGTGTAGGCTGCATGATTGGGCGATGATGGATATTGTTGACTAGGCCGGAGCCCAATTTTTTTTAGGATTGGTAGTGGTTTTTTGTGGTTGTTGATGGTTTGAAACAGTTATGGTCTGTAATCTCTGAACAATAGTTTCTTAGGGTTAAGGATCCTGGATCCTTTGAACAATAGGTAGGATTACAAAAGGTGGAGGGATCCTCTGTTTGGGGGATGAAGCCTTTGTGATCCTGCCGCTTTTATTTCCTGCAAAATGCTAAGACCGCATAGACAATGGACACCCTTTGCCAACCCATGTGGACGGGCCACGTTTTGCTGGTAGAAATGTGGGTTGACAATTTTGACAACTTTTTGAAAGGGTTAATGATCCTTTTGTTTAATAATATAACTTTAATCTTTCTGGCTTATCTTGTGTTGTTATCCTTCAATAATCCTCTTATTTCTCAATTGCTATATTTGTTAAAATAACAAGAGTTGAAAAAGTGTTTAATAAACTTAGGATATGATCCTAGATCAAATATCCTCATATTGAAAATTCTCAAAATGTTTTAGTTCAAGGATCATAGGTTCGGTTGTCAAAGTATAAGGGTTGGTTAGGATAAAGAGTATAATCAAAAATAGTTAAGGATCATACCTGAGGATCCGCGTTAGGATCCTAACCTTCAATCAAGACAATCATAGATAAGACTTTGATAGTTAATAAGGATTAAGGACCCTTATATGTTTAGACTTCCAAAACCTGAAAAGTGAGATATGACTTGGGACTAAGCCAATGTAAAGGATAAATTAGTAACTGGGGACATGCCCAAAGGATAACTGAGAATGATCCCAGAGGATCACTGGGGACAAGCCCATAGGATAACTGAGAATGATCCCAGAGGATCACTGGGGACAAGCCCATAGGATAACTGGGGACAAGCCCAAAGGATCGTATGTAAACTGGAGTATGGCCCTTTCTGGCAACTATCCAAACTTAGTGACATGAAAATGTCAAAACCTTAGCTAACGTGAAAACGTTAGAAACCTTAGGAACGGATGTATGGTGCGTCCACCATTATACGTAGGATCCTAAATATAGCCAGTACGATGAGGTTGTCAGCCCCGAAAGTGGGTACTGGTCCCAAAGACGTGAACTATACCAGGATCATCGTGCGCTGCTGGCGGAAACTGGGGATAATCCCAAGGATAACTGGGGTTGTACCCAAGGATCTGTGGTGCTTTTGGAGATCTTTGACGATTTGCTGAAGATACCTGAACTATCATAACTCAAATGGTTTGTGAGTAGAGGATGAAGGATACATGATCCTTATCCTTAGGCAAAAAGTAAGAAAATGTAATAGTTTTAGGATAAGCATATTACCAGAGTAAGGATCACCGATATCTTCAGGATCCTTCTAGGATACTTCAATGTAAGGATCACATGCAGGAAGGATCATGTTCACATGAAATATTTCTTTAAGTGAACAGCATTCCAGGCTCTTGGTAACAAGTTTCCTTCCATGGTTAGCAACCTGTATGCCCCCTTTCCTGCTTCAGCTTCAATCAAGTAGGGACCTTCCCATTTTGGTGCTAGCTTCCCGTCAGCAGGATTGATAGTATTTTGAAATGCTTTTCTCAACACCATATCTCCAACTTGGAACTTTCTTATCCTGACATTCTTGTTGTAGGCACCAGCCATCCTTTGTTGGTAGCTTGCCATCCTTATCCTAGCTAGATCCCTGTTTTCCTCAATAGTATCCAAATCCTGAGCTAGGATTGTAGCGTTTTCTTCAGGATTACGAGCACTTGTTCTAGCAGTTGGGATCACCATCTCTGTTGGGATCACTGCTTCTGCCCCAAACACTAAAGAGAAGGGTGTTTGACCGGTGGCATTCTTGGGAGTTGTCCTATCAGCCCATAGCACATAAGGTAACTCTTCTGCCCATTTCCCTTTCTTGGATCCTAGCTTCTTCTTCAGATTGTTGATGATGATCTTGTTGGATGATTCTGCTTGACCATTGGCTTGTGGGTGAACTGGTGTTGATGTGATCATCTTGATTCCCCAACTGTTACAAAAGTTAGTGGTTCTGCTTCCAATGAATTGGGAACCATTATCACATACAATTTCAGAGGGAATGCCAAATCTAGTTATAATATTTCTTTTGATGAAGGATATGACTTCCTTTTCTCTGACTTGAGCGAAGGCTTCAGCTTCTATCCACTTGGAAAAATAGTCAGTCATGGCGAGCATAAATACTTTTCCACCAGGTGCTTTAAGGAGCTTGCCAACTATATCCATTCCCCATCTCATGAATGGCCAAGAGGATGGAATGGGGTGTAGTAATTCAGCTGGTTGGTGAAGGATATTGCTATGCCTTTGGCAAGGATCACATTTCTTAGCATACTCTATAGCATCCCTTTTCATGGTTGGCCAGTAGTATCCTGTTCTAAGGATCCTTGAGAATAATGCCCTGCCCCCAGTGTGGTTTCCACAATCTCCTTCGTGAAGTCTCTCAAGACTTCTTCAATTTCAGGATCTTCAATACATCTTAAATATGGTCCTGCAAGTGATCGTTTATATAGCACATTATTTAAGATTGCAAATTGAGATACCTTAATCCTGAAAGCTCTAGGATTTTCTCCCGTTGGAATCTCCCCATGTTGCAAGTATCTCATGATTGGTGAGATCCATGATCCTGAATAAGATTGGGCTTCTTCACTAGGGATCATTGCAGTATCTATTTCCATGGCCACCTGATTTTCAATAGCAGGAGCCAGGATATGGATGATAGGGATACTTATATCTTCTGGAATCTTCAAGGATGATCCTAGGTTGGCCAATGCATCAGCTTCCGTGTTATCCTCCCTTGGTACCTGTGTTAAGCTAAAAGAAACAAAAGAGAGTGCCAATTCTTTGACTATCTCTAAATATTTTGTTAGTTTTTCACCTTTAACAGCATAGGATCCGTTAAAGTGATTAGTGATCAATAATGAATCTACATATACTTTGAGATACTTTACCCCCATATCCTTAGCAATTTGTAAGCCAGCAATTAAGGCTTCATACTCAGCCTCATTGTTAGTTGCTTGGAATTCACAGGCTATGGAGTGGGGTATTATGTCCCCCTGTGGCGATTTTAGTAGGATCCCTAGCCCTGTGCCTTTGATATTTGAGGATCCGTCAGTGTGTAGTATCCAAGGATCCTTGGTCTCATCCAACTGCTGAACCTCCAATTCTGCTTCTTTTTGTAGATCACTACTGAAATCAGCCACAAAGTCAGCTAGTGCCTGAGATTTAATAGCTGTTCTTGGTTCGTATCTTATATCATGGGCACTAAGCTTTACTGCCCACTTAGCCATTCTCCCTGACATATCTGGTTTCCTGAGGACATTCTTAATTGGAAAATTAGTTCTAACAACAATAGTATGGGTTTCAAAATAATGTCTTAACTTAGTCGATGCCATGATTAATGCAAGGATAAGTTTTTCGAGGTGTGAGTACCTGGATTCGGCATCAAGTAGACTTTTACTTACATAGTAGATAGGATATTGTGTACCTTCGTGATCTTTAACAAGGACAGCACTTACAGCGGTTGAGGATACCGCCAGGTACAAGGATAACACATCTCCTTTTTCCGGTTTTGCTAGTGCTGGTGCTGAGGACATATATTCTTTGAGGGCTTGTAGAGCGTTCTCATGTTTCTCGGTCCATTCAAACTTCTTATTCTTCCTTAGGATATCGTAGAATTCTTTACATTTTTCTGAAGATTTCGATATGAACCTGTTCAAAGCTGCTATCCTGCCTGTCAGTCTTTGGACATCCTTGGCATTGGCAGGAGATTTGATATTTATTAACGCTTTGATTTGTTCCGGGCTTGCTTCAATGCCCCCTCTGGGTACCATGTATCCTAAGAACTTTTTCTGCCTCAACACCGAAATGGCATTTTGAAGGATTAAGTTTCATGTTGTAATTATCAAGGATATCGAATGCTTCTTCTAAGTCCCTTAGGTGATCCTCAGCTTTCTTTGACTTGACCACCATATCATCTATGTACACCTCCATAGTTTTTTCCCAATTTGATCCTTGAACATCATATTTACCAGCCTTTGATATGTTGCACCTGCATTTCTTAGTCCAAAAGGCATGGCAATATAACAATATAAACCGGTTGGGGTCATAAAGGCTGTATCCTCTTGGTCCGATGGTTCCATCTGAATTTGTTGGAATCCAGATGATGCATCCATAAAGGTTAACAGTTCATGCCCCGCTGTTGCATCCACCATGGAGTCAATGTGGGGTAATGGGAAAGGATCCTTGGGACATGCCTTATTCAAATCAGTGAAATCGACACATACCCTCCACTTTCCGTTTTTCTTTTGGACAACAACCACATTGGCTAACCATTTTGGATACTTTACCTCTCTGATCATACCTGCTCGAAGTAGTCTCTCTACTTCTTCTTGGATAATGGCATTCCTTTCTGGTGCAAACTTCCTCCTTTTTTGATG